>NC_062523.1:19476705-19833372 GCF_022655615.1 Tachysurus fulvidraco | reverse complement strand
CTAACCATAGTAGTAGATCTTCCATCACCCACATTTCTCCAGCTTACACTTCCTGGCACCCTGGAATAGATTTTCCTTTCACCACTCATTCCTGTCCGGTCCACCACTGTCTAATTTTGCAGTGCATATCATTAGCTGCTGAGTCCACCCTCTGTTGTGTAACAGACTAAAATGTCTCACTGGTCACAAATGCCCTGTGTGTGATGACTAATAAGCAGAGCAAAAATCCTAGAAATTTAAGGCGGTCTGAGGACAACCTATTAAACAGGAACATATCAAACATGTACAGTATTAACTGAAATACTTGATTCTAGATCTGAAGCAACACCTGCCACATCTGGCCTGTAACACTGAAAAAGCATTAATTAGACCACAGGGCATTACCAGGTACTTATAGTGCACATTATTATTAATTAAGATAGTGTCCTATTCGTCCCCTTCTTGTATGTGATCAGGTTAAATGAACTAGAAAGCATTTTAGATCATTTTAACCCCCCTTGCCTGTACTGTAGAGGATTTCATCAGTAAAAAGAGGTAGCGGTGTCTCACAGAGACAGGATTCAGTCTTCTGAAATCTATGCAGGTCTGAGTCTGCCATCTTTATTTCAACATAGAAGAATCCTGCAGAAGCAGAGAATGTTGTTAGGCAGAGGCAACCTTGAGCCAGGGCTTCAGAAATGTATTCTTCGATGGTTTTGGTCTCTGGAATAAAAAGGGATAAACATAGTGGCAGTACTTGCTAGAAATTCAATGGATCACTCCCAGGGTCACTGGGGAGGTAATCCAGGATTTGTCACTTGTCATTTGTCTTGCTAAAAAACAAACAAACAAACAAAAAAATTCTTAAAGATGGGCAAAGAGTATTGTAATTCCCATTTCACTTTGGGTTTTAGTGTTTGTAGCTACATCAGTGAAGTGATGTAGTAGCTACATCAGTGAAGTGAGAGGGAAGAGAAAAACAACGGTTAAAGTGGTTGACATCTTTTCTTAAAAAAAAAAAAAAAAGATGGTGTTATGAGTGGACAGCCAAGGGGACAGCCATAGGATGACTGAGTGATCATGAATGAAAGAGTTTCCATGTGCAATATACTTGTGTGTTTGGACACTCAGTGGACCACTTAGGGAGATTATATCCAGCATATCAGACAATGCTGTATCCACTCATGCATAAATCAACAAGCGTGAAATGTGTCTTAGACTGTTTTACAACTTTACAAGTAAATATGCAGTCAGTCATTTGAGCATCATTGCAGCTCACCTGTTTTTTTTGTCTCTGGATGGCTTGTTTTGGCTTCTGGTTCATGCCTATAGGATGGCAACTGGGAGAGACTGGCAGTGGAGGTTCTGACTTTACAAGCTCTGTTGTGGTGCTCACATTGATGTCTGAATGTGGTGTGGCTTGTTCTCGTTGGTTTCATCTACAGATTCAGAGTTTTTCTTTCATGACATTAGCCATTTGATGTAGATGTGGTTGCCAAGCATCTCTGACCCTGAAAAGAAGCAGCAGTCTGTGCGGTTTAGCTTGTTACATGTCGCTGGGCAAAGTCTTTAACCAAATGCAAGAAAATGGTTGAAAAAATACTCAAAGTCCAAACAGTAAAGGTCATCACTTGAAAAGCGTAAAAATCCAAATCAATACCAATAAACATGGTCAAATGGTGAGGTAGGGTGAGCAGTAGATTGTAACAAAGAGGCCTAGGCAAAGGCAACAATAAGGGAAGGCAAGGTCATACACAAACCTTATATTTAAGAAAACGAGCAACACAAATAAAATTTAAAACTTGGGAGTTGGGGAAATGTCTGCACTGTGCTTGTATAACAATAGATCATGCTTTTTATTTAAATAAACTCACAGATAGCATTATATAGCATATACATATAAACTATTATCACACAACTAATGATAAAGATGATTATAACACTTCATTCATATCATCCATGTGATCTCCTATTGTTATGCGATTTACTAGTGAAGCATGAGAAAACTAGTTCATAATATAAATATGATTCTTAGCAAATTTGAAACAAAATCCACTTTCCAGCAAAAGACAAGGAGAAAGGGATGAGCATCATATCTGGGCTGCTATCCATGTTTCTCAACTGGGATATGGAGGATAAGTCTCAGCCTCAGAACTCCTGGTGCTTGAGCCTTCTGCTGTTTATGCTGTCTCCCAGAAGCTCCAACATCCAGCTCACAATCCATCTGGCAATGAATCAGCGGCCTGACACACTGCTAGAGGCTCCCCATGACACAGAGCAGAGAGAAAAGGAAAGGGAACAGAATGCTTAAATTAATGGTGCTTGGATGGCACATTAATTAAAGCTACTATTGTCAGACAAAGGTCATTTTGAAATGTATATATGTAGAAGGAAACTAGATATAGACTAGATCTAACTAGTAACTCAATATAAAATTCTAATGTATAATGTATCATTAAATGTAATAAAGACTTCACCGCAAGTCAATTCTGTATGAGATACTACAGTATGAGTACTGTACTTCAGAATGTGGTTATAACCAGTATATATTCATCGACACTGATATGCTGCAGCTGTGTGTGTGTGTGTGTGTGTGTGTGTGTGTGTGTGTGTGTGTGTGTGTGTGTGTGTGTGTGTGTGTGTGTGTGTGTGTGTGTGTGTGTGTGTGTGGGGCCCAATTATTCTCTACATAGTCATAGAAACCAATATGTGTTATTGACAAAATCCAAAAATCTTTCCATAATAAATAATGCAAACATTCTGGGCTCTCTCTAAGGTCTTGGTTACGGAAAGCCATCGATTGTTCACCCATATCCATAGTGGATTAAGGGTCTAGGGTTATCTTTTGACTGACAAAGTTTTTATTTGCATGCCCCCAGTGAGACAAATGTCTAGACAATCTTCAACTGTCATACTAATGACAGAGTCGTCATTGTGCTCTTTTAAAAACCTCAAGGACTGTTAAAAGCCTCAACATAGAACAAGCCAGATAGTCAATATGATTGATAAGCAAATTAACAAGGCAAACAAAGTAGTTTCTTCAGAATGGAATGGCCATTTCTGTTTATTTATTTATTTATTTGTTTGTTTGTTTGTTTGTTTGTTTATTTATTCCTTATCTTCAATAAAAATGGCTACATTGCTGGCAGTGATTTTTGCATATTTATGATATAATCATAAGAGATACAAATACCAATTTGCAATTGGTTCACAGTTTACCCAGGATGCAGTTAGAAGGTTATTGTATTTCAAAGCATTTAATAAACTGACCTCTTGAACTACTTATCTGCATTTTTATGATATACACATGTTTTGTTTTGTTTTTTTTAAAGAAAAATGTTCATTATCATTATACTCAACATCTCATTGACATGAACCATGCAGTAGAGTGTATGGAGAACATTCAGCAGTCTATGGTTTTACAAAATCTCAAAAAAGAAAGTACAATGATCCTTGTGTACATAGCTGCAGGCTATTCGATTATGAAGCTTCAATAAAGTCTTGAAATAAAAGAAAAAACACTGTTAACACAGTTTCAGCTTAGGAAACAATCATCCAGAACATTTCTTTTTGTAATTGATTACTTAAATAATTTTAGGACTATGATGTACTATTATGTAAACGGTTATAGATTCAGGGTTTATAAACCCTGTAAAAATTACTATATTTCTGCATAAGTATGACCCAATTCATTATCCTAAAAGTAAACAATGTGAAAGCAATCAAAAGAAGAGAGGCGAAAATATTATACTTCTTCACTTAAGAAAAATGATCCAGCATTACATATCTGTGACTTGCAATAGTATGTGAAGCTTTGCATTCCTCAGTACAGAACAGCTTCAACACTGGGATTTTATCGGGTGTCCTTACATGAACTGATTGCTTCAGATCCTTATACA
Organism: Tachysurus fulvidraco; assembly: GCF_022655615.1. NCBI lineage: Eukaryota > Metazoa > Chordata > Actinopteri > Siluriformes > Bagridae > Tachysurus > Tachysurus fulvidraco. Next base: position 19,829,494 of record NC_062523.1, on the reverse strand, counting down.
ATTTTTCTTTTGGTTTAAGATCAGGATTTTCACTTGGCCATTCCAAAACATTATCTTTGTTCGTCTTTAATCAATCTTTGGTAGACGGACTTGGGTGCTTGTGATCGCTGTCTTGATGTATGAGCAGGAACAGGTGTGCAGAGGCAGGAACAGATTAAGGATTGGGTGGGGCTAACACACATGAGCACAAAACAAATACAAAGACACATGGCACAAGACACAAACAAAGCCTGCCAGAATGTTTCCCTGGTGTTCAGGTGGGGAATAGTCCAAGCCATCCATGACAAGGTTCAGATCCTGGACAAATAGCTTGCCATTTTCATTTAGAGATCACTGGTATACTTTTGAATTCATTGGTCAATCAATGATGGCAAACTGTCCTGGCCCAGATGCAGCAATACAGGCCTAAAGCATGATATTACCATATTTCACAGAGGGTATAAAGTTCTTATGCTGGAATGCAGTATGTTCCTCTCTGAAAAATAACACCTCATTTTGAAACAAAAAGTTTTATTTTTGGTTTCATTTCTACACAAATAATTTTTCCAATAGTCCTCTGGCTTTTCCACATGATCTTTAGCATACTTTATGGGCAGCAATGTTCTTTATGGAGAGTAGTGGCTTTCTCCTAGTGACAACTCTGCCTTGCACACCAATGGTTTAGTGTTCAAATGATTGCAGACTCATGAACATTAAGATAAACCAAAGTAAAAAATAATGCCTTTGGCTGCTAAGAAGTTACTCTGTATTCCTTTATGACCTGACATGTCTTGCTTTTGGAGTGATCTTTTTTGGTTGACCACTTCTGGGAATGTACCACTGGTCTTAAACTTCCTCCATTTGCACAGAATCTGTCTAAATACAGATTTGTGGAGTTTAACTATTTCAAGATGATTTTGAACATTTTCCAGCCTGTTGAGATTATGTCTGCTTTTGTGATTTGTTTGTAAGTCTGATGATGTTTTGAGCCATATTCATGCAGAAATCTGGAGGGACTACAGTATGTCTCTCGGCTGGCCTGGGAATGCCTTGGTATTCCCCAGAAGAGCTGGAGGAAGTCTGGGCATCCATGCTTAGTCTGCTGCCCCCGCGACCCGGCCCCGGATAAGCGGTAGAAGATGGATGGATGGATGGAAGGATGGATAGAAATAGTTCACAAGCTTGTTTTCACACTAGATGTGCTGTTTTCTAAACCTTTATAAAACTATTATTCTACCCATCCCAACCTAAGGTAGTTAACTGAACTCTATTTATGGTGAAATGTTTGTTCATTTTAGCCAAGATATGAGAAAAATAAACTAACCCTTAAAACTCTGAAAGAACACAATCATCCTATTAGTTGTGTCTGTTAATGCGCCATAATTATCTAGTAACTCCAAATTAGATGTTTTTAGATCAAGGTTAAATCCAATTCACCAGCAATCAAATACTGTAAAATGTTTATAGTGTCTGCAAATGTCTCGATAAATGACTGATAATAGAGTGACGTGCTCTTATGTATTTTTTAATTTTTCATTTTCATACCCTTTTTATATCATTTGGTCATCGGATTATTTAAGATGTGTTTTAAAACACTTTAGTGTTCCCCTGAGAATCACGGGGAGCTGTAAGACTCTCGCCGTGTGAAGCCAACCCGAGGAAGTAGAGGATTCTATCCTTGGATTGTGAGAATCTAGGCCAAATCACCAGGCTGTGTCAGTGAGACAGATATTGTGCATAATCAGAAGTGATAGAATGACTAGGAAAGTAGAGAAAATGCTTGAGCTGAGTCAATCTGAAGCTTTCATCGCTGTCTCTGCATTGATCTGTTCAACCACACAACAGCCAGTTGCGAGTGAGCCACACGTGACTGTGACTGTGTTGTGTGATGTGGCTTCTATATCTCTGCACCACATCTCTTGGTTTGGGTAGAAATATACAGTAGTTGGCATGCTTTCTATGAGTATATAGTATATTAGTGTCACTGTAATATTAGGTGTCACTGTAATAACTTTTGCATTGGCAACTACTGGATAAGGGCTTGTTCTAAATCTAAATAAGAGTTTGACTTTATTTAGGTGTAAATTAAAAAACAACAAACATAATTAATTACAGTATACTCATATAGATCAACACATACATTTAGGAACACATGGACTGTTCAGAGAAATGGAACTGGAAAACGTAAAAAGTTTTTGCATTGCTAATTGTGAAAGTGACTTTGCCTTTGTTACTGGACAAGCTGCAAGCTATTCATAATTTAAAATTGCTAAGCTACAGCCAACTTTAATAACCTACTATACTGCAGACTATTAATAAAAGTTACCGAGAAAAACTCAACTGTAATATTTTCATTGTATACTGCTGCTACTTTAGTGTACAAAATAAAATGCTTGCTGCTTGTACAGGTACATACCATAGCGGATAGATTTTTCTTTTTTATTCAGGCCTGTAATGAGTTAACCTTATTTCATTGCAAAGACACATCATCGAAAGAAAACTACCTACAGATACAGAGACGCTCACTTTATTACTTTCAGGTGAGTCTATATTAATGAGTATATGGACATTCATGCTAAATAAAATCAAATAGTTAAGTAAATGTTTCCTGCAATATGAATATCAATACTTATGATTGTTGATTGTTATGTCAGATTATCCAAAGCTACCTGCTAGTTATTAACTTATTAGCTATGAGATAGTTATGAGCTACTTATCGTGATAATTCAGTGTATCATATTAATTCAACAAATAGATATATACCCACCACTCACCACTAAATACTTCCATTCTTGAACACCGTCATAAATTAAATAGCTTGGTAATAAACAAAAATAACAACAACAACAACAACAACAACAACAACAAAAACCGCTAGCTTCCGTTATGTGTGCAAGTTAATTACAAAGATGTCTGAAGCAGCATCAGAGTGAAAAAAACATACTGCATCCTTTTGTTTTTGTTTGTGTAAACAGAATACTGATACACTGCAGTTTGTGTAAAAGTTTATGTGCTTGTGTGTTGTTGTATGTAATTAGGCCTACATGTGAATTCACTTTCACCAAAGCAAGTGCAAGATCCTTTTATGTTGCAGCTCTGAAGATCAGATCAGTGCTGAGCTCATTTGAGGGTCATCTATATATCAAAGGAACCATGATCAGGTTACAACACTCCACGTCCACAACCAAGACGACATCTACACCTGCCTCCACCAGAACGGCAGGTGCAGCTGCGTGAGGAAACAGGGGGAGGGGGAGATATGAGTGTTGTGTGTGTTTGCAATTGCAGTGCTCCTCTGCTCAATAATCACATATTTCTAAAGCCGTTAAGGACCAAATAGTGAGAGATAGAGAAGTATTCTGTTGTTTGTGATTCCTGCCTTTTGACTGGTGTGTTTCTATTAGTTTGTAGAATGTTTTGAAGCAGTGATTAGTGTAATATTTAACTCCAGCGAGGAGCTGAGTAGTACACAGCGTCTCCTGATAGTGATCAGTGACTACGCAGGTGGGCGTGAGTCATGTCTGACAGCTCCAACTCAGTGAAGGGGATTCCAGACAACATTGGGGAGCTGAGACTGGAGTACACAGCCACTTTCCCTCTCTCATAACACTGCCAGAAAAGCAGCGGGCTGCTAATTAAATAGGCGCCTCTTCGCCTTTGGTTTGCCACAAACACATATGTTGTTGATTGGCCACCTTTCAGGTGGCGCAAGCTGTGTGTGTGTGTGTATGTGTGTGAGAGAGAGTTTATGTGCTAATATTTGCATGTAATGTGTGTGTAATGGAGTGGGAAGAAGAGAGGTTTTGTGAGCACACATAGTGGTTGATACCATATGTCCTGGACCACAGGGGGAGACAGAGATTACAAGGTGCAACCTTTGCATGATTCTGGACACACAACTTACCATATTAGGTAGGTCTGTTAGGAAGGCTTAGCACTTTCTGCTCCAGAGGAGCGAGACGGTGTGTCTATGTACCTGTGACATGAGGCACAAGGAGTCTGACTAGAAACAGATAAAGAAATGGAGGAGCTAAGATGTACACCGATTACACACATCGCTTTCACGCAGACTGTGAAGGACGACAGCTGAGCTTCGAACTTTCACAGACTCCTTCTGAATGCTTACCATTTTCACACTAATTACTGGACTCAAAATAGATAATGTAGCTCCTTAATGAATGCCACTTGCTTGTTGGTGTATGACTAAAGAACTGCACTGTTTTCAGTCTCTAATCTGGCTTGTAAAAACCGTTAAATGTTTAAAGTTCTTATGTGATTATAGTGAGAAGAACTCTTTCTTATGAATAGTACGGTTTCAGTGTTCACATACATATTATTTGTTACAGTGACATCATGCGAATGCCTATGATAAAGTTGAGCATGTATAAACTCATGGAGGTTAAATTAACTGCTATATAGTTAAATTAACAAAAGTGCAGCAGCTGTTTGCGTTCATGTAGCAGCAATGATTTCATTTTGTGTAATTACAAAGGATAATAGCTTTACAGAAGCTCAGATATGTGAGCTATTGTTTCCATGACTGCAGTAAATTAGTCAACAACTGCCTCCTGACCCTGACTCTCCTGCATTTATCTAATCAGTGATTTGCTTATTTATTTGGTAAGAGCCCCAGCAAAAATACGGGGACCTCAAAATCATACAGCACATGTAATTAGTAATTTGTAAATTCCGGCAAGTCCCAAAATAGAATTTATGAATGGGAAATTCCTGTGGCAGAGAATATACTCAGTACAGAGGTTTTTTATTTGATTTGATTTTCCATAGTTTATTCTCAATGTCAAAGTCATACATCCTATAAACCAATAGTTGCAGTGCTGATTTTTATCTGAGCATCCAGCCATTTAGAGGCAATCTTAGAAAATGAGTAAACACTCCAAAACAAATCATTTGATGCTATTACAATAAAATGCAAGAAATGTGAATAAAGAGAAGGTTTTGAGACCATGAAACTGATTTCTTATCTTAAAGTTTGATAGATATGCAACTGGTGATAGATCTATTCCACCATGAGTACCATGGACCCAGAATTAGGTCATACAGTATGTATCCTACACATACAGCAAAATCAATGAGCCTCCAAATCCTCTTCAAATGGGGTCTCTTTTCAATAGATTGTAATGTCATTAGATTTCTTTCCACGGGGCACAATTTGGCATTGGATCAGAGAGCATAGGGAAACATGTCAAAACACTTCAGCCTTTTAATATGAAGCTTCCAATACATATTTGTGCGCTGCCCACACCTCAACCATACTGTTTTAGTAAGACAGACAATTACAAGTTGCTTGTAATTATTTAGTACATTTTCTGTCATTGTTTTTGCATTTAAATATGAGTTGCTGTTTATCTATGGTAGCTAATGAGCTGCAATAAATGAGCTGCATTATTGAAATCTTTTTTGTTGCCTTTTATGTCATTTTATAGGTCACTAAATGTAAACCAGCTGTACTGTAAACAAACCTACATGTGAACAAATCACAGATTTTTAAAACATTTACACCCAACTTCACAAAATTACTGATAAATAAAATCCCTTTTTTCAGACAAAGTATGCATATACACACACACACACACACCATATATTATTAGAGCAAAGCTATTCTGTATATTTTGTACAATAGTTTATTATTTTAGGGTTTAGACAAAACTGTATTTGGGCTTAATCATGTTTTTTGCTTGAAATCTTTTATAGAAACATGTCTGTGCGGTAGTGATAGTCATGGATTACCAAAGAAGGGATGCATAGGCTGTTTGTTCACTGCTCTGCTGTGTCATGTCACAATTTTATTGTGCTGTGTTCTCATTACAGCTGACCCAACTTTGGCTGTCCCTGTCTCTCATGTTTCATTTACACAGCTGTACATCTGGCCATTAGTTTTCTTGATAAAAATAAAGTGCATTGTCATACTGCTTGCACAGGGTGGATTGAATGGATGAGTGCTCCATGTGATCAATCCAGTGTGATTTTGGGGTCAGACCTGCCTCAATATTTCTGTTTTCAATTTTGTAGTGTAAACTCATACCGCATATGTGTTTAGATGTAAAATATGGGTGTATTATCTAGCATTATTTCAAAGATATGTTTATTTTTACTTTTTAACTTATTGTTCAAATTAGAGTCTAAAACTGCTAGGAATCATAAGCACTGAGACAGTACTACCACTAATTGTGCTACTTTCTGGGCAAGAAAGAATTTTATTTCTTCTTCTTTTTCTTCTTCTTCTTCTTTCTTTCATCCTTTCTTTCTTTAATTAGTTTTTGGTCACTGATCATTTTAGACTTTTTATGAGTAAAGAATTAATTGGAACATAACTTTAAACATTCTCAAATCAATGCAATCTGTTAATAGACAACATATCACTTCCGCTATGCTTTATAATACTGACAGGATCATGTCATGAATGTGTTATAGGTTATGAATATAAAAAATGTTGGTTCTGTGATTGAGGTGGGAACAAACCCTAAAATGTGATGTCAGTCCTTTGTGCGGTATCATGAACACACACTCATTCGCAAATAGGGGAATTTTAACATACCGAATCAACCTATTAGCATGTCTATAAGGTTGGAAGAAAAATTGGAGGAAACCAATGTGGACGTGAGGAGAACCTGAAATACCAGGCATAGCCAGCAACCTGCACTCATTACTGAATAGGGAGTTGCAAAGCAGCAACGGTCCCCACTACACCACATGCTGCTGTACTGTAAGTCACTGTAAGTCATAAATCATTGGTGGCACTCAATACTTGATGGTGATTTGGAAATTGCAAAGATGTGCAATTCTAGGACACACAATGTCAAGCTGATATTAATGAATACTCTGTTTACTCTAAAACAAAAAAAAACCCATAACATTGATATTACTGTCATCTATACTGGTTTACAACAAGACACAGTGTTACACACACACACACACACACACACACACACACACACACACACACACACACACACACACACACACATTTGTCTTACTACCCTTGTCATGACCTTCAGATCCTTGTCAGGATAGTTGTCCCCATCAAGATATAAAACATGTCCACAGACAGGGCGAACACACACACACACACACACACACACACACACACACACACACACACACACACACACACACACACACACACACACACACACACACACACACACACACACACACACACACACACACACACACACACACACGTTCCTAAGCCTGATCCTTGGCATCCAACTGCTCGACTCCTTAGCTGAGCTCGTCACAGCTCCACTTCCACACCGCATACTAATAAACTAGTTGCGGGGGGGAGGGAGGACTGGGAGGACTGGGAGGACTGGGGGTTGAGCAGCAGCACAGAAGAATTCTCGCTTTGGAGAAAGCTTCACGAGCAATGACTTTCACACGGAAATCTTTTAATTCATCCTTCGTGCCGTCATATGATTTGTTCTTTTGTTACAATAGCCTACCTTCGTTGTTTTAAGGGACAACCCTCTTCCACGTTGTATTTTGACATCATAATTTGTATCTACGGAGATTTTTGGATCTAAACGAATCGTTGACAATGTAGTTATAGAGGAAAACCCTGCACGGAGTATTAGACTCAATGTGCATGAATATAGATTAAATTGGAAGAGAGTCACAGTTAATTAACTGATATTCCTCGTTTTGGTTTGTCGGAAAACATCTGTCTTAATGATGAGTTTAACCCACTGACTGCGGTGTTGTTTGGATGCGGTGGTGTGTTAAAGAAGTACTTTTTATCCAGAGCGGAAAATGTAACGGTTTTGAATGCTGTGTGTCCGTGTCGCCATCACTTTTAGTCCTCCACTGCGCCAGGATGGAGCGATCGCCACGCTGGAGATGACGCAAATGACCCAGCTCTTTCCAAAAAAAAGTGCTTCAAGACGAACATGGCGTCAACTTAACACAGGACCAAAGATGATTCTGACTGTCAACCGCAAAAGCCCGAGGCCATCCGCCCAGATCCGGTACAGGAAATTCGGCGGGCCACAGCGCGGAGTTCTCGCCTTCCCTTAACGAACGCCGGTAGAGGGAGAGGAGGAGACGAAGAGGCGGCATCCCAGCGACTCATTCACGGTGGAGAGGAGAGGAGGAGAGCAGAGGAGAGGAGAGGAGAAGAGAGGAGAGGAGAAAAGAGGAGAGAGACATGCTGGTGCGGAGGAGCTGGCTTTCCTCCCGAGTGCCACGAACTACGGGAATATGCCAGCGTGTGCTTCGTTTTCTTTCCATGCATTAAGTGAACCGGAATAGCGACTCGACACAGAAAAACACAGAAGGAGAGAGAGAGAGATAGAGACAGAGAGAGGAAGAGAGAGAGATAGAGGCGCGTTTACAAGGGAAAAATCCATCTAGTACACCCCCCAAAGTCAATGAATATTGTGGCAGAGGAGCCGTCGCGGTGGAGTCGGCCGGCGCCGCGCTTTCCTAAAATATGACCAGGGGTGCTCGGACGTGTCGGCAGCAACATGACGGCTTAAACATCCGCTCTGCACCCCGCCAGGACGAGAAGCCATCCGCCGATTCGGAACGGGCCCAGCGATGGCGACTGCGCTTGGCCTCCTTCTTGTTTGCGAGCGTCCTGCTCGCTGATCGCCTGTGGCTGTGCGCCGCGGCCGAACGGACGAGTGCTGAAGGCGAGCGACGGGACGCGGTGCCGTTCAGGGACACGGGGGATCAGGAGTACCGATCTTCTCACGGCACCACTGACTATACTCATCCTTTCGCAGGGAATTCTAGCACACCTCTGTGGAGACTGGAAGCGTGCCACCCCGACAGCGTCTCCAAAAGCTGTTTCACGGTCGCGAACGCCGAGGCCGCGTGTTCGGGCCTCTCGGACGCCGAGTGGAATCTGAGTGATTTGTACCTGTCCTTTTGTGATTCCTACTCCCTTTTGGATTTGTTTTACGGGTTTTCGAGTCCGGACAACGTGAGCTGCATCCACAATATGTCAGCGTGTTCCCGGTGCGTCCGGGCTTTCCAGCGCCTCGACCGGCTTGCTCAGGATAGGTACCATGAGTTTGAGCTCCTGGTTCAGAAATACGAAACGGACGCGTATTCGGTGCGGACATGCATGGATGAATGCACGGTAGGAATCGCTCATTTGAAGGCCGCAACGCGGGTTTCCTACGTTTTTACCCGCAAATTAGCGGACCTGTTTTGTTGCTGTTTTGTGTGGGGGGTTTTCTTTGCTTTTCTTATTGGGCTTCGGTGGTTTGACCCATGTACAGAATGGTTACATTACTGTGTTCTTGTGCAGTGTGCTGTGTGTATGTGTGTGAGTGTGTTGTGCTCCGTGCGCGCGGCCGTGCGCCTATGCTGTGCGCGCACTTGTGGATTATAACAGGAAGGGGTTCTTTCATCTACTAGGATCTTGCACTTACAGTCATATATAAAGGGTCATACTACAAACTACCAGTACTGTACCTGGTCTATTATGGTGTGGGCCCTGCAGTCCATGTCCTCTTTTGATCATAATTGGCAAACGCTATTAAACTAATCTGGTTTATTTCCAGATGAGGCAGTGATGCTCCTCAGTAGGAGGAGAACTGAATGTCTTACACAATGCAACATGAGCTGGATCACAGCTGTGGCCTTTCTTTAGGTTAGTTTGCCTTTTGTGCTAAAAAAAAAAAATCAGGAAGATGATAACGATACAGATTCATTGAATGGTCGACGCTGTATTTTTGCTGGTTTGTGTGTGTGTGTGTGTGTGTGTGTGTGTGTGTGTGTGTGTGTGTGTGTGTGTGTGTGTGTGTGTGTGTGTGTAATGGCGCAGTATTTTGTGGGATTTCAATAACGTTAATAGCGCAACAGCATTTTTTTGCCTAATCCCCGGAAGGCTCTTGCATTCATTGCTCAGTGCTCAGAGCAACATGTTACAGCAAACATTAAATGTATTTGCTTTAAACAATCTGCTTTACAGTTTTGTTGAGCTTTGGCAAGTACCTTAAAGAAACCCGTGATGGCAAAAATACTCAGCACTATATAAACCATTCTATTTCTGAGCCGTTCTTGGATATTAGTTGTGCTTTACTTCTGCAACTATAGCATGATATACAAATATGGGACGTCTGTCAGATATTCAATATATGTGTATTATTTATTTCATCTCATTCTGTTATTTAATTTACAGTATTCACCCATTTTCTCTGCTGTACTATCCTTTGGCAGGTTTTCCCGAGCAGATGCTGATTCTTGTCTATGCTGAAATCAGGCCAAGCTTTGCCATAGCACACCATGGCCTCTAAAGCAAAGGGTCTCAAACTTTTTGCAGCCAGGGATCTGTTTAACTGTACAATACATATTAAGTCTCTCTCTCTCTCTCTCTCTCTCTCTCTCTCTCTCTCTCTCTCTCTCTCTCTCTCTCTCTCTCTCTCTCTCTCTCTCTCTCTCTCTCTCTCTCTCTCTCTTAAATATGTACAACCATACATTTTATGCCCAACAGTTTGTGGACAACTGACTATCACACTTATGTGGACCATTCCCAAAATGTTGCAACAAACTTGGAACTTTTTGAACTTGAAGTAGGATATCTGTATGATGCAACATTAAAATTTCTCTTTAATGTAACTAAGAGGACCGAAACGCTTCATGATGCGAAACGCCCCGGTGCGTGGTTCGTAAAGATGTGGTTTGACAAGGTTAGAGTGGGAGGGTTTTAATGCTCTGCCAGGAGTCCAAACCTCAGCCCCCAGTGAACCCTGGAAACCCCTTTTAGCACAAGTGCACATAGTTTATAAAAAACAATTGAAGGTTACTAAAACAGCAAAAGGGGGAACTGACCTTGTATGGGATGTACAGCATGTATGGGTATGGTGTATGGTGTATCTTTGCTCTTTGGTCAAGTTGACTTGATATACATACATACATAAATATATACATATATATGAACTTTAATAATGGTATTAATGAAATGTGACAAAGGCAACCTTTGTGAACCTTTGTGAATCACTGCACTACATAACAGCATCTTGTCCTCTAATGCAACTTCCTGCACACTGGCCTTTCTTTGGATGTTCTTTGAACTAGAAAAATTCTAGACACATAAACTGTCTTTCTTTTTCAATCTAAGGATAAATATCGGTTAGATTGTGTGCTGTATCTGTAACATCTCTGACATAAATATTGTTGACCAGTTATCTCATCAAAGAACAGAAGTGCATTGCTGATTACCCGGTTCTCGTGTCCTGCTTTTCTGTAAGCCCACAGTCAATATCTTTGCTTGATCAGTATACTCAGTATGTTAGTTGGAGGAGAAGATCTTTCTTGCTGCTCTTTTTAAACAAAACAATGGATAATTAGAGACGAATTCGAACAATTGTATAGTGTGAACACATATATAAACTAAAAACTTTACAACCAATACATCGAATAGAAATATCAATATAATTCTGGTGTAAATGAGGGAAAGGAAGAACCGTGACTGAAAATGTTCTCCAGCAGGTGTATATAGTTTTATAGTGGTGAAAAAATTAACAAATACGAACAAAGACACATTAAAATGTATTCATTTTTAAAACATGACTTAAATCATTTAACTGTAAATCTCTCTGCAAACTATTTACAGTCGGTAGAATGAAGACTGACAAGAAATAATACATAAGCTTTTCTCTGTCAAAATGTCTACATGTGCTTGTGTGTGAGTGACAGAGAGAATGACAGAGAGACACAAGAATAGGAGTGAACGCTCAGGAAGCCGACCCTGTTTGTTCTCCTTTGGCTTTCTTTAAATTACAAGCACCAGAAGTGGAATTACAAGCACTGGGTTCATATACAGTGAAGCAGTGTGGTTTTTGGTTAAGAAACTTGGGATAGCTCAGTTCTGTGAATCCGATAATGCTCAGTTATCTTTTAGCAAGATTTTATGGCGTAAGCTAACCTTCATAATGTAGTTTTGATGTCCTGGATTCATACACAATTATCAAAGCATCACTCTTTTTGTAGGCGAAAAAAGGCCTAAATAAATCCCTCTTTCAAAAATTACAGTCATATCTGAGTTATCCTCAATCTCCATCTCCACAGACCAGTTTCTATATGTTTGCAGTTCAGAAGCAGTTGCAAACTAAATTATTACCGAACTACAAACTCAAACTATTAAAAAAAGTAAACATGTAAAGATTGTAGAAACAAAGTGAATTAGACAACTGAACATGTTCAACTGCATACAGTTTATTGAGGACATCTATACACCTTTTCACACACAACAGTCTCTAAAGGTACAGTAGAATGGTACAAAAAAACTAGAAACACTTAGTTAGTGGCAGTTGTGTGTGGAAATACCTTGCTGTTAAGAGACATCAGTGGAAAGTTGTCAGATTAGTTAGAGCTGTTAATATAATCCATGGTGAGCAGAAAAGTATCTTAGCATGCACAAAACATCAATCTTGAGATAGATGGGCTAGAACAGCCAAATACCACACAAGGTTTCACTCCTGTCAGCCAAGAACAAGAATCTGAGGCTAAGTTCAGACTCTGGAAATCGGACAGTTAAAGAAATCATCTGGTCTTTGTTCCTTTACATTGTAAAGAGTATTTATTTGAGTTATTATAGGCTTCTTGTCAGTACAGGCCAGTCTGGTCATTCTCTTCTGATCTTTCATCAAAAAGGTGTTTCAGCCTATGACAGGATCTGCTCACAGGGTGTTTTTCTTTTCTTTTGTTTTCACGGTTAAAATATCCGATAACATATTTTACAACTTTCTGTTGTTTGCTGTAACAGGTGTACAGGTAACCCAAGGTACATACAGGTGTGCCTATTAGAGTGGACAGTGAGTGTTTATGCTTAGAGGCATACAGATTTTTCTAGCACTTATACTTTGCAGTTATGTCCTGGTACTGTAACATGGTACAAAACAAAACAAACAGCGCTGAATAAGCGGTCAAGGCAAAAGTAGAAAATAAATCACAAATAAAAAAAACAATAATTGAATTAACTATTAAGTAATATATATTAGTAATTAATTTTGAGGGTGTTTATTCCTACTTGTGTGCATTTTTAATAGTTGAGCAATTGTATTAGCGATTGGTAATTGGTAATACCGATTGTTTACTCATTAATTACAATAGATAATTAGATGATTAATAGAATAAATAACGCACTTGCATATGCAGTTATCATTCATTTATTTCCAGTATCTGCATTTCTAGCTGATGATTTTTTATTTTTTTTTTGTTTGAAAAAGAAATCCAAAGAAATCCAAAGGAAACTCATACAAACACAGAAAGATCATGCAGAACTGCACACAAACACAAACCTGAGCTCTAGCTCAAACCCAGGAGCTGTGCTACAGTATTGTGTGGCCCTGCATTCAGTCATAAAAAATTCATTACAATATACAGTATACTGAATATATTAGGGATTTTTCTTAGGTAGTGATTGCAAAATGTATTTTTTTTATTGTAAAGTCCTTTTAGGGGTTGTAGTGTGTTTGTTGTGTGTATGATGTGCATTGGCTTTACTAGTTGCACTAGCAAGACCGTTTATCCAGTGTTTTTCCATTTTGTCACCTAATCAATGGGCAGAAAGCAAGTTGCGTATAGTCCTAGGGAATTAGCACTGTTCTTAATTAAATAAATCTGAATCAGGAAGCGTTTTAACACAATTTAAATAGTTATTTTTCTCCCTTTTTTTTTTCCTGTCCCGAATTTCCTCTCTCTCTCTCTCTCTCTCTCTCTCTCTGTTTATCTCATCGCATACAAGTGGAAAGACAATGGTGAAAACAAGGCCCTTTGAAAGCCTTACTAAGGGACTTTAAGGGGACTCTGTGTTGTCCAGTCGAAGCCATAGTGTGTAGCGAGGGAGCCATGGGCAAAAACCCTCCATTCTTCCTTGCAGCATTAAATATGGATGTTATTAAAGTGCCACGGACCTGTAAGCTGTCTGTTTGCTGGGAGAATTAATGAGGTGGAAAGGCAGGGATTTCTGCCAGCTGTGCTTCTGTGCTTTTAGCCTTCATCAAATGCAACGGAATTCTGTATTCACTTGTGGTAGCATTTCACACTGAAATATCAGCACTGAATTAAATTGTTGGACGGAGTTTCATAGCTGCAGAAATCCAGTAGAGTAACTTTTATAATTTAGTTTCACTTTTATTACATTTTTTTATTTTATTATTATTTGATTGATTTCGAAGGAATACACTAAGGATACTGATCATTAAATATGATGAGAGTGTGTGCCCACTGAGAACTCAAATACTTTGTTCTTCTTTGGAGGCTTTTCATGTCTTATGTTTGTGCTTTTTATTTGAAGACAGAAACACAGGAAATTGTGCTTTGGTGTGGGTGGCTTGTATGTTGTCAAGTCTGGGAAGCCAGCCCTAAAGACCTAGCATTAAGAAGGTATTTAATTTCCAGAAAAGAGAAACAGCCTTCATGAGACACTTCATAATATCTAATTTCTTGCCATTTACTTGAGATATTAGGGTAATGAAAACAGATATTGAAAGTATGCACAAATTTGTTTAACGTGTCAGTTTTGTCCTCACACACACACACACACACATACACACACACACACGCACACATACCATGTCTAGGTCCAACTGAGTGTTCCTAAATTGCGAGATTATTAACCCTTCCAGGAAGGACAGATGTTAGCAGGGGGTAACTGGGAAGCTGCCTTGCTCGGCAGCTCATGCTTGGGAACGATCTAGCACTCCGGATCCCTTTAGCTGGCTTAATGTCCTCAGCCCTGGGGCTTTTTGACACAAAGCACAGAAGCTCGATGGAAGCCAGCGGACAAATCCAAGGATCATCATTCTATTCTACTGCCACTTTACAGATGAGCAGCAGGGTCCTAGCCCTCGGGCCATTTGCGTTATCATTGTTTACCCCAGTCTGGTACATTTGTAAAATCAGTACCAATTACCGTCTGCTTTTTTGAACACCAGGTGAAATTAGAATATTCGTTGACAGACTAAATCCTACACATTATATGAATTAAGACAGGGTGGACAGTTACATCTCTTTTCTGACATAGTGCAGGTATTGTTGAATTCTGTAAATCAGCAAAAGTTATAAAACCAAAGCAATTATGTAATCAGATGTGGACGTTTCTTATTACACAGAATAAAAATAATTTCAACCAAAGACATTTTTACCAGTAAATCTATGAGTCACATATTTTAAACATAGAGATGTCACGGATGTGGTATATGTGGTATATACAAATTTTTTTTTTACTTTTACATATACTATTGTCCCTGGTGGTCCAGCAGCAACTGCAGGTTCAATTCCCAGGCAGGGATCCAGCCCAGCCACTGAGTTCCTGTCCTAAGCCTGGATTAAAACCTGGTGTAAAACCTGGGCCAAATCAAAATATGTGGATGGACTGTGGTGACCCCAAACCGAGAGCAGCCGAAGGACAACAACTACTAATGCTACTTATTTGCAGTAGCTTCTATACTTCAAACTCAGAGTTTTGACACAAGCATACATGGAACAATATATTTTAAACAAGCCAACAAATCTTTTTTAAACATATTGAGTACAGCTCAAGTCATATGTAAATTTGTGCGTTTCACGACATTTACAATGAACAAAAGAATCTGACTTTATAATAATATGGAATTGGTGTTATAATTACCTCATTGCCATTGTAATAAGCTCCATTCTTTATGGGAAGACTTTCCATTAGATGTTTAGTTGTCTGGATTTATCTATTCAGCCACAGGAGCATTAGCGAGCTCAGATGCTGATGTCAGGTGAGGAAGACTGGTGTGCAGTCAGCGTTCCAGTTCATCCCAGAGGCTCTGTGCAGGACACTTCAGTGCTTCCAAACCACCCTTTTCAAACCATGTCTCTCTTTGTGCTCAGGGTTTGTGCTCAGGGGAATTGTCATGCTGGAACAGGTTCAGACTCCTTAGTTCCAGTAAAGGGACAACATTTATTTGACATATTTTTTACAAGACAGATTTTAAATTAAAGGGTATTACAATGTCCCTAGCTGGAAATACCATTCAAGTCTTGTGACAATAGCACCATAGCACAAAGGAGATCTTGTCAAATTCCTGCTAGATTCATGCCACCAATCATGAGTTGATTATTAAGCTTTAGAAAATTGCTGAGTATTTTAAAATCAATTTTTTGAAGTTCCAGGGCTGGTTTGCTTGGCAATACAGGTATTCTTTAATTGTCCAACACATCACCTAATGTACAGTATAAGCCAGTAAAAACAAGAAGGATGTGTGGTGCCTGGTTCTGGGGTATCTCATTGCTGGAACCGAGAAGCAGATCTTTTGTGTGTGGAACAGTTCCAGACTCGGCACCAGCACCTCAGTCAGCACGGCCATCTTGTTGGTGTGAAAAGCCATTAGTGAGTTTTGTCCCATTTATAGCAACCATTAGTTATTGATGTGGCTGGAGATTAAGAACAAAAAGAGCATGTGTTCAGGGGTATAGGATCGGTGCAGCATTAGCAGGATGTATAAATAGGGTTATGGTACATGATACTACATACATAGTATTTTATACAACAACGTGGTGGAATTCTTAAATCTGATCAGTCAAATAGTACAGCTTGGAAGGCATGAAACATAATGTAAAATGATGCATTTGTTTATAATGATATGCTTGTTCTAATGCATCGTTGTTTCTATAGTAACAGACAGGCACTCATATGACACGTGTTCATTAAAAATTGAAAGGTGTAATCATTGAAAAATTGCTGACTTTATAATCACACCGGCTACTACATCACGCCGGTGTGTGTTTAATGTTAATATAAACACACCGTCTGTTGTGTGTTATTCTGTATGTAATATACACTGGTGGATAAACAGCATAATATTCATTACATTGCATCACACATTTATTACACTGTTACACTAAAAAGCTTTGAAAGCAGAACTATATAATATGTGGAAGAGCTTCATTTATTCCTTTAACCCTACCCCCAAACACTCTCTCGCTCTCTCTCTCACTCTCTCTTTCTCTCTCTCTCTCTGGGGTGCTGTAGCCTGCAGGTCCAGACCTAGCCTTCTCTTCCGGTCTAATTTAATTTGCGCCCTCATGATTGTGCCTGCTTTAGCTGGCTTCTCCTCTGGGTCTGACTGTATTTGTGCTCCTACATGCAGGACTGATCTTCTAATTGAACTTTTAATAATAACAAAGCTCATAATACAAAAAAATACACCTTGTTATGTTACCGATAAAAGAAGAGCTTTTTGTCGGACAATTTTTGTAACGTAAAACGTCCCTCTTCACTATGACAGAGATTGGGATCTTGACACACTTTCACTGTGGTTTGTGTGGTTTGTGTCCAAATTGTATAGAAAATGGAATTGAATGTTGTTTATCAAAGTTTATTTGTTTGACTTAAATATATATATATCTTTGTGAATGATCTCTCTTAAGGCCCTTCATGGTCAGGAAGACGGGACAGCGGTATCTTAGTGTTTAAGGCGTTGGACTATCAATAGGAAGGTTGCGAGCTTGAACCCCAGGTCCAACTAGCTGCCACTGCTGAAACCCTGAGCAAGGCCCTTAACCATCAATTGTCCAGTTGTATAAAATGAGATCAAATGTAAGTCTCTCTGGGTAAGGGTGTGTAACCCTAATCATAAATAGATTTAATATTGGTTCTTATTTAACAAAAATTAAAGTAAACCCATCGGTAACAGGAAATCTCTGTTAGGAGACATTTTTGGAAGGGGTTTGGGTCTCATTAACTTGACTAGAAGTTGGCATTTTTTAGTATTTTGAGTGCGAATCCATGTGCTTTATACTATTAGTCACAGAAGAGAGTGTGTAGGTGGAGCAGATCAACTGAACCTACACAAGAGCATTTCTACAATGGAGCCAACCATTCTAGCCATAAAAAGTTCAATTCAATTCAATTGCTTGGTGTATCTTAATACAAGTAATATCTAAATTAGTTTATTTTTATTTTTATAGCTTGTTAACTTGATAGTTCCCCCACCACCCAAGCTCTTTAAACATTGTATAATCAATACGACTCCATAACATGTTTGCTGTGTGTGACTAAATGTGGTGAACTTTGGTCCACATTTCAGCTGTGTGTTAAAGCTTTATGACACCCCAATGGTGTAATGAGTGCTCTGATTAGCACAGGAGGAACGTGTTTAGTCACACGGATAGAGCAGGCTGAGCGAACAAGCTCTCGGCGGGGACTGCGAGTGGGGATCTTGTTGAGGTGGAGGGGCCATGCTATGGGGGCTGGGTAATTAGGAGTGACAACTTGTGCATGTTGGGAGGCAGAGTGAAGCAGTGGCACTCATCAGAACTCACTGCTGGGAGAAGGAAGAGAGGCAGGATTACATGAATATAATCTTCACATTTTTCTGAATTAGACAGCTATAGAATTGCAGCCTGTTGTCACCTGACTTCCACTGTGTGTGACACCGATCTGCTGTGGTTTGTTGTTGTAGGATAGTTGGATTGAATTCACTTGTGTGTGTGTTTGTGTGTGTGTGTGTGTGTGTGTGTGTGTGTGTGTGTGTGTGTGTGTGTGTGTGTGTGTGTGTGTGTGTGTGTGTGTGTGTTGCCTGCGTTACTTCGCACCCCTTGTGATTAGTGGACTAATAGTGGAAATGGAGGCTTGTTCTTATTTAACACAGCAGGCTGATCTCAGTGCCCTCAGTAGAGATGGATGAGGGTGCAAAGAGAACACACTTTCCATCTGGCACACTTCTATGAACATACAAAGGTTATACAGGTTATTGTTAATGTGTACATAAAGAGATTCATTTTGCAGCCCCCTCTGTTTTTTTTTCTCTCTCTGTCTTCCTTATGCACACAAGCATGATACGTGTCTCAGAAGGTACAGTCTAATTAAATTAGAGCACTGTTGCTTTTTCCTTTTGTAAACAGCAGAAACCGCACTTCATATGAAATGACAGTGTTCGTCTCTCACGAGGGAGCAGATAAGAAGCTTCTCACTGCCGGTTTCTCTAATGTTGCAGGGGATTAGTACTTCCTGCGCTAGCTTTGTGAGGCCACAGCTTAATGACAATGTCTCCCACTCCTGCCATTATGGATGATGCAGTCTCTAAACAGCACTATCCTGTAGTCCCAGGCTCCCCCATATCCACTCAATCCATCTCATCATTTCTGCAGGTATACACTGCAGATGGAGCTGCTCCCTCATGGTGAAATCAGCGCAATGCAGTTCAGGGCCATTTTGTCATAGGTTTCCAACCAGTGCCATGTGGCGAAGTGCAGGTTATGATTCAGGATCGTGGGCAGATTGTCATCAGCTCGGGCCTGTAGAATGGAGACTGGTGTCTGGTCACCAACATTTGAAACAGCAACAGCTCTGCACAGATTCTACTTGTAATTTGTTTCTTGAAACTAATTACTGCAAAATAAACCCAATTCAAACTCTTACTGACCTACCAAGGCCTCCTTTTGGCATTACCTGCGACTGTTTGTTTTATAGTTACTGCTTCATATTCTGTGATCACTCAGGCTCTGTTTTTTCCTTTAAATGCTTGCTTTAATTCCATTCCAGGCTATCCATTGGTCAGCACGTTTTACAGATTACAGGGTGGAATGGGATTACTATTGACTGTCCATTGTGCTTCAATTCAAAATGTCTTCTTAACTAGAAACCAGAGACATCACCAAAGAAAACAAAACATGAAATCATTTTTATACTGTAACAATGATATGTTCCTGTCAGTAGTGCCTCTTATATTCAACCTCTGTCATCCATTTTTTATTCCTCTTAGAGTCATCTATTTATATATGTGCACATGTGGGTTGTATGGATGGAGATCAACTTCTCTCTCTGTGATTTCCCTCTTTCCTGAGAGAATTCATTTACAACACAAAGAAGTATATTTTTTTTCAGCTATTACAGTGACCTACCTCTGATTTGTCAGGTCCTTTTGTAACTCAGCTCACACAGAGGAGCTATAATAAGACCAATTATGCACAGTATGAAGCACGGCACACTCAGAAAGACATAGAGAAATGATAGCCTGCAGTTAAAAGTCTTAATGCGCTGACATTATTTATCACCACCATTCAAATCAATTTTTCATGTTTACAGATGTGTGGAGTATAAGGCTTTCAGAGAATATACAGTTCCTCTTCTGGCCCCTTAAACACATGTAGTTTGTATGCTTGACATTTTTGTGATTGAAATTTTCATTCAATTTTGCTCTCTCTCTCTCTCTCTCTCTCTCTCTCTCTCTCTCTCTCTCTCTCTCTCTCTCTCTCTCTCTCTCCATCGCTTTCTTTCTTTTTCTCTGTATGTATGTAAACAGTTTGCACTGTGTCTCTCAACACCTGTGAAGTACACATTGTGGCTTTTATGTAGCTCATTACAGGCTTTATCAGCTGTGAGGTGCAGGCAGGACATAAGGGGCAGCTTTATAGAATATTCTCCCTAATGCAAACAATGCTTTTATTAGCCTGACCTGGAGGAGATGACTATCAGCAAGCTACTCTTCAGTTTCACAGATTGAGAGAGAGGTAGAGAAAAGCAGAGTCGAAGTAATAAAAAGGTAATAATAGGAAAAGAAATGCAGAGCCATGAGGATACTGTATATGAAACCGCAAAAGAATGCAGAAACCCTGAGAGAGAAAGAACACGAGGGCGAGAAACAGAGCAAACAGCTGTTTGATAGCACAGTCCATGGTTACTAACACCAGAATACTCTTAGGGTCACATGTACTAAGCTGTTTGCCGCTTTTGAGTGCAATATTACTAAAAAAAAAAACTTGCCTGTTATGTATAAAACAGGCCTGTATGTGCCTAAACGTGCTGCTCTCCCTCTTTTGGCAGCTAGTGGTGACTGGTTTTGCACATCATTTTATCCAGCCCTCACAACTAGGTGCAAATTAGGAGCATGCCCTGCGATGTTGGCACCCTGTCCAGGTTGTGCCGGAGTCTCTGAGTCCCTAGAGATAGAGTCCAGGATTTCTGTAACCTTGAGTAGGATAAGCGCTATAGAAAATGGATGAAGGCGTTAATGCATTTATAGTTTATGATAAAATATATCATAATACCGGTGTTGTAATGTAATGGAGTAAAAATACTTCGTTACTGTACTTAAGTAGAAATTTCACGTATCTGTACTTTACTTCGCTATTTAAATTTATGGAAACTTTCACTTTTACTCCACTACATTTCCTAGATAAAATGTACACTTTTACTCCACTATATTCCCACTAAGCATCTTCGTTACTCGTTACTACAAAATAAAATCAGAAGAAATATGTGCGACTGCAATAAGGGAGGTTTGGCGAATCACTGCTCCTAGATTACATTACGTACGTACGCACGCTCTACGCAGGAGCACAGGCACGTGCACCGTCCACGCGCAGTCAGAGCTGGAGGCATTTATTTATGATGTTAATCGGCGGAAAGCCGCAAATACGACAACCAAAAGCAGTGAAATTTCACTATTCTTATTACCAGTTGAGTTGTAGCACAAACAAAATATTAATGCAAACAATCCATACAATACTAAATAACAATAACATTTATTGATTGTCTTTGTCTTGTGAATATTTGTTTATTAATGACTGTATTCACTGGACACACGGTTTGTAGAGAATGCACACATACATGAACTGATTTGATTTAAGACTGGCATCATTACATCATGCATAAAATTTTGGTGTCCAGTTTTGCCATTTTAAATAATGCCATAACTTTTGGCTTACTATGTAGTCATATAATATATAATATACAACTCTTCTTGTTTTAAATTCTCACTGAGAGCTAAAACCCCTAAAGATGAAATCCTAGAACCGCCCTTGCTCTTATGCCCACCGAAAATCACTGAAATTTTACTTTTTACTTTTACTTCAAATACTTAAGTATATTAAATATCAGAAAATGACTTTTGATACTTAAGTACAGTAAATATCAGATACTTTAAGACTTTTACTTGAGTAATATTCTAAAAGGTGACTTTCACTTCTACTAAAGTGTTTTTCTACTACGATACTTGTACCTTTACTCAAGTATTGCTTTCTACTACTTTATACAACACTGCATAATACAAGTCTGTGTTGGTAATTAAACATTAATTTCAGATGCATGAACCTTGTGATCACATTAAGTCACTTTAACAATGAAAAGGAAGGAAAAGTAAATACTCACTAAAAAGCAGATTTCAAGGACGGTCACTCACAGTGTTGTCATTTAATTAAAAAGCATCAGATACACTTTGATAGAACACAAATTAATGATGCCTTGTAATGCTATATATATATATAATTTCATTACAGTCCCCAAACTTTAAAATTTTGTTATTTTGAAGTTTTCCACAGTGGATCTTATTTCCATACAAATGATAATACAGTATGTGCCCTGCAGCCAAAGTACAATGAATTATAATCTAAAGGCATTTTGAGGACCAGATACATGCCTCAAAATGCAGAGGAGTGACACAGCAATGTTCTTGTTCTTGTCAGTGTTTGGTGATGCGTTCGCTTCTTGAGGAATATTTCATTTTGTAGCCCTGAATAAATCTATATTTTCTTGGGCTATATGGTTTGAGTTTTGAGCTTGTGGGAGAAACATCATGCGCTGTACTCTGAGGTATGTGGATGGATCTCAGTAGATATTCCTGATCGATTTAAGAATTCAATCTAGCGTTGCTCTCCAGACCAAAAGGTGGATTTACATGCCCATGGCCATACAGGACGAAGGAACTGTATGTCTCTGATCTCACTGCCTGAGCATTCTAGAAGGAACACTACTGTGCTAATGGAAGAATGCTTTCTGTACTGGTCCTCCATTTCCTTCTCTCTATCTCCTCTAGAATTTGATGGTATGAGGCGTTCAGTGATGATAATTGGCTCAGATTCACGGCTGCCTCCAGCTGCATTAAATATGTATATAAGGCCTATATAGTGCTGTCTAGACTTAGAAGATTTATGGAGGAAGTTTTTTCCTGGACTTTTCTTTAAAGAAGTAGCCTTAGTATACCTCAGGGCATTGTAATAAAGCAAACCTCAATCAGATGTTGGGGTAGTTCTGCAAAAGTGAATCAGTTGACCACATTTGATAGGTGAAATTTTGAAAAATTTCCTGAAATGAGTTACCATGTAACACTGCTTTTGGTTATTTTGCATTGGTTTTTTTTTTTCTTTTCCTTAAAGATAATGCTAGGGGAGGTAGAGATACATCAGTCCCAACTGCCCTGAATAAAACTAAGGACTAAAGACCGGTCCATACAAACTAGTCAACAAGTCAAATAAAACATAGTTCTGCTCTGTCATAGAGTGACACTGAAACCTGCCTGAACATGCTTTTTTCCACAAAGAGCTCACCACAGTATAATCAGATCAGATCTGATTTTCAAGCAGCAGTTTTGCACGATTTTTAGTGTGACGAGGAAGTCTTTACATCTGCCAACAAAGCATTTCACAGCACTCAGATGTGACTCCATGAATCAGCTTCGCTCCACTCAACAGCAAAGAATCTAGACAATTTTTTTGGAAATGAAGAGTCAAGATTAGATAGCATGTGCCTATAGTCTCTCATGCAGTGTTGTTGCCAGCTATAAGCATCTATCCTCTAGTAAAGTTGTAGAATGCAGGTGCAAAGCTGAACATTCGGTATTATTGCCTTATTGCTAATCTCTGGCATGAGACATGTGCATATGAAACAGTCACCCTTTTTGTTCTGAGTTGAGTCAATTAACATATGAACGCTACTGAATCTTGATTCATTAAAACCCCTGTGTGTCTCTGGCCTTGTTTAGACTTGGTTATCATCTCTCTTGTGTGATGCAGTCACAAGTGAACAGGCAAGATATACTGTAGCCGTTCACAACCAGTATTCATCATCATGGGTCTCGACTGTTTTCAGGGAGCGCTTGAGATTGCATTTCATCACTCATGAGGTTGCCAATTCTGCCAAAAGCCGCCCTCTGTCATGAACGTTGTTTGAACCGTTATTGTATTTCTGAATGTAACTCATTCCATTTTACATTCTATTTCAGTTTCTTAAGAAA
Source organism: Tachysurus fulvidraco (assembly GCF_022655615.1). Taxonomy (NCBI): domain Eukaryota; kingdom Metazoa; phylum Chordata; class Actinopteri; order Siluriformes; family Bagridae; genus Tachysurus; species Tachysurus fulvidraco. The sequence goes on along the minus strand of NC_062523.1, from coordinate 19,805,558 downwards.
TTCTCCATTTACTAGTTTTTTAAGCTAGGGTCTATAATTGTCTCATATTATTAGGTATACCAGCATAACGTGAACGTAAGAATGATTAATGCAGTTCACTGACACAAATAGCCTACATTCATATAGTAATGAGCAGAGTGCATATTGAGATGGTAAAAAAAGTGAGCATATTCCAGGAGAATTTGCATGGCTGGTGTGCATGATTTATATATACAATGGATATAAAAAAGTCTACACACTCCGGTTAAAATGGCAGGTTTTTCGTGATGTAAAATATGGCACCGAGATGAAACTTGTTAGAACGTTTTAAACACTCAATGTGAACTTTTGACATATAAAACTTAAGCACAGCTAAACTAAGCTAAACTAAATAAACTAAACTGTTAAAGCACCTGCTGATTTATTTATTCCACCCCTCAGTGTTTTTAGGCAAGAGTCTAAAACCAGTGGCACCATATCATCTTGGCTTGGTAATATTTTCCCATTCTTTCTTGCAAGAAACATACTAGATTCATCAAGTTGGAAAGGCATCTCTAGTGCACAGCCCAGCAGACCCCAACTATTGGATTCAGGTCTAAATTCTGACACATTTAAAAACTTTGATCTCCTTTTGGCTAAGTTATTCCTTTACTGACAGATTTCTGAAAGCTGTGCACTAAATTCAAGTGCTATTTGTACCTAGACATGATTTCACCCACCTTGATAAAGACCCCAATTCTGGTTGAAGAAAAGCAGCCCTAAAGCATGATGCTGCCACCACCATGGGTTTTGGTGATATACTTTTGCAACTAGTTTATTGTAACATAATTTAAATCATTTTTCCTATGCATCCCGAAAACGTTTCCAATTGGTTTTCACTTTCAATTTGGATACGTTGTAATTTCACATTAAGGGTGGAAATGGTTTTAACAGGATTTAAGTTGTTGTCATTTTTTTTTGTCATCACAAAAGCAATGTAATGTCTTCAGAATGTTTAAGTGTTTTTTTGTAAGAGTACACGCTAAAGGCCAGCTAGCAGCTAGCAGTGACCTTCTTGGAGAACTCAGTTTTCCAGAATCGTCCAGGCTGAGTAACTTGTATGATCCTTAGGCAAAAGAGTTATCCAGGAAGCTGCTTTCAATGCGCTCCGACGCCCCCCGCTGCTGGCTGCTAGCCGTGTAGCTTTGCATCTTCTAGTTTGACTCTGATTATAGCTATATTCAGTACTGTACTTGTGATTTTTTTTCTCATTTCACCGTCATGTATTTGTACCTTATGCAGTGTACTGTTGTATTATTACGTGTTGCACCATGGGCCTTGAGTGATAACATCTCCTTCTAATGCACCTTATATAGCTATACTTTTAATGTCCATGTTCTAGCACAAACCCGTAGCTTTCGCTCGATTGCTGTGTTTGCTCTGTTCTGCACCAAAGTATTTTATACAAAACTAACTTCTATCACTATACTATCTGATTAAGAATGACATACGGTAAATCATTCCACCACATCTTATATCACATTATTAATGCCTAAAGGTTTTCATCGGATTTTCCAGACTCAAAAAAACTAAACAATTCACGGGGTAGTGTAGTATTGTAACACAGTGTATTTTGAAAATGCAAATCATTTACATGTAGTGAATATATTTCTGCTTCTGAGAATTCAGGGGCTTTCTGTCTTCCGTAGATTTACCAAAGATATCAGTATATTAGTTTGACAAATCAGCATAGCAATTTAAAAAGAAACGCCTTCAATACAGTTTCAGCAACTTTGGATGTAACCTAGCAATTCTAGCAATAGTTTGTTGCACTGAACGTTATTACACATACTATAGGCTGTCAGTGAGTTTGTGTATGACAGGGCAACCTGCAACACTATATTAAGTTGTGGCTTCTTTGGAAACTATGTACAAAATTATAAAGAGTATAAGAATATTTAATATTGTCATATTGTATCTGAAATGTCAGCTACTTGATATTACTTTCTTATTAAAGTATGAAAGCAATAACAGACTGACAGTTATGCTGTTGTACTAAGATATATACAGTATGTACCTATGGCCCAATCACATTGGTGATATTCAGTATATTCAGTTGATATTCACTCTTTCTTGTGCAATATTGCTTAAATATGATTAATGTTACAACTAATATTATTTCTAATAATGTGAATTCTATTCATTTGTAAGAACCTAGAAATAAATACATTTTCAAGTATTCGGCCATTGGCGTCTATCATCAAGCAAGGCTGTCATTTGATAGTGACAGTTGTAGCTGAAAACTTGCAACAAGTATTTTACAGTAAAACTACAACTTAATAACATGCTGTGAGGTGGTAGCATCCCAGAGTGTTGCACAGTGGTTGAGAATGAAATATTGCTAGTAGTATTCATTCAGTTTTTTGCTGTTGACTGTCGACTTCAACTGTGACAGTGCAGTATTTATTATCCCTGGCCACATATCACACTTTACAGTACCTCTGTATTTACAACACAACCAATGACTGGATATGCAGTAGACCTCTGCAGTCATAATATCCAGAATGCAAACCTTTAACCTGCATTATTCAAATGTTATACTACATACATGTGCTGTGTGTGAGTCTACAATTACCTGACTGTAGCTGATACACAGTTTGTGAGCACTGCTCAACCCCATCAAATCAACAAGAACAATCCTTAGAGCGTGACTGGTTTGATATTTGGGTGGTACACCTCTCTTAACACAGCAGTGACACTTGCATGACAGTGGCTCTTGTACAAGAGTATCAGGTGTAGCAGCATTGTCAGTGATGGATTAAGAACCGTCTGCCAACTAAAAATATGCCATGTTCCTGTGGAATATGACACTGATGAAAGGCAAGAAGAAGTTTAATGAAAATTCATTAATCATCCCTTTTCCTGGTTGAGGCCACAGTGGAAAGTCAAGGTAGAGAAGGTTAGTCCATGCTTCTAAACCATCCCCCATAGGTTTCAGCTCTATCTGTGCTATCCACAGATATTCCCATTTTTGTAAGCTGTCCAAGCTACCTCGACTGTCTTCTTTATAGTTAGTGAAGCAGTAGCTATACTCTGAGGCTCTCCTCGATTGTCAAACTCCTCACCGCATCACAGTGATTGGGGATTGCTCATGTAAAAAGACCAAGAAAGATGAACCAACAAGGTAGGCGTGCCTGCAACATTGTCTTAATTGATACACCCGTATCAGTATCACACACACTAACATGTCACTGTCAATGCTTGGAACGATTCACCACTCAAAAATTATCTGGTTGGCAGTGGTCCATTTACATTTATTAAAGGGGTGGAGGGGAGCTGAGATGCTGTACAAGTGCTATAGTCAGTAATATTCTCCACATATTCTTCCTCAAGTCGGTATAACAGATTAACTGTCCAATGAGTGCAAATAAAATTATTATAAAATTGTTTCTCTGCTATTCAAAATGTTGAACATTTTGAAACGTTCTAGTTAACCCTGTGAATGTGGCACAGTGAACATAGTAAATATCATGTTTATACACTAAAGCAGGGGTCTCCAATCCTATCTGGAAAGGGCCAGTGTGGGTGCAGGTTTTTATTCCAACCAAGCCGAAGCCACACCAGAGTCTACTAAAAGCCAAGAACAGCTGATTAAACAGGTGGAAACAGGTGTGGCTTCTGCTTGGTTGGAATGAAAACCTGCACACGCACCAGCCCTTTGCGGATAAGATTGGAGACCGCTACACTAAAGGATACTACAGAATTCCTCCGTAGAGAAAAATATCTACACGTATCACTTCATCTGCAGCATATGTGCTACAGTCACATCCGTCCAAATTACAATTATTTGCTCTGAGTGGATCTGTCTATCTTGGTTCATATTCGTTCTTGCAAATGACCCGTATCTGTGTCCACTGAAACACTGTGAATGCGCACATTGATTTCATGGGAAAATATTTAACTTCACTACTAAATACTTTTTACCAGTTTTCTTTGAATTAATTCCTCAAATATCAAGTAAACTAATTTCACTAATGCTCCTGTCCTTCTACTGATTAGACACCGCCTGATAGTCTCGTTTTGCTATATCGCATGGCCACATATCAAACATGTACTGTATCTAATGTATGACCACATGTGAAAGTGAACTAGGTCTTGTTTTGTAAAGAGTAGATTTTTGTGCCCACACAATTCTGAAAATTACTGTCACAGTGAGAGAGAAAATCGGATTTGTGTCACATCAGGTTGCTAATGTGAACGCAGCCTCATATTCTGTAATAACAGCTAGCATTAGCTTTATGTTAAAAGTAAGCCCAGAGGGAAAAATATTTGTATTTATCTTAAGAAATGAACTAAAAAGAGCATTAAACATTAATGAATTTTTAGTCAGTATACAATAACTTTTACCCGTACAATGTTCCTATGATTTTCTCAGTTTTAACACATAATTAATGTAATTAACCATTATTCACATATTCAATGTGAACAAACATTTAGGCATTCATGATACTAAACAGTAGACTAGGACTTTATCATAAGCAAATAAACTAACTCTCTCTCTCTCTCTCTCTCTCTCTCTCTCTCTCTCTCTCTCTCTCTCTCTCTCTCTCTCTCTCTCTCTTTCTCTATGAGCTAAATGTTGTAGTGTAGTGGAGTGGAACAGCTGATTTTGTCCATGTGTCTTCAGTTGTTCTGCAGGAGTCAAGCTTGGCCCCTTCATACATTATTTACCTATAATTGAATTTTGATGAGTACAAAATCCCAGTCTACCTCACACACTTAGTGATGTGTGTACTGTACTGAAAGAAAATCTAGGTTTGACGCATTACAGAGTATGTGATTCCTGTCTGAGTGTAGTGTTTGTAATAGTGTATGTGTGTGTGTGTGTGTGTGTGTGTGTGTGTGTGTGTGTGTGTGTGTGTGTGTGTGTGTGTGTGTGTGTTTGTGTGTGTGTGCGTGTGTCTGTTTGTGCGTCGTGCATGTGTGCGTGCGTGCGTGCGTGCGTGCGTGCGTGCGTGATTCCCAGTAGTGTTGATGTGCAGTGAAGGTACTGAATCCCAGCTGTAATCGTGCCCATTGCAATATTCCCTCCATTGAGACTCTCTCTCTGCCTCATCTTGATTAAGCTCTGCTATTCCTTTGCACCCTATCAAGTCCTCTTCCACCGTATGAGTCTTTCTGGAATTTAGTGTCCCCTGGCAGTACGGGCTACTGCTGTGCGTTTCATCTCCTCTCCCCACTCACACCTCCATTCAGCAGCACTCTCCCATTCACACACAGCCCTGTCTCCATTCACAATATCAGAGAATGGTGTAGATGTGGGAAATATGACACATCATCCTATATTGCCCACTTGTTGCCACCAAGAAAATGCATTTGTTAGGATTTTATTACTTTCTGATGCTATATCTAGCTGCTCACTTCATAAATAGATTTAGAGAAATTCTATCTAGCCCTTAAAACAACAAAACAATCACTGTAGCTAACTGAATGTTAACTTGTTATGTCATTACCTATTTTATTCATGCTTCATATCTCCTCTTGCTTTTTTGTTAAACAGGTTAGTACTGTACAGTGTCTCCAGAAGTCCAGAAGATAATATCTTGTGTAATGACGCTGTATTTCTCATTTAAACAAACCTTGGTGCAACAAGAATAACTTTAAAACATATAAAATTGCTTATTGATTGCAGTCGGTACCACTTAGAAACCATGAAGATGGTTTTGGACTGCATTTGCCTTAGTCAGTTCTACACTAAGGTCTCCATCAGTGAACATTTGATAACCAACAAAATAGACTTCATGTTAAAACTAAAATGAATTTCCTGTTCAATTAATTACACTATTTGACCATTTAGTACACTATTTGACCATTGAGTCTATTTCCTCTTAAGGTTTCTTCTTCATGTCGTCTCTACACTCTAAAATGTAATTGAATTGAATCGGTCCAGCCGGTGGAATATAATAAATTAATGGTTTAGGTATGAAGGATAAGAACAGATACAGCAAACAAAGAGTGAAGGAGAAGCATGTTTATGATAAAATGAGTGATTGTGATGGTGGAGATCTTCAGCGGCAAAGTGCGAGTGAGGATGAAAGACAAGACAGACTGACAGCATGACAGAACACGGGATGGACAAGTAAAGAGAGTTGACACCTAGACGAAAAAAGAAAATACAGATGTACAAACAGAGACATGTTTATGAACAAGAGAATAGAGGAAGTGATTGAAATGGATTTGGCACATTCATGGGCGATCATTCAAAGGAGATCGGAGAAATCACAGCAATAGTTGTCATATACCTTTTTTCCACTGCATACACACTCTGTTAGTATTTCATTGAAGATCAATACTGATAACACACTAAAAAGGCAAATGTGAGAAATGATCGATAGACATATTGATTTGGATACTTCTTAAACCCATGGAGAGCAAGTTGAGTTCTTTTCCCACAGTTTTTCCCATATCTTTTCCCACAGGAGGTATGTGAAGAGCTGTCAAAGGAGCAGTAGTCAGATGTACTCACACAATTCGGTAGCTGTGGTCATAACTGTGTTAGGTCACATTTTTGGCAGCGATCTCCGTTAGTAATGTTAAAATAACATTTAATCTGCCAGACTGACAGGTAAGAAGATAGCAGGTATTAGCCTGATAATTATCTTCTAAAAGTCATCTGTTATATAAAAATTTAAATCTCTGGGAATATCACTGAAAAATGGTACTGTATGTTACTATTGTGTTAGTGTAGCACTCTGCTCCCAGACAAATGACCAGTGTTTTCTGCATACAGTAGGTTTAAATGACCTGGATAATGCTGCCTCTGTGAAAGGTCATTGGACTTAACCTTATTGTGTGCCATTTTTTTCGTCCCTCTGTATCCTCCTGCTCCTCTTATATTCTCTGTATTGTGTGTGTTGTGCATTTTTATGTGGCTGGTTTTTGTTTCTTGCATTGCTACAATAACCAGTATTAGGTGCTAGCCACTGTACCAGGAACACTTAACAAGATCTAATATTTTGAAGATGTTTAGTCATCTAGCCATCTACTGTGATTTCCAAACAGCAAGGCTTATAGGGCATTCCGAGTATGCAGTGGTTATTACCTAATAAAAGTGATCCAAGGAAAGACATCTGGTGAACCAGTCACAAGGTTATGGGTGTGCATGGGGAGCGAATGCTAGACCGCCTGGTCGGATCCCACAATAGAGCTACGACAACAAAAAGTTGCTGAAAAAGTTATAGATAGATGATAGAATGGTGTCAGAACAGATGTTAGTATGGGGCTGCTTAGCCACAGGCTGGTCAGAGTGCCCCAGCTGATGGAAGATGCAGCTGTCGGAGACAGTGTGATGCTCTGGGCAGTGCAAGGCTGGGAATCCTCGGCTTCTGGCATTCATGTTGTTGCAGACCAATTTCACCCAGACATTGTAGTGTTATTTATGGACATCTTTATGCCACATACCAAAGCGCACCTTCAGAGGTCTTGTGGCGTCAATGCCTCCTTCGGTCAGAGCTGTATTGGAGTCACAATGGGGGACCTACAAAATATTAGGCAGGTGGTTTTAATGTTATGGAGGATTCTTGTTTATTTGCTGTCTGTCCTGCTGACAAAATTGTAGTTTGCAAGCTTTTTCTCTTTGACCTGGCGTGTTCATTATTGATGACAGATTCTCAGAAAGGAAAGTAAGCCGTTACAGATCTTGTAACATTGTAGTCACCAAAATAACCTCTACATCAATGTAGGTGCAAATGTAATTTGGTATCAATCATCAGGGTCTCTCTTTGATGGAAGGAGCATAATTTTACATCACAGGTCCCTGAAATCAACAAGCGATCATTGTAAGGACTACTTTCAGCTGGTTTAATGTTAGATATTCAGAGGAAGGAAAATCTGTTATTGAACCCTCTTGATTGTGGAGGACAGGAAAAAAAAACTGTGGAGAGCTCAAACAACACAATGACTGGTTGCTGACTGTTTCTGTATGTCAATACAGCAGTCTGAGTGGTTCCTGGAAAGAGTAGGACCTCACATTAGACTATTATGTTCAAACTACAAAGAATCATTACAATTGGGGTCATCAAATGGTGAACCATGATCCAGGCTCTGACCCAGTAGAGTATTTCAGTGCTGTGAACGGAATTCTTTGAAAAAGAAAAAAAAAATAGTGTAGCTTTTATAAGTTATATTAGGTACTCAAATATGAAATTAAACATGTACCGTTTCTGTAGCAGGGCCTCTGGTGATTTCTTCAATCGCCTACATTTATGTCAATTACATATAAACAAACAAAAAAAGTCTAGCTACAAGGCTAAAAACACTGTGTCAGAAAGGGGCATGTTTTCACAGATGTTATTTGTTATATAGTTTTTTTTTATTTGATTTAGATCGATTAATGAAATGACCACGTGAATTAAAATAAGTCAACAAAAAAATACGTTTAAACATAATCGGACAGAGAAAGTACATGTTTATTGTGTCTGTCCATTCAGAATAGATATCTTATTGGTTTAGATTCTGTGCTGTGGAAAGACCCCTTAGAAACAAAACATAATCGACTTAAATTGTTTTAGTCATGGCATAAATAGATTTTTTTTATGTTTAAACTATACAGGTTTTGTCTGTATTCAGGCATGTTAGTTGCTTATCCAGAATTATAGCAAGGAAATTTAGAAAACCAAATCTTTACAACATCTTTATTAAACCCAAACTACCTGTACGTCATGTAGCCTTATCCAGAGCAATCTTTTATATACAACTAACAAATGAAGTGTTAAGTGCTTGAACTCATAGCCTTCCACTCAGAAGCCCAAAGTCTTAATCACAGTCCATCCAGGGGTTGAAGGTCACAGAGGTCTTTTGTCAGTGATGTGGCTAAAAAGCTGGCTGAGATTTTGGTGTGTTTTCTTGTGGAAAACCACTTGAGTTGTTGAAACTGCAAATCTTTTAAACTCCTACCACCTTCTTTTTATGATGGATGTAAATGTTAGAGGCATGTGAAAGTCTATGGTCATTATGTACAGTAGAAAATGCATGCCTTTCAGAATATTGTGAAGTTTGCTCGATTTTGTGTTCATTTTTGCGATCGCAACACGGCGAAATCCCCGAAGGACTGACAGCTACCATGTCTTACATAAAACTGATTTTGACTTGTTTTAATTAGTAAGTTTTAATGCATGAAAAACAAAGCTTGATTCAATTTTAAAAAATGTTGCAACATTTTAGATCTTTTTACAGGATCTTTGTTGCAAAAATGTTGCAACATTTTAAATCTCCTGTATGCAAATATCAATGCAAAATGTAAAATTGCATGTTTATTAATAATTTGCATTAGAATAAATTTTCCCTCTGTCGGTTGTGCAGCCTGTGTGCAGTGGGCTCAAGTGTTACCTACTGTAACTCCCTTTAGGCAGGCAGCACACACATGCATGCACACGCACACACACACACACACACACACACACACACACACACACACACACACACACACACACACACACACACACACACACACACACACACACACACACACACTCATAGCTACAATTAGAGCATTAAACAGTGGAGTCAATGGTACTCAAGATGCACAACTTCATTTGAATCGGGTAAATCATATTTCATCATGTATATTGCCTTGTTTGTTTTGGTTCTGCCCGTCTTTGAGAATACAACAGTGTACTTCAGATGTCAGCTGCTAAAATTCACAGTATGTCATGCACAATACACGATATAGTGTGTTTCTTTTGCTTCAAAATGTCCAACAATTTAATTCTTTGTGAACGTTTAATTGTAATCACATGTGTAAATATACAGTGCATGTGTTTTGTCTTACATCCTGTCTAGCAGGTGTGTGTGTGTGTGTGTGTGTGTGTGTGTGTGTGTGTGTGTGTGTGTGTGTGTGTGTGTGTGTGTGTGTGTTCACGTGTGTGAGCATTTGTTTAATCAGTGCAGGGGAGAACTGTGCTGACAGAGTTCGAGACAGAGTGGAAGAGAGCCTGAGGTGAGTCAGTCTGTTCTCTCTGTGAGAACTGACAGTGAGACAAAATGAAGAAAGACAGGCTGTTCCCCAAAACATTAGCCTCCGCTGCCCAGGGCTGGCACTGAAGAGGACTGTGTGTGTGTATGTGTGTATGCATGCACATGTGTGACTGTGTATGTGTTGCTAAGTGTCCGGTTTATTGTTTATTGTTTATTCATGTCCCCATTAGCTGTTGCCTAGAGACCATTATTTTTGTGCATCTATTCTCTTTCTTTCTGTGGTGCACCTGCCTGGAAATAATAGTGTGTGTGTGTGTGTGTGTGTGTGTGCGTGTGTGTGTGTGTGTGCGTGTGTGGGTGGGTGTGTGTTTAGCTCTTTATAGGGATGAGAAAGAGCTAAATATCTTTATAATGATCATTCTTCTCTGATCTCTGTCATCAGCCATGTGCTTCAGCTTGCAGACCCGCTGCTCACTGAATGATTTTTGTTTTTTGCACCACTCTGTGTAAATTCTAGTCTGAGTAAAAATCCCAGGTAATTATTAGCCCATCTAGTACCAAAAATCATACCATTGTTAAAGTCACAGATATCAAACTGGACATTAACTGAAGCTCTTGAACAATATATCTGCATGATTTTATGCATTGTGCTGCAGCCATATGGTCACATGATTGGATAACTGTGTAAATGAGCATGTATATACTGTAGGTGTTCCTTATAAAGTGGATGGTGACTGTAGCTGGATTAGAATTATATAAAGCTAGATATACTTATCTATTGAGATAGATAGATCAGCGTTTCCTTGATGATTTTTTTCTTTCTGGTCCAATTTATTACTGTACTAATCTGAAGCTTATGTGGTAGGCATGTGGTAGTCTAGTGGTAACGGTGTTGTGCTACCAATCGGAAGGCTGTGAGTTCAATCTTAGTGAGTCCACCAAGCTGCCACTGTTGGGCCCCTGAGGAAGGCCCTTAACCTTCAATTGCTCAGTTGTATAAAAATGATATAAAGTAAGTTGCTCTGGATAAGGGCGTCTGCCAAATGCTGGAAATGTAAGCTTACCCATTATGTTTCACTTGAGCACTATTCGGACGGGACTAGTTTTACGTGGGGACGTGGAGTAATGCAATTTTACCTCAGGACGTCTGTAATATTAATTGCCCAGTTCGCACGGGACAAGACATCTCAGTAAAACTAGCAGAAGTGGGAGGGGTAACTCACTTTACGCACCACAGTAACCTCCTTGTCGTCAGGTGGGTATGACGTTGCTTCCTGTTTCAAGCGCCTCCATGATTGCAAAACGCGCCAAAAACTTTTAAATAGGAAATGACGGAATTTTACCGTACATATTTACAGCGGGTCTTTTCGGACGGGATTAGTATTACCTGAGGTAATTTTTCCGGACCTTTTTACAGAAGGTAAAAGTCGCCGTAATCTTTACTGACATTGTCCGTAATGATTACCGAGATGGCACATTCGGACGGGACTAAAATCACCGAGAATAATTACTTTACCCCCCATGTCCCCACGTAAAACTAGTCCCGTCCGAATAGGGCTTAAGAGTCTAAAACACAACTATTGTATAGCTACAATTAGGTTGATGAGCAAAACTCCAAAATTAGCTGCTAAACTCTCACCTGTTATTAAACATCTGTAGCCTGCTTAGAAAAGACTAACTGCATATGGCATCAAATGTAGCTGATACTGTCATGTTGCTTGATCCCCTTGTGAAGCCTTCCTGAGCTAGCACAAAGGGAGCAAAACGTTTTGTCTGCTCCGTTGACAGTTTCATATTTAAGCCATGTAATTTTTTTTAAAGTGTGCTCTTGCCTTCTTTGCAGCTGGACCTTCGGTTCATGGAGTATGTGGGACTTTTTCATCAGGCACAGAGTTAGAAGTATCGGTAGGCTTATTGATATCTTTGAAGAAAAACTTCGGTTAGATTGTTTTGCCATAGCTTGCTATAAATAGGTTAAGGCAACAGACAAATGGCCAAAGATAAATATTAGTGGATCTCATAGCAAGTATTCCATTAAAGTGTACCTTCTGGATTAAAAAGAAACACAAATTGTACTCTTTAAAGGCTGTTGAGCTTTGATGCACGTGTACCTTTTGACCTAATTTTGACCGGCAATTGTTTTTAAAAATAAATTTTACCAGGCAACGAAAACGCTGATATAATAAATTATTCCATTTCATTTTAAATACTAAAATAGGCTAAATTTGCTGAGGGTAAGGGCAGAATTATACTGTGTGTATAAGGTAGTGAGTGATAGAGATAGGTATGTGCCAGTTCTGACTGATTGCTTAGACACTATGTGAAGGAGGTGCCAGCTAAGTGTTGACAGAAATGATGTAGCAAAAAATGATCTTTTTTCTTCTATTAGCAATGCAGGAAAGACCAGGAACAAAACGAATTAGTCACTTTTGTGGAGGTGGTTCTACTGGTCTTAGTTTTTGGACTGTTTTGTGAAATGCCTAAGCTTTAGCTGCTGAGCGCACAGCGTGAGAAACAAAAGGCAGTAGATTTGCTGCTTTATTGAAGTGTGTGTCATTAGCACAAATTAGAATACTGACTTAAACTAAAAAAAATATTAAAAATACAACTACAGCAGTGTGTTTCTATTATCTTCTGTATGGTTGGATCCATATACTGAGTTTTCAATTTGCAACCTGCTGATTAAAAACAAAAACAAAAAAAAAACAAAAACAAAAAACAAGAACGTGAAGAATACATATTTCTCTCCCTCTCCCTCTGTCTTTGATTAATCCAGTTGAGAAGGATATGAGAGAGAGGAAGTGTTGCGTTGCCATAGTAACAGGCCCCTGGAGTATGGCAGTGTATCTTTCTGTCCATTGTCCTTTTCACAACGACTTTTCCTTTAACATCCAAGGATGCTGTCATTGACATGAGTGTGTGTGTGTGTGTGTGTGTGTGTGGTGTGTGTGTGTGGACCTGATTGTATAACCCCAATGTTTTTGTTGCTGCCTGGTGAGTGCCGGTGTGCATTTGCTGTAGCACACGTGCAGTGCATCCCACACTGCTGTTCCAGGCCAATAAAGGTGATGTGTGTGTGTGTGTGTGTGTGTGTGTGTGTGTGTGTGTGTGTGTGTGTGTGTGTGTGTGTGTGTGTGTGTGTGTGTGTGTGTGTGTGTGTGAGTGTAGATTTGTGTGTGTGTCTGCTCAACATATTTCTACTTCTATTTAGTGTATCTATTTTACACAAGGAGACCACCTTATTCTTTGTAATAGTGCTTTCTCCCTATCCCAGTGCTCTGTATTGGTATTAATCAAAGCCACAGGTTCCTAGAGTATACACTGTCATGCACATTTTAATGATTCCCTGCTCATATCACTTCAACTAAGAATTGGGGTTTCATTAGTTGACTCTTTGGATCTGTTGTGTTAGGAGCAGGTAAAAACATTAATTTGTGTAAGACAGGAGGTTCTCAGAACTACAGCTGGAAGCCTTTTTTCCTAGACTATCCATAACCTGGTTGAGTGCTCCCATCACATAACACACACATGAAAGTAGAAGCAGGTTGTGAAATAGATACAGCTGTCACTTTATTTCCAACATGATGCTAGTGGTAATGATGGAGGAGCTTTGAGGTCTACCTTTTATTCTATTTGATGGAGTGTTTTAAAAATTACTTGGTAGATATTTTGTTTCAAACTTCTCGATTTTTTTCCATACTCTGCTTGACCCCACATTTAGAATGTTTATGTTTTTACATCGGGGGGCACGGTGGCTTAGTGGTTAGCACGTTCGCCTCACACCTCCAGGGTTAGCGGTTCGATTCTCGCCTCCACCTTGTGTGTGTGGAGTTTGAATATTCTCCCCTTGTCTCGGGGGTTTCCTTTGGGTACTCCGGTTTCTTCCCCCGGTCCAAAGACATGCATTGGCATGCATTGGTTGATTGGCATCTCTGGAAAATTGTCCGTAGTGTGTGATTGCATGAGTGAATGAGAGTGTGTGTGTGCGCCCTGCAATGGGTTGGCACTCTGTCCAGGGTGTATCCTGCCTTGATGCCCGATGACGCCTGAGATAGGCACAGGCTCCTCGTGACCCGAGGTAGTTTGGATAAGCGGTAGAAAATTAATGAATGAATGAATGTTTTTTCATAACTTACTATGAATGGAATTTGACTAGACCTGCGGTTTACTTATTTCTGTAATCGGATATTATGAAATCATAATAGTGGGCCATTGATGTATGCAGTGAAGGCTGGATACCATCCGCTACCACTGTATAGGCAAAAAAAAAAAAAAAGTCAGTCATTTCAGTGACTGGTACAGAAGTAGGTCTATAGTCTTTGTAGGAAAACAGCCATCGGGTCATAAGTTTGAAGAAACAGGGGAAGTGTGTTCTTTCCCTCTGGAGGTGTCTTCCATGTGTTTTGAGGGATGCTGGATTCAATCAAGCTGGACGCTGAAAGGGAGCATGGAGCAGTAGTGATGTGATAAGTGGCATGCATTAGGGTTTTCTAGCTGATGCTGGCAGCTACACAAAGCCACTGGAGAAATGCAGCATTGGGGTGGAATAGGAGAACTTGGGGAGGTTGAAAACAATGGCACACAGGAGCAAACCTGCCAGGAGTTGAACTAGTCCAATAAATCAAGATGGCACTGGTGAGGTTGGCTGCTGTTTGTTTTTATTTTTTGTCTTTTCTGTAGTTTAGCCTCTTTTTCTTTTCACCAGATAACAAGATATGAGAGAAATTCTCTAATTGTTTTGGTCTATAATCCACTCACATGCTAACCATTTTAATATTAGATCCTTGGTGGGTTAGTGAGCTCCTAAGGAAGAACAAAAAAAATTGTTACATAATAAAGCGACAATGGGAAGAGAGCCGGCATCAGGTGGCTGATGGCCAGAGCACACCATGCTCCCATGCCTAGCATCCTGCTAGCCAATATCCAGTCTCTGAAGCATCATGACCTCAGGATCAGGCTTAAGTTACAAAGGGACATTCTGAGGACCGCAGCCTCTTCTGATTCAGTGACATGACTGAACCCAGTGGTCCCAGACTATGCCATCAACCTGGCCAAGTTCATTTAGGTTTGCAGCATGGTCAGAACAATGGAGTTAAGAAAGTTTAGGGGAGGTGGAGTGTGTCTGATGGAAACCAGCATCTAGTCTGACAGCATGAGCATTGTTCCTCTCACCCTAAAGTCTGAGCTGCTGGACAGCAGATGTTGCCCTAACTACCTTTCCCTGGAATTTACCTTGCAGTTCATAACATTATGCAGATACAGATTCAGTTAATGTTCATATCAAACAGAATAAGGAAAAAAAAAAAATATGTCTATGCTTTGAACTATTTCATGGATCAGCTGGGCTGATTTGAGTTTATCAGAAACTGCTAATGTTATCTGATCTCCTGGCATGTTCACATACAACAGGCATAACAGAATAGTGTGAAAGCAAAAAAAAACATTAATTATGCACTAGTTCTGCAGGTGGAAACCCCTTGATGAAAGGAGAGGGTCAGAGGAGAATGACCAGAGTAGGTTCAGCTGCCAGGATGGATATAGTACATTATACAATCATTCTTGACAACTGTGGTAACCAAAAGCAGATCTCAGCTTGTACAACAAATCAACCTTGAGGTGGCAAAATGTGAACACTGTCAGATGGCATGATCTGAATGTTGTCCAGGGAGATCGAGCAGTTCCTCAAGCTATCCATACAGGTCAAATGTGTGGGCCTCAGTCCCCCCCTGTGCCAAGCTCCCAGTTTAACCACTGGTAGGAATTACGGCATTTAATTTTTATCAGACATATAGATAAAGTATTTTATGAATGATAGAAATGACACATATCTGGCACATACTGCACATAGTAGCTTATATCATATTATGAAAAAAAGTTGATATGAGTGGTAGTTAACTCAGCACCTGCGCCGGTCCACTGTGCAATTTCACCTCATTCTCCCTGTTCAGCAGTGTCTCAGCAGAAATTTAGCCTGCTACTTAATTAGCTTAGCAATTCACTCAAGAGTATATGTGCTAAGCAGGTCTACACCAAGTGCTCTGAGAACCTGCTTTTTAAAGATTAGTGTAGCAGCCACAGGAGACAGCTGTGCCAAGACAGGCAGAAATCTGGAACTAAGAGAGTCCCCACACCTGTAATTGCCATTTTGTCATCACTTAATGAGGAAGAAGTGAGGATTACAAACGTATACTGCAGAAGCACAAGCTTGAAGCCAGATAGCATGCGATTTAAATGGACAGTTGATACATTACAGATAAGGATTTATGATTTTATTATTATTATTATTATTATTATTATTATTATTATTATTATTATTATTATTATTATTATTATAGGCATTAAAAAGTATTAAAATAATAATAATAATAATAATAATAATAATAATAATAATAATAATAATAATAATAATAATAAAAGTATACCACAATATCAGAATAGCAGAATTGAAAATCAAAGATTTTAAAAATGAGGCAATTGCATGAAATGTTTCAGGACTATATTTAAAGTCATTCAATAAATATTTTTACTGACTATGCCACCAGGAAAAAAGCTTGTATTTCAGTTACTTTGTGTGTCTTTACTGATCCTTTCTAAATAATCATTGCAGTGCAAAGATAAAACGCGAGGTTTAAAAGCAGATGTGTCCCTGTGAACACAGATCTTGTGATGGCTGTTCTACATTAGTTGAAGTGACATCTGTTTGGAGACATCGTATCTCTCTGTCTCTCAGGTGTGGAGTGAAGGTGCAGCTGCGCTCTCACAATCATGACCGTGTGGGCAACAGACAGGTATAGTGAAACAGCTGCGAGGATGTATATATACTGTGTATATATATATAGGATTATTAACCAAATTGGTAAAAGCTTTTATTATATTAGTAGCAGATCATTTTAAAACATAATTAAAAGTTTAAAAATGATCAAATATGTCTATAAAATGCTGTTTTAACTTATGTCTTAGCAGTATAGTTATACTAATTTCACTATATTTCCACGTCTGTAACCTTGTTCCTAATCTTCCTTAAGCAACAAAATACAACCCAGGACCTGTGCTTTATACCATCAAATACACTGTATGTAACAAATGCTACATTTTCTTAAGTAAAAAAAGGCTTTTATTTGCAATGGAACATAGACGTAGGTCTTTGTACAATATACCTGAGAACCATTTGCAAGGGCAGTGCAGCTTTAAGCAAATTTCTCTTGCAGCATAGAAATATCCAGCTTTATGGGACTGTGACTGGAAGTCTGTAATCTAAATGAACAGGTCTGGGTCAATTACACAGCAGAAGTATATTTAAAGTATCCTACTTTAAAGACTTTATTAGGTCATCTTAATCCTAATTTGGTTGGGATTAGGTTTACATGGGGACCAGGTGTAATTACATGCTTCAAATATTGTATTTCTCTCTGGCTATTCTCTGTCTGTGTTTCTCAGCAAAACTGAGAAAATAAACAAAATACAGATATCAAGTACGGAAGTTTATTCTGCCTAATTAGACTTGGTATGATTTTACATGCAGATGCAGCTTATTACCTCAGCCCTGTTTGCATGGCATGAGACTGATGGTGACCTGGCTTTGTTTAGAAATCAGATTAGCAGAATTGTTTTTTCAAAGAAAAAATAAATAAAAGAAAATTGCATTTTGGACTGCTGCTACCTGCCGTATTTAGTCACCTAGCATGTTTATCCATACTGACCTCTACTTGAGTTGTCCTTTAAGACGACTGACATCCTGCAGACTGATCATAGGTGCTATTACACTGACAGCTATCCATATAAAGCCACTATAGTATAATAACATATTTTAAATGAATGAATGAGTTGTATTGCTGTTAAATTAGAAGCTGACAAATAAGTCATTATATAAATCATTCATGTTAAATTTCTATCAAAAAAATGTCCCAGCAGCATGAAACAAGTTGCAGGGTCACTTAGTTTGAACTAACTGTGCTTGAAATTTGCTGGTTGAATATATGGGACTTGTAAGTAACTTCGAGTATTATGGCAATATGGAAGTTGGAAGTCTGTATGTTTTTGTTTCATTTATTGTTGTTGTGTGTCCCTGGTGGTCCCGAGGCAGAAACCCGGGTTAAATTTTCCAGGTTAACTCTCATTGCTGGTCCCAAGCCCAGAAGAAATGGGAGAGTTGAGTCAGGAACAGCGAACGGCATAAAACCAAATCAAATATGCGGATCGGATGACCTACTGTGCCGACACCAAACAGGGAGCAGCTGAAGGACAACAACAACATTTATTGTTGTGTCCTTTGCTGCCTTCCTGGCCAGGTCACTCTTGTAAAAGAGATTTAATCCCATTGAGTTTTAATCCTGGTTATCTTCTTACACCCCAGGCCTTCAAGGGGTATTAGAATAATTCTGGTACCAAAATAAAGGTAACACGTGGATTTTTGTATATAAAATAAGAAATATATATATTACCAGATGAGAGAAGATGGAAACAAACAAAACTTTAGCCTCACAAAATGTTAAAATTTTAGACAGCAACCGTTTCAAGATTGATTTATCTATTGTGTATCAGAGATATTAGAGAGAGGTTTTGGTAGAGACACACTCTCCAGTGCCAGGTTGGCACATGTTGGCACACCTCTGTATTTGAGTTTTCTTTAATTTATTTAATTTAATTGATTTATATGTCACCATAGGTGTTCATTCCATCCAAATATAACTATATAGGGTGTGTTTTGGATTCTACCCACCACTACTTACAGTAAAGAAACAAACTAGGCTTGAACCATTCTATGTCGCTCCACGCTGGTTCCAAATCACAGCGCTTCTGGTTACATACCTTACAGCTGATCGAAGGTATTCCTGTATGCCATTCAGATGATCTGGGGCTGTAAAAACTTTGCACAATGTTTTTGTCTGGGAAACCCATCTCTTTTTTTCTTTTTTAAACCCAACTATTTTCCGTTTCCTGCGTTTTCAGCGTTTAAAAAGCAAAATAACGTGAGAAAATCCTGTAGAAAGTTGAGTCAGTGAATTTAAAGGTTCAGGGCATTTAAATGGGCTTTAAACTTTGTTTTCTTAAAACAGCATTTTTTCCCCTTCTAATTCTGTGAATATTTAGTCACACACCGCTGTAAGGTTGTGTTTGTGTCGTGTAATGGATGAATACAGGAGTCAAATTTTGTACATACGGAATGTTTACAAAGTTTTTTGGTCCATTTAACTGCTTGGTGTTGGAATTATGTTTTATTTCAGTTGTTGTTGTTGTTGAATTTATTCAGACAACCCATAGAAACACGATCTGTGGTCTGCTAGGACTTTTGCATGCATTCATACTTAAATTCTTTTAGTCATAAAAATTTTTTAATGCTTCAGAAGAGTATCAACCATTAACCTCTGATGGGTGATGTCACCTCCATCGACTCTGAACGGAAAGTAAACGAGGAGAGAGAAAATTTCAAAGTTGGTCTAACGCTATTATACTAACATCCACATATGTTATAATATTGTATGCATATTTATGTGCATTGTATATCGAAACGCCATTAAATAAATTTGTCACCCTGAGAAACCTCCCATCAAAACAGAGCTTAAGACAAGTGTATGATTTTGAATGAGTGTAGTGCTTTTTATAGCTATGTGACATTTGTTTGCTTGCCTGTGGTGCTATAGAAAGTTCCTCACCTCTAGGGCTATGTGTACTGCGCATCCGGGCTGGGGACGAGCTTTCCGTTCTCAGGAAGAATAGCAGTGTTATGACAGATCCAGTTCACTGAGGCTCTCTTGTGAATGTACTAATACAGTGCTGCAGCCATGACAAAGCACCAGGGCCATGCTGAGACCTCAGAAGTCCTCAGACGGCTAACAGTGTGCATAGAGGAAGGTGTGTCTATAAAAGTGTGAGTGTGTGTTCCTGAGGATGACTTTGTCATTTTGTTCCGATGGAGCAGTGTGTTCTTGGTGCATTGAAGATTTGAAAACTCTGTTCTTTAACCATTTATCGTTTGTGACGGAAGGGTTTATCTGTCACACTGTATGACCTGTGACCTTCTGCAATATAGTGTGTCTGTTCTGATTATACATCCTGTAAGTGACGTGTTGTATATTGATGTCTCACGTTACTCCTGAACATATCTTAACGAAGGCTGTGCTGGTCAGTTGAATGCTCCAAACTCTAGCATCATCAGACAAGCTTTGTTATCTGTCTTGCAATGTTAAAAGGCAGCTGTACAGATTGTGTATTTTTAAAGACTAAACTGGTCATGAATTCTTAGAGTTCAAGGCAGAAAGCAATCACGATTGAAGCAATCCCATCTGAGTATTGTATTTAATGATGAGTCATCCTACATTTATGCCTACCAAAAAAAAAAAAAATCCATGCATAATAAATACTGGCTATGTCTAGAAATTTTTTTTGCCTCAAACAAAAACATTAGAATTAACATTATCATGAGCATAAGCAGTGTCTGTGTGTTCATACGAGTGTTCTCGGTTGACAGATTGCTATATGGATTATCTGATAATCTGGAAGGTGTTGAGAGGAAATCATTTATCACACCATAATGGCTGAAATTAAAGTCTGATTTATTATTAGCTCTGTATGAAAGAAATAAACTAAGCTTCAAAAACAATTATTATAACGCCATAATAACCTCATAAGAGGAAAAATAAAACAGATCTGACAGACGGCACAAATATTTACATACTCAGCAGCTCACAGCACTTTACAGCTTTAGTGTCTCCTGATTCAATTCGGAGCTCAGGTTATTGTCTGTGTAGAGTTTTGCATGTTGTCTCAAAAAGCATGCATGTAACTGAACTGGCTAAGCTAAAGTGCACCTTTATGTCATGTGTGGTGTGTGTGTGTGTGTGTGTGTGTGTGTGTGTGTGTGTGTGTGTGTGTGTGTGTGTGTGTGTGTGTGTGTGTGTGTGTGTGTGTGTGTGTGTGTGTGTGTGTGTGTGTGTGTGTGTGTGTGTGTGTGTGTGTGCAGTGTACAATAATGGATTGGCATTCCATCCAGGGTGTGTCCCTACCTCCCGTAACCTTTACTGGTATGAAGCGTTTACTGTAGAATGAATGAACGAATGAACGAACAAATGAATGAACGAACGAAAGAATAAACGAATGTGGTTGTTGTATTGCTTATTTTTTCCAGACTTTCAGCATAGAGTTCATTATGATTGTTGAAGTGTGAAAGCGGTACTTAAGACCTGTACACTGAACAGATCTGTATCACACATGGAAGATGTCCTTCCTAACCTCAGCGTCAACTGACCAGTAACACAGTAATTGGTTCAGTTTGTTAAAGTACCTCCTGGTTTAAATTTCATGATGTTGGTGAATGGGTTATTATGGATTTTCATTTAAGTAGCTGTCCTTAGAGGTTTTTAGTGCTTGACCTGAGACTCCCATGCTGATCCGCGTGGCTAAGAATCTTACTGTATGAGAACCGACTCATTCTTTTGCAGGTATTCCTGCATGATCGCATGCCATAGAAATAGATCATTTTAATTGGATGATCTAATTCTATTTTTTAACCATGTAAGCTCAAAATTGACCAGTAGAATTATTCAGTTGATCTGTAGTTTGGAAAGAATTCTTTGATGTGAATTTCATTTCTGTGTTTGAGTATTTAGGCCAAGCTTAAAATCACCCTGAAAAGATTTACGTAGATTTATGTCCGTTGTGAGGGGCTTTGGTATATAGCTTTCTCTAAACATTCTCAGTAAGAAAAGTGTTACTCCTGGGTAATTATGGCTTATCTACAATCCCAGAATACAGGACAATTGTAATAGCTTCTTCCACTCACAGTAGAGGAGACACAGCAGATTGGATTTTGTCTGTATATCGTATTTTTAGATAACTTTATAACGACTATTAAACCGAGTAGTTGATTTTGGTCACTCAAAATAAAAGCACCTATCAAAACTGATGGATGCAGAGTATTATTTTTAGTATCCTTTTATGCCTCTTCCAGTCGCAGCAGAGCGAGCATGCCTAATGTTCTGGGTTGATGTAATTGAGTTATGAACGGTAGAAAGGAGCTGAGAGTACTGACTGTCTGAGAACATTGAGATTTTCGAACTTGCTAGGAATACTGCCTTAAACCTGCTGACCAGCACAGGCTTCCTCCTGCTCTGACAGCTCTTTAATTTCCTATTATTAAGTCCTCAATAGCACACATCTGACACCAGTCCAACCAAGATGAACATTTCCCACTGGAGCACCAGATGTCTTGTGCACTTGTACAGACACATGCACACATACAGAAGCCAAATGTTTGCAAACACACAAGCACACACACACACACACACACACACACACACACACACACACACACACACACACACACACACACACACACACACACACACACACTCAAACAAAAAGACTCTTGCCATTAGGAGGTCACATAGATAACAGTGCTAATGAACGAATTCCACATTCTATGTTGTCCTGTGCTAGGCAACCTGAAAGCACTCTGAGTAAGAGGTCATCATCCTAATGAGTCTAACGACGGTATAACAGGCCATCTACATTCTGCCTCCTCTCACATTATCTCACTCTACTAGCCATCCTCCCACCCGCCTATGCTTAATGAGTATGGGTGCATTCCTGAGAGGAACACAAAAGGTTTGAGAGGGCAGGGATGTAATCGCATGAGTAACTGCCCGTGGTAAGTGCACAGACCACAGAGGTTACTTGATAAATCGGAAGCCATAGCTCTTCCTGTGTTCTGGCCCAGTAACCTTGGTGGTTGTCAGTCAGCCAAGCAGGAGGCAGAGGAACAGCCTATTGATTTACAGAAGCAGCTTTAGGGAGGTAGCATGTGTCTCAGTGTATGACTTTGAGCAAGGTGTAATTCACTATTATTTATGCAAAGGAGTAAAATGTAATGAATTTTGTGTGTCTGTCTTTGGGCATCTTTTTATATATTGGTAGGGACCAAATATCACCACAAGAATAGAAATATCTTACGGTTCTCATGGAAACACCCAATGGAAGCTAAAAGAATTTCCTTTTGGTTATGGAGGTTAAGGTTCACATGTTGGTACAACATTAATGAAGTACTTGCTAATATAGGCGTTGCTTGCTTTTCAAATGAGGTAGCAAGATAAATCTTCTTTGTATTCATTTATTTTACAAATAAATTAGCATTATTAGAAAACCAGATCTACACAGATGGAGTTTGTGTGCTGCTTTGTTAGATGAAGTGTTCAAGTGCTATTTGTGTCCTGTCACTATTTTGACATGCAGCACAACTGAAGGAATCAGCCACAGAATTTCTTCGGTTCATCTAAATAAATTAACTAGCATTGTGTCTCAAACAGCATGTTTATGTTTTATCCTAGACTAAACAAGGAACAGTTTTCCTTTTACATTTAGTGTTTGAATTTTTAAAAACCTATCATATACTGTAGATACAAGTGAAAGGTCTGTCATGAATTCTCTAGATATTCTCTAGTAAATTATTTTCAACGTAAACTCAGAGTCTTTGATTTCTGACACAGCTTATGACAACAATCATGACGACAGCTGAATGTTTTAACAGAGCTCGTCGGTGTCAGTGAATATCACCCAGTGAATGTCACCTTTATTCCTCTAGACGTACATAAGATATGCATGCGCGTGTGTGAGAAAGGTTTTTGCTTCTGCACATGCATGCAAAGTCATGTCTCGAGTATAAACCACGGAACAAATCTACAGTAGTCACCTATAGCCATGTGCATGTTTTTTTTTTTAATAAGAATGTTTCAAAGCCGGATGTGTCAGTGGGAAGAAATGCATCCTTTTACACATACCTCTAGAAGAAAAGAAATGAAAAAGTTCACCTTTCTCTTCCCACAAGATTGGTAAATTAGGGAAATGAGTATACGTAGGGTCGGGTCAAATATGGGACACGTATATTACTGACATTATAAAATATCTTCTTATTTCTTTTATCATTCTTTAATCATGGCAGATGGCTCACAGAGAATTCAGTATATTAATTTGAGGTAATTTGGAAACTACTGGATTAATAATTATGGCAATAGAGTTATGACTAGTAAGACAAATCATTTGTGTGTGTTTGAGTGTGAAGCTGTCAGTGAGCCTTCACACAAGGAGGCCAGGGTAGGAGACAGGTCAAAGAAAGATGTTTGTTGTCTCTTCAAGCAAAATATCGGCTTCAATGTCTTATGAAAAAGAATCACATCTCAGCTGTGTTTTAGATCAACAAGTTATGTTCATCAAAAAAAACGTAGTTTGGTGTGCGTGAAAGCTAAAACTGCAAGGCATTCAGTGTGATTTGTTGCTACAGACTCGAGCACTATGCTGCAGTAAAGACAAAGTGCTGAGACTCAGGACTTTAATAATTCACTTGAACGTTGCCTGGTGTTAAGCACTCTTAATGAGTCAAAGCTTACCCCTCTTCATCCTGTAATTGGCTCTGCATGTGGATCGAACCCTGCTGATAGTGCCAACCAGCACTAACTCAAAATTACACTGATTAGGAACAAATCTAGTCACCTATACCCATGTACTGTAACAATGTATTGTCATTACACTGTGTGCCATTACGGCATACTGTGATTAGGACAACGCCTCTCATGATGACTAGAATAACTTTGTCTTTACATACCAGAGAAGGACTCAACTAAAAATGCTCCCAAGCAACCAGAGTTATTAGGTGATATTCATACGCGCTAATGATTTTTCTTGCCTTTGCTATTTTTCACACTGTTCCCAAACTGATGATGTATATCATGTATACAGAGACAGTCATGCTCTTAACCTGAGAAATCTGACCTTTTTAATCCAGTTATAAGAATATTGCAGCATTTCATTTTCACAGAGTACCTGCTTAATATATTACATTTACCACAGACAAAACAAAACAAAACTAATTATGTAAAATGCATATAAACAGCTGACACCATATCTGGGACTGTGACAAAAGCGACTCCATCATACTTGATAGTCAAGACAAATAAATATCAGGTGTGCAACATTAATTGTCCATTACCACATGCTCCTAATTCTGTAAAATGCATTGGAAAAAAAAATCTAATATATCTAACCAGCCACCAATCCAGCTGGTAGGGCATTTACATTACATCATTGGCATATGCCCTTATCCAGAGCAACTTACATTTTTATGTCACCTTATAGTAAGTAAGCAATTGGGAGTTAAATGCCCATTGGTGGCATCTTGGACCTTGTATTCAAACTCACAAATTTCCAATCAGTAGTCCAACACTTTAACAAGTAAGCTACCACATCCCACATTCTTACCTGCTAGGATTGCAGCATTCTTATTACAGACGATCCTGATCAGTAATTTATTGAGATTTGCACATTGTGTGAACATCATGTTGTGTTATATTTGTGTTACAATTAAGGTGTCTATAATGCAGCAATAGATTTGATTCGATTCGATTCGTTTAGATTCAACTTTATTGTCATTACACATATACTGTACAAGTACAAGGCAACGAAATGCAGTTTAGGACTATCAAGAGTGCAATAGCAGCAAGTGCAGGATATACAGTTTTTACAAGATTTAGATAAGTTAAATCAAATGGTAATATGGAAGTGATTTACATATGTGTATGTACTATGAACATAATATACAGATGGCTATAATTATAACTGAAATTTACAGAAGGATGTAACAAAATACTGTATATGGCTATTGCTATAAACAGTAATTTACAGATGTGTATGTACCATGAATATAATATACAGATAAATCAAGCATCGCGTTAGTTCTGGCAGGCCACGTCGTCAAGTGTGCATCAGCTGTTAATCAGCAGTCCACTACGCGCACCAATCCGGGTACGTCATCCATATTACCCGACCATTTAAATTCCCATTCATTGAGCCGCTTTCTAGCGCGTCGCCGCTGCTGCGACTTAAACTCCGTCCTCCAACCCCGACTCCACCATGCCGGAACCCGTGTTTGTTGTACCAGTTTACGTCTTAAATCTCTACATATTTTATTATATAAATAAATTATTTATTTATCCATTTATCCTTTTATTAATTGCGCAAAAAAAAAAAAACTCTATGCATGATCAATGGTTTTGTTATGGGGGGGTCTGTTCTATTTTCTAGCACTGCTCTCCCCGCTCGGTAAATGCATGCGCACGGACAGGCGCGTGGATTCCTGCCCCGAACAGAACCATACCGCCAACACTAACTGTATGCTATCATCTAATAAATTCTCATTTGACAAGTGGTCCTGACAGAAATATGTATCTACTGTACTATGAACATAATATACAGATTAATATATATGCACTATGAATATAATATGCAGATGGCTATTAGTATAAACTGAAATTTACAGAATGGCATGTGCTATAAACAAAATATATGGTTATTAGTATAATGTATTGCTGTTACTATAAACAGAAATCAGGTGGGTATATACAATGGTAAGGCAATGGTGAGCAGCAATGCAAAAAAAGAGAGCAAGTGTGCAAGTGAGCATAGTTTGTGTAATAGTCAATTAGTGCAATAACGTCCATTTGTGTAAATAGTCTATTAACGCAATAACGAAGTGTGAGGGGGGAGATGTAACAATGTATGAAGGACAGTAGGATCAGCGAGTGGCAGAGTTCAATAAAGAGACAGCTCTAGGAAAAAAGCTGTTCTTTAGTCGGCTGATCCTGGTCCGGAGGCACCTGAAACGCCTGCCGGAGGGCAGAAGTGAAAACAGTCTATGGGCGGGGTGAGAGGTATCCTTAAGAATGCTGCGAGCTCGACACAGACAGCGTTTCTTCTGGATGTCCTCCATGGCTGGAACTGGAGTCCCTGTGATGCGCTGGGCGGTTTTCACCACCCGCTGCAATGCTCTGCGCTCTGCAACAGAGCAGCTCCCATACCAGACTGTGACACAGCTGGTCAGAATGCTTTCTATTGCACAGCGGAAGAAGTTCACCAGGATATCTGAGGAAAGCTGCTTTTTCTTTAGTGTCCTCAGGAAAAAGAGGTGCTAGTGAGCCTTCTTGACCAGGCTGGAAGTGTTGGTAGTCCAGGACAGGTCCGCTGAGGAACCTGAAACTGGGGACCCAATACAATAGCTGGTTAGACTAAGTCTCATAGTCTCTTATTTATTGTTGTCATTTATGAATTTATGGTTGGAATGTAGGTTTCCAGAACATCAATTGTTAATGCCATATACATACAAACATATTTGTTAGAAACACTACAAGAGAGAAGGAAAGACAGCCGCTTGTTAATTAACACAAATAAACATCATGGTGCAACATTAATTGTCCATTACCACATGCTCCTGCTGAAGACTCCTGCTAAACCACAGTCCCACCTATTTATGTACATTTATTAACACTGATATATTACATTAAACATGTCATACTTAATCAGATTTAGTGTTGTTTTCACACTCATACGTACACTGCAGATGTGTTGGACATTGACTATGTTCATAATAGCAAAAGCTTTTCTTTAATAGAACAGGCTGTGATTCCTACAAAGTATGACTGACAGAAGAATGTTTGTTTCCTAAAAAATGAAGTAAATGATAGAATTTTCCATGTCAGTCAGCTCTCCACAGAACAACTTATCTTTGGGTAAAGTCACATGGCAGAATGACGATTAATGACTGATGTTATATCTGCGTCAGAACCTGAGTAGTGCGTCATTTCACTGAGTTATTTATAAATAGCTGATAAGACTGTTATAGCAGATCCAGGCGTGGCTGAGAGAGTGTAACTGATACCTCACCCCAAGCAGGTGTGCATTATGTGTTTGGTCTTCTAAACATAGGAAGAAATAGCAAGTTAAGAAAGAGCTCCATGATATGGTTTTAGACATTATGGACTATTCAGAACTCACTCTGTCATTAGCAGAATTAGCCATAACAGTTTACAACATTGGCCAGTAATAATAATAATAATAATAATAATAATAATAATAATAATAATAATAATAATAGTGTTAATCTCAGAGATTGGTATTTTTGAGATTGTAGAGTACAGAGTATAAAACTAGAATTGTTAATGATGCGTATGCCACGGTTGATAGATGTGAGACACTAGCTTGTGGTTTTACTGGCTGGAGCACCAAGCTTTAGTGATGCAAGGACTTTGTCCCTGCTTGTAAGTCTTCTTGCAGTGAAACACAGCGCCCTCACTGGCCAGCCTGCACAGTGCCAAATATAGCTGCAGCACTGGGGAGCACAGCATGACTCTCTCCTCCCTACATCAACACCGCAGCTCTGCATTATTGACATCCACTGCAGGACGTGTCACTCAGCTCACAGCACAGGTGGGGGCTCAGGGACTGGAAAAGTGTTGATTTAGCCTGCTAATATCAGCTTAAAATTTCTCACTGTCCGTGAATTGGTGCTTTGGTGTATTGTGCAAACAAACTTCTTTCACGTTGTCAATATGAAGTATTTTTTGTAGAATTTTGAGGAAAATAATGAATTTAATCCATTTTGGAATAAAGCTGTAACATAACAAAATGTGATAAAAGTGAAGAATAGTTTAATTTCCGTATGTACTGTATCATGGAATGTGGGGCTATAGTGGTATATGTATCATACGTATACTAGATGTGCA
The DNA here is from genome assembly GCF_022655615.1 of Tachysurus fulvidraco. NCBI lineage: Eukaryota > Metazoa > Chordata > Actinopteri > Siluriformes > Bagridae > Tachysurus > Tachysurus fulvidraco. The sequence continues at coordinate 19,777,083 of NC_062523.1, read as the reverse complement.
ATATTTGCAGTGACTATAGTAAGGTAGTGAATATTGATCTCTTTATAAGAGGAGAACGAATATGATCAATGTTTTCCACCAAAAACCGCACTTAATTTTTAATAACTCCACTGTTCAGTGTACAGTAAGTCATCTAGATTTCTGGTCCAAAACAAATTATCTAATTACAAGGGCTGTCACTGAGATGTCACCATTTTGTCATGTATTTTTATTTACAGATTTACAGATATCTGGATATAAAAATTTTATTTAATATCTGGTTAACTTAATAAGGGATCATCATTGTGTTCTTGGTGCTGACAGCTTCCATACTGTTTTCTCAATGAAAAGTCAAATCCTGCATTGTTGCTGCTATTTTGACTCTGTATTTTAGAAACTGCCACCTCCGGTTATGTAACGGTTTAGTGACGTGACATACGGCTAATATGGTGACCCATACTCAGAATTTGTTCTCTGCATTTTAACCCATCCAAAGTGCACACACACACAGCAGTGAACACACACACACCGTGAACACACACCCGGAACAGTGGGCAGCCATTTATGCTGCGGCGCCCGGGGAGCAGTTGGGGGGTCGGTGCCTTGCTCAAGGGCACCTCAGTCGTGCCCCTATGACTGTTTAGGGAGTAATCCTGGGAAAATAGCAAGTTCTTAATAAATGTTTCACAGGTATTTTGATTAAGCACCCATACTAACACTGTGTCACTGTATACTGTAAGTACTCACGTGTTAGTCGCACACAAACCTTTCCCTCGTTCTGTGACTCCCCTTCTCCTGAGATATGTCTCCACATCTCCATGTTCTTTACTGATTGAAGTTCTTCCTCTGCAGGAGGGTGGAGTCATTGTATTGATTGAACTCAGCTTGAACTCGGCAAGGTGTCAGCCTCATTTGGCTAACAGACAGAAGTGATGGAAAGTTCTCTGAATAGCTGCTCACTATTACATTAGACTCTATTACATCTCTATCTACATTAGAAAGAGTGAAAATGATGAAGAAATCAAATCGAGATGGTTCTTCATTTATTGAGCTTGAATTTTTTATTTATTTTTTCAATTTTTTTGGTTTGTTCTCCAACATTTTTAATTAATTGTGTCTCTGTCACACCTGACACATTGTCCCATTTACCTGCTGGCTAAAATCCATGCACAGAAATGACCACCTTTTGCATTTTCCATGCTCTATTTCACATTGCAAATCAATGATGGTTTTATTATGACAGAAGTAACAGCGTTACAGGTTTTAACAGGTTAAAAATGTACAACTTCACTTGGATGTCATGTGGCAGACGCCATTAGCCGGAGCGCCTTACATTTTATCTTATTTTATACAACTGAGCCATGGAGATTTAAGGGCCTTGCTCAGCAGTGGCAGCTTGGTGGACCTGGGATTTGAACTCACATCCTTTTAATCAGCTACCACATCCCTAATGGTGGATGAACATGGTAGTGGGAGCTGAAATAGGGGGTACTTCATTGAGTACCTCCATTTTCTTTATATATTAATATATTTTATATATTGAGTGTATGAAAGTGTGTGTGTGTGTGTGTGTGTGTGTGTGTGTGTGTGTGTGTGTGTGTGTGTGTGTGTATGTGTGTGTATACAAGTTGCCAGCTTATTAAATGCAATCAGCTATCCCATTTTTACCTCTCAAAAGAATTATATGATATTAAATAATATAATATAAAATAGACCATTTTTGACACTATTAAAGTTTTCTTTACTTAAATTTTCCTTGGATAACTTATTTTTCCTGTGTGAATTGCTTCAATCCCACAGCAATATGCAAGTAAACCCTTTTTTAAATAAATGTGTAAAATCTCGAAATGGTGGGAGCATATTTAATCAATTTTAAAAGGGATGTTATTAGCATTCCCATGCTTTTACCCTTTAATGCATCCTGCTGAGAAGGAGCAGATGTTCCGGAGTAAGCGATAAAGTAAAAATGAAGGCTAGATAGGGAGGCCAAAAAGGTGTTAATAAATTTAGGTGCTCTTGATTCTGAGCCATTTCAAATCACTCACGCACACACACACACACACACACACACACACACACACACACACACACACACACACACACACACACACACACACACACACACACACACACCATCTACCGAGAACATGCCGGAAGAGAATTTAATATTTGATAAGCTAATTAAGGTGTAGGCTGAAAGGCATTTGTTTTTGAGAGAGTATGTGGTGTGTGTGTATGTGTGTGTGTTCACACTCAAAATTGATATATGTTTCTCTGTGATCTAAAGCAACATCTGAATAATTCTGTTGCCAAATCACCTGAGCCTGTGGAAGGGCACACTTTACATAATGTCATTTCTTCAAGGAATTTCTGCACTAATTGAAAATAACAAAGCCTTATTCCGATCTTCCTGAAGGGACATCTTGGATTAGTGTTGTGGTGTTCACCGGTGTGTTGTATTGGTCTGTGAGCATAAGAGAGAGAGAGAGAGAGATGGAGTTTCTAAACTGTCTCTATCATCACCATGGCATAGTTACTGCAATAAATCAGATTTTATGATTGCCTGTGGGTTGTACATCTGGGATTAGGATGAACTTGTGAGGAACACTCTGAGATTAAGTCATGTCTCTCGGTAGTATTCATAATTAAGCCAGATTTTTTGTGTTCATGGTTTCAAGGGTGGGAAAAGCACTTCAGAGAGAGCAGGAGTAGTGCAGAACACTTATTCCCCAAAATGAAATTGTCTACAGTGATGTCTGAATAGGGTTGCTGCTGGCAGAAAGAGAAAGAGAAAGGGATTTACGCTTGAGGAAAGAGATTAACGACTTTGAGGAGAGTTTGTCTATGATGCAGTGCTAGAAATTGTGACTAGCAAAGCTAAGCACTTTTCCCTGTAGCATTGTTCCTTTTTAAAACAAATACAGCATGAAGAGTTACAGTATATACACATACATACATACATACATACATGTTAATACAGTAAATATAAACACATACCGGCATACATACAGAAAACACACACACACACACACACACACACACACACACACACACACACACACACACACACACACACACACACACACACATACATATACACACATATACATACAGAAAAATATAAAAATAATACAGTGCATACACACAGTCCAGTGGCAGGATCCTGCGCTCTCATTCCCGGTCAAGGGGCTAACACACTCACGGAAAAGTTAATGCTCAGTGCTGGTCCGGAGCCTAGATAAAAATATGATGGTTGCATCAGGGAGGGCATCCGGCGTAAAACCTTTGCCAAATCTAATATGAGGACCACAATATCCGCTGTGGCAACCCCGAACATAGAGTTGTCGAAGGAAGAAAAAAGTACATACATAGAGTAATTCCATTCATCCATCCATCCATCCATCAGATCCTGTTTTCTCCATATGTGCTGTCACTATCCTGTAGAGTATATGATCTTATACAACTGGAACAACTTTTAAGTAAAATTTCATTTAAAGATTTTTGTCATATCTAATATATTTCTTTGTTGATTTTTGGAAAAGGTTTGATTTTTTTCTCATTAGCTTTCCCATTGTGTTTACATCACTAATGCTTCCCAAATCACAATTTTCATATCTTGGAAATTTGGCATCATCTACTAAGATTTTGAATTACAGCACTGGTAAGCCTAAACACATGGGACACCTGTGGGAGCTCTTGCTGAAACCAACCATACGGATTCTCACTTTTATAACTGTGTATTGTTCCAGTTATGTGGGCGATTAGTTGCCAGTGAAACAATTGTCATATCGCACAACAAGTCTTTGCCAGAACTCAGCCCAGACTTTGGCCACGTGCATTTGTTTGTTTTGTGTCACATATCTGCCCCACCCTTGTCTCTTCCTGCCCACATCTGCACACCTGTTCCTCATGTGTCTGATTTTCTTGTCTATTTAGTTGAGCCGTGTTGCCTTGAGCAGGGCGGAATCCTCTGTTGTCTTCTGTTTTGTCCTGTCTCCAGTCTGTGTCCATGTTTCATGCTTTTTATGTTAATAAATCCTGTGTTGTTTCAGCTATCCTGCATTTGGGTCAGTTTTTACCCCCGCGCCTGTGACAGGCTTGGTCATCCTCAGCCTATGCTCTAATATTCTCCAAAGGCCTGCCTTCAGCAGTGCCAGGGGCAGTGTATTGCTAATGCAGTCATTGCTAGCACTTAAGCTAGCACTCTTTCTTCAGTCTTTGGGTAAATATGTAGAAGTGTAAGTTAGATGTTTGTTTACAGGGTATCCATTGCCTATGTTATAGGTGTGTGTCTGTGTATGTGACATTAAATGTTATAAAGAAACATAAGGTTCTTTAGGGATTGATAACATTTTATGTAATAGGCTAAAGGAAACACCAGAGACTTCTTATTAGAGCACTATTCTCCTAAAACGAGGAACACTTATATGCTATAGAAGAAAACACAAACCCTGGCCGGAGGGCTGTGTGTGTGAATTAATTAGCAGTCTTACAGATAAACAAAGTCCCAGTGGCAGTTTGGCCTATTTAATTAATTACTTTTCTGCCTATTTCATCTCTCTCTCTCTCTCTCTCTCTCTCTCTCTCTCTCTCTCTCTCTCTCTCTCTCTCTCTCTCTCTCTCTCTCTCTCTCTCTCTCTCTCTCTCTCTCTCTCTCTCTCTCTCTCTCTCTCTCTCTGATATAGACCTTAGGGCGGGCATCACCAAATGGTGGACCGCGATCCGGTCCGAGTGACGGGTCTGCCCGGACCCGTTAAAATTCTAATATTATCGTATTAAGTACCTCATTATTATAATACAATATTATAAGATTATATAAGCGCTTTTATATTAATAAAAATATAAATATTACATTCATGCGCATTTAATCTAGTTATTACGACAGGGGGTCATCAAAAGCCAAGCCAAAAACAGATTGTTTCAGTTCCATACTCCAGAGCAGAAGGTGGCAGTAATGCACCTATTTACGCTGGCAGGACAATTAAGTTTCAAACCGCTGGCAGGACAGTTACATGCCCATTTCTCTCACTAGGAACGGAAGATGGAAAGGGAGTAAGGAGAGGTGGAAAGGAGAGAGGAAAAAGGGAGCTGCTCAAAGCTCTGCACTGTTCTTTTATTCAGTAAATTCTGCCCTGTTCTATTTTACTTGAAATGTTCTTTTGCCTAAGGTTCCTGTGTTATTAATGTAGTTAATGTTTAAAAAAGGGGCAGCTCAAAAGTCTTTTGTTTCATTTTTTTTCTTAAAGATTAAAAGCAATTTTATTTTATTCAGAAGTTTCTGAATGTTTACATTACTTGAAATATAGGCCCTAAGTTCAGGCTGCTCAAAGCTGTGTTTGCACTTTTTATTTATTTTATTCAGAAGAAATTCAGTGTCTGTTGTCTGTTACTTGACATGTAGTCAGGAACTACAGGATTGTTTTCCGTTCAAGTGCCATACAAGTTCAGACTTTGAAAACACTTGAAATTTAACAATAAATTATATAGAAATGTATGTGCATTATTGATTTTATTAACATGAGGGTACACTATTTTAAGTGACAATATAAGATTCGGACCTTGGCTGGGAGGAAATTTTAGTAACTGGTCCTCTTTGAATTTTAATTGAATACCCCTGCCTTAGGGGAAAGATGAGGTAGGCTTACCTAAAATTACCATGTGAGTACCAAAAGAGAGCTCAGTTTATACATCAAGTGAACTGCAAAGTCTTCCGCTTGCAGAATACTGAGCATAGAAAATACCTTCAGATATGCTGGCTGCTTTTATTATTTGCACAGACAAGACGGCTCCTGTAGACTCAGCTGATCCACTTCTGTCTTATGCCACTTTGACAGGAAGGAGAAAGAACACGGAGCAACACAGAGGGAAGACCTAATGTTTGCTGTCACATACAGTACAAGTGTGAGCTCTCATTCACTCACCAACACACACAAACACACAAACACACACAAACACACCTACAGTCCCTCTTGTAAATGTAAGCCACAGGTTTGACTATCACTTTTGTGTGTAAGCGTGATGAGCCTCCTCCTGTGTGTACACGCTACACTGAGCTCATGTAGTTTAGCTTCAGGAACCAACCCACTCAGATAATTTGACACTTCAAATTGTGTGTTGTGTGTCTGTGTATGCATTTGATAATTGCAGTAATAGCAAGTTCCTCACTAACTGTGACTCAGGTTCTATTTATAGTTGGTGGACATGGCACTAATTCAACTCCTTCTCTCTTATAGCAGCTCTCATGAGCTCTTAGCTCCTTTAAAACTCCTACCTAGATAGGATTAGTAGAACATAGTTTAATCTCAGTGATTATCTTTTACTTTTAGAGCCATTTTCCTTGAGCTACTGTATTTGTGTTTTATCTGACAAAATGTCATTGAGCAAAATATTGCTGGTCTTGGGTTTGGGGAGGCATTGAATCAGATCTATTTTGAATGACTGATCAATTCATTCATCTTCTGCAAGGTTTGCATTATCCTGATGAGGATAACTGTGGCTCTGGAGCCTGTTCTGGGAGTTCTGGAGGAAAACATCAGAATACACCATGGAGAGGAAGTCCATACCCACACTAAAATACACAGTTATACCAAGGGCAGTTTGGCACTGACAGTCCACCTACTGTACCAGCATGCGCTTGGAAAGCGAAAGGAAACTTTAGAAACCACCAGTACATCAGGAGAGAATCTGAAACTGCACAGAACATAATCTGAGCTCCAGATCAAGCTCCCAGAGATGTGAGCACAGACAATCTCCAGAGTCTCCATAGCCAATGCACTAGCCCATTTTATGCACACATAAGGTGTAAAGAAAACACAGTTTTTCTTAATGGTGGAATTACATTATTGCATCTGTTGATCAGCAGTTTGAGAAGGAATTATCTGTAATGAAAGACATGCCTTGCTAAAGCTGATTGTGATAAAACATTCATGGAGCATCTCTAATCACTCAGAACATTTCTTTACATACAACATGTAAAGTCCTCTACACCATTCATCATTGACCTCCTGCTTCAGAACATTTAATAGTTTATTTAATAGATGTGGGGATGTGGTAGCCTAGTGGTTGAATTACTGATCAAAAGTCATTAGTTCGAATCCAAGGTTCACAAGGCTACCACTACTGGGACACTGAGCAAGGCCCTTAACCCTCAGTTGAATCTCTAATCACTCAGAACATTTCTTTACATACAACATGTAAAGTCCTCTACACTATTCATCATTGACCTCCTGCTTGACCACCCTTAACCCTCAGTTGCTCAGTTGTATAATTTGAAATAAAATGTAAGTCACTCTGGATAAGAGTGTCTGCTAAATGCCATAAATGTAAATGTAGATGCAGGACATTTGACGAAAGCTTCAGATGGTTCAGATGGTTCCTCACCAGCAGGAGCACTGTGTAAGTGGAGAAGGTGTGCGTGGAATAGTTCAGTGCAGGAAGCGTGTTCGCTCGTAGGGAAGATTTGCTGAAACGACAATGTAGAAAGAAGGATAATAGCTAGGATACGCTTCCTTATTCCATATGAAATAACAATTGAATTCTTAATTTAAGCTTTATTCGTCATTTACAGTAGACTTAAATGAATGGGAATGTGTTTTTGGGGTTATATGACTGTCGCATGATTCCGATGCTCAGTATGCTGCGATACGAGTCTCTGACCTCTGTGAAGGACACCTGAAGGTCTTCCCTGCATCCTGCTAACGGCTATAAATCTTAGAAAAAAAAGTTTTTTTTTGTTTTTTTTTGCTGGATACCGATGATTGACTTTTATTAGGGCAAGCAGACATTTATTGGGTAATTTGCAGTGTGCACAGAGGCCTGGAGCAGCGAATGTGTGAGCTCAGCACTCTGCTACTGGACAGAGCAGAGCAGTGATAGGCAGAGAAATGCAACCAGGGAGAGAGCTTTACAACTGCCGGGAGCCTGAATGTGTCACTCATCCAAAGAAAAAAAAAAAACATGAACAAGTTACGATGGAGCTTATATACGCATACACACAGAGCCTCTGGCACAAACCAAAATTATGTATCCATTCACCAGCACAGAAGCACACAAAGTTAGATTAAAAGGGCAAAAAAAGACAGATTCAAAGGCCATAATGCTTATTATTCACTGAAAAAAAAGGTCAAATAAAACAATGAAATTAAGAAATTAACAGTGTGGTATAATACACTGACGGATTTAATTTCACTGTTTTACATTGAAGTTTTCTGTTTACGGTGAAAGACAACGAGGATGCTTCATCAGCCAAAAACACCTGCACAACTGCTGTCATTCCAGATTCATAACAATTGGATCAATCTTTTTATTAGAAAAAAAAAGAGGATTGAGATCTATTGAAATAGTTTTGCTTCTGGTTGATTGTAGCTCCAATGCAAAGTGTGTAAAGGTTAGCAGATCTGAATTTGCAGATTAAATATCTTTTATGCCTTAAAGGTTTACGATGTGTTTGGATGTCAGTTTCTGTCTTATAAAATATTTATGATTTGTAAGATATCTTTAATGGACCACACAGCAGACGTTATACTTATGATGGCTGCTTATGAAATTGCTGTTTTTAATAATTCTGTGTGTGAAACATACGATTCCAGCTCCTGAGTAGCACAAAAGAAAAGCCTTTGCCCTGTACTCCAGTCTTGACTCTGAAGCTTGAATCCCAGCCATGTCACAGCCAACTGTAGCCAGGAGACTAAGGGAACAAAATTGGCCATACTTTCTGGGAGCAAAGAATGGCATACTCTCTCCTCTCACAGCAAGACTAGACAATCATGACCGTGAACTGTGGTAGTTAGTACAGCTAGTACCTGGTTGGTAGCTGTTGTGTAATAGTTGAGTAATAGCTTCCAAACTGGGAGAAAATGGGGCAGAAATAAGTAACATGAATTGTGCATGTCTAGATGAATTTTTGAACTGTTACCAAGGTTCATGACATGTACATGGTTACAGCATGCTACTTGTAGATAGGGCTGGGCGGTATGGCGGTATATTCCATTTCTGTGGAAAAATGTCTACCGTTACAGGTTTTTCTATTCCGTGCATACCTTGAAATGTAAATTAGTGGGCGTGGTTAATCTCACGTGTAGCACGCCTCAATCTGAGAACGATTGAGAAGCAACACATAAGCGTAGATAAGAAGAAAAACATGGAGAAAGACATGCATGCTGATAAAGAAATCCCAAAAACCAAACCTGAGCAGGAGGAGGAACTTGTGAAACGAGGCATGACATCAGTGGTATGGACGTGGTTCGGGTTTACAAACGCTGACAAAGAGCAGACAAATGTGATTTGCAAACTGTGTCACATGAATGTAACCATTAGCCATGCTAGCACGAGTAACTTGTTTTATCATCTAAAAATGAAGCATGTCAAAGAATACAACGAAAGCCAACAGATGCGCTCCTTTTGTTGATTTACCTGAAAAATTATTATTCCGTGATATATACCGCTACTGTGAGATAATAATATTTCACAGAATAAGACTTATTCCGTGAAACAGATTTTTGGTCATTCCACCCACCCCTACTTGTAGAGAAAGTGAAATGCAGTATGGACTGAATGGGATGTGAAAGCTCAGTGGTTAAGATGTTAAACTACTGTTTGGAAGGCTGTGAGTTAAAAACAAATGACCACCTTGTTTCAGCAAGGCCCTTAACCGTAAACTGCTACTATAAATGAAATAAATGGAATCGCTCTTGAGAAGAGCATCTGCCAAATGCCATTAATGAAATGAATGATTTCAGTCCTTGTAATGAGCACCACAAAAATGCAGAAATGAAATTGTTCATGTTATATACTTTTTGCCATTTCTGTGTATTTTTCTAATGCTTTATGAGTCAGGTACGCTGTAACATCCCATAACTTCAGTCACAAATTTGTTCTATCAAGTTTGTTGTCTCCTACCTAAGCTCAAACTCCGAAATTATTGAATCCATTTAGCTGATTTGAGGATGGTAGTGTCATGTCATGACTGCAGAATAGGGTGGTCTGAACAAGGACAGGTGTATGACAGCCAGCTGATAAAAGCTGCTTACTGAGTCCCTACACACATACACACTCAAATGAAGAGCTTTACTGCAACATTTACTTTGATATCCTCACTAAAGTTTATGTTTACACACCACTGCCCTGAAACACAGTTATGAATGGGGTACACTGGCTCATGAGCAGCAATTTCATAGCTGTGTGTTTATGCATGTGAATGTGAGAGAATTCCTCTGCTGTGATCTTGTCCTCAAATCAGATCGTACCCAGCAGATAAGCACAGCAGAAAGCCTGGCTGCCTATTTACAGCACTCTTATGTTTTATTGTCTATATTTTTGTAGATGATTGGGCCAGCAATAAACACATCAAACTGCATTTATAGATAAAGTGGGACTGCTGTGGTGAATAATAGGTAAACAATGATGTTAGGTCTTTCACAGATACTGAATGAGTGACATTTGGGGAGGATAAAACATCTTTTGAAGTGTTCTGCAAATACAGTTTGGCCAGGGAAGGAAGAGAGCATGAGAGATCATCTGACCACAGTCAATAAGCACAAAGTGCTAGTGACAGCCAACATGAAGGATTACACAAGCAATTGAGCAGCACACACACACACACACACACACACACACACACACACACACACACACACACACACACACACACACACACACACACACTCACACACACACACACACACACACACACACACACACACATACACACACACACACACACACACACACACACACACACACACACACACACACACACACACACACACACACACACACACACACACACACACATAAACATGCAGACCAGACTAATGTCAATAATTACACTGTCAATTTAGCTTACTTGTACGGGTCATTACATTTCCTAGCATCTCCAATGCATGAGTGACAGTCACAAAACAATTTAGCTTCGAGGCTTTAATGGTAACTCCCAAAGAATATGTGACTATATTGGTGTCATTCATCTCAGTTTTAGTAGTAGGATTTCACCACATCCTTGTACCTATTTTTTTATTAGGCTAGCACTATTAATTATTTTGTTAATCAATTAGTTGACTTGGTTTCCTTTGCATAATAACCGAGTAGTCTTTAAACCTACTTTTACAGATAACTTTGTTAATGTTGTTAATGCTGTGATAATAATAAAAATAATAATTCTTATTTATAATGCATGGCTTTCTTGAATAAAAAATACTACAGTATCAGTAGCATCCGTGTTCCTTACTGAAAAGGAAGAAAAATTAAACACAGCAAATGTCTCTCAGTTTATAATACCATTATTATCTTTATTAAATAATATGATAAGTTGTTATAGTGTTATAGTGTAAGTTAAGATAAACTTAAATTGTAGGATTTAATATTATATAACTTTCTAAAAATGTATATATAAACTGTTTGCCTTCTAAAAATGATTATATATTTGTAAGGTTAATACTTTACATAATTATTAACATTTTGTTATCTCGTTGAACATGTAAGGCATTCACTGCCCTCTGATCTGCTAGAAAGCTAATGACTGATAGTCGGCTGATTTCTTCTCATTGTACCGAGGTAGCTTTCATGGTTAGTATGGATGTGATTTTGTATTTCATACTTGATTATATTGGGTGTGAGTGTGTCATCATGTGTGCCTGCTCCCTTTGGTGTGTATATATTTATTGCTCCATCTGACTTGTTTTTGACAAGTTTAAGAACAAACTATCCAAGTAAGATAACGCAATACCTGGAAAACACAGAGCGGATAATAATATTACACAATACATTTTGACCGTTTTGTCAGCCTTTAAACTTTTCTGCCACTATCGGCTCTTGCGTACGGATAGTCTGGAATGTGCAGAAATGTGTGCACATCCTCACATATATGCAAAACGATAGAGTGACAAGTGCACTACATAGACCTACACAGTACTGCATGTGCAAACATTACAAGTCAGTAGAGAAGTATAGTTAAGAAAGACAGTGACTTTCTGACCAGTACACAGTTTTGGAATGAAGGTGCATTAGTAAATGCTGTGAATGTAAATACACTCCACAGTTAACAGCAATAAATATGTATCTAATGCATATGGCATTTTTTAAAGAAAAGGTGTGTGTACGCATGCCATATGCGTATGCCCCAGGGTGTCCTATCTTCATCTGTTCACCATGTTTGTGTAGGTATCTGTAGCCTTCCTGTTAGCGCAAACCAGTCTGGCTATTTTTCATTGACCGCTCTCAACAACAAGGAGTTTTCTCCTGCAGAACTGCCACACTCTTTGTTGCACTATTCTGTGTAAACTCATGATTTTTTTTATTTTGATGTTTGATATAAATCTTAACTGAAACTCTTGACCCGTATCTGCATCATTTTATGCGCTGTGTTCCTGCCAGGTCATTTGCAAGCTGACTGGATAATTGCATGAATATGCGTATACATGTTATTATAAGGTTGTTACTCCCGAACAAAGTATCATCCCACAGTAGCAATTTAAAGCGAGCAGACATCCATTTCTTTTGAATGCTCATATAACTACATCCCACGCTGTACTCATGTCCCTATGGAGAGGTTTTACGCTCTTATGCCACTATGGCATTCATCTTGTGCTTTTGCAGAGATAAACCAGAAACTCCTGGTACAGTACAGTATGTGTTTGTTGTTTCCCCCGGTGCTCTCAGAGCCAACTGATCAGCTCATTATCCATCCCTTTATGAGGTGAAGCAGGTGTGTTGAGAGGAGGGCATCCACAGGAGGGTGAATTCCCAGCACTACAGTAGAGAGCCCTGGTTTACACTTTTAGCTTGATTACCCCTGCACATCATTTCATTTCTGTTCACCCCAAAAGCTTAGATTTTCACTAATTAATGTAAAAATACTATAGGATTGTGAAACTTCAATGAAATTATTAGGCCCTTTTAAACTGGAGGTAAAAGAAAAAAGGGTTGAGATGGAGTCATTATGTGGTGAAAAGGCCACGATGAAGCCGACTGCTTTCTACTAACTCCAATTTTCACGACACTTTAAGCTTTTTCTTAAACATCCTTTCAGCCTATAATGGCCTTCCCTGTATATTCTTGGCACTCATTTGCATAAAGTTATGCCATTTTCATATTTTTAACAGTTACAACTTCCTTGGAAATGCTTATTTCCTTGAATAGAGGACAATTTAAACTAAACCAGTGCTTTGCTGCTACTTCTCCCCTACTAACTGATAAGGTTTAAGGATCTTATCTATTACTCTCTAAGACAATTTACATCTATCTATCTATCTATCTATCTATCTATCTATCTATCTATCTATCTATCTATCTATCTATCTATCTATCTATCTATCTATCTATCTATCTATCTATCTATCTAGCTTAACTTCTAACTTAAATTCATCCGTTCACTCAATACCCATGTTGCTCTCTAAGAGTTGCAAATTTCATTGTGTGTATACAATGACAATAAAGTGCCTTAACTTACCTTACCTTAAAGCTCATTTGCTGAAATAACTGGAAAATACTCGACCCTTTAGGATCTCTATTTGGGATTTTTTTTTTTTTTTAATTTGTGATGCAACTTTATTTTGAAATTATATGATTGAAATTGCAAGCAGATTATTCTTCATTTAAACCCCTACCAGTAAAGACACATTTGTAATTACTTTCTATGGTAGCTGTTGGAGACACGTGAATGGAAGGGTGTTTTAACTGAATGTGTGTTGTGATGATGTCACATGAAATGTCTTGGCCCAGATCTGCAGAAAATCTGCCATCATTTTGGAAAATTTGCAACCGTTTTAGAACATTGTGGAGTTTTGTGTTCATTTCTGTGATCGCAAAATGGTGAAATCCCAAAGGAACTAATACCAAACATAGTTTTAGCTTTCGCTGACTGTTCATGTTATTCGCATCACTGATGATAGACATGGAATGAAGATCGGTGACTGTCAGAGCTTCGGGATCAAACTTTTGACTAAATGTATCAGCATTTCCTCTGTCAGAACACAAAACCACTTACACAACACGATGCAAGCAGAAATAGAAAAATGAATATTTATCATGAGAAGGAGGGAGTAGTGAAAGATCGAATCAGAAAGAAGAAAGGAAGAACGCATATTTATTTCACACCCACACATTTCCTCGCTATCAAATATTTATGGTTTGTCAGCGTTGTAGCATGAGCAACACATAACAAAAGAATAAAACACAATGAAATATTTGTATTGATGCCTAGTTTGATTCACAATACACATCATCACTGCTGATTTTGCATAAAATGTGCATTTCCTCTAATCTCACTGCTTTTTCACATACGGTGACAGCTATGTAATAGAATGTCAAAACACTTTAAATATTTTTCCCCTGGTTGTTATTGAGCTTGTTTGTACACAACCAAATCTAATCTCCCACACTCACATTGACAGGCTCCAATGTCTTGATTTCTCGAATGACTTATTCCTGGATTCCATAAGGAACAGAATTTCCATATGTTCTCCACCCTGGATTCGGCCCATCAAATATTCATGACGACAACTCAATCAAAACAGTTCCTTAGAGCTTTGGTAGTTGAGATCTTTTTTAATGATTAAATACTACTACTTTTAAAGTATTCTAACTAGCTGTGTTTACAATTTCTACCACAGCGTGGTTGAATTCTTCAATCTGAAGATGTTGTTTTATTTTCAGTTTTAGTTTTTGTTGCAATTCAGATTTATTTTAAGACAGTTTCATCGTAATCTGTTAACATTTCTATAATAGCAGCTCATTCGCAGGGACTTCTGTTATAGAGGAGACATATAATCTAATTCTAATCATAAATGGATTTAGATAATATGTTGTTTAAAAAAGTTGATGTTAAGCTGATGTAGTGAAGCTTTCTGTTAGATGATTGTTTATAACATAATGTATAACGAAGGCGTCTTCAGTGCTAAAGATTGTGTTTTATAGAATGTTGATAATATGGGGATGTTTTTTTTCTGGCTTTATTATCTAGAGAGAGAAAAGATTGTGTTTTAAGGTTCTGTCACTGCACTTTCCGCACTACTGTATACCCATTGACTTCCATTCACATGCATACGGATGCTGGAGACTGGAAACGAAAGAAGCTGCAAAGATGTTGCTGCATTTTAAACCACAAGTTTATTGAGATCTGACCTGTGAATTTATATTATGTGAAGACGTCTGACAATCTCTGGCTTGTGACCAACTTTGCAGTCTCTGGCTTGTTCAGTAGGGATACATTTTAATGTAAAATGTCTATACAAATAAAACTCGATTCAACAAAATTGGATTGGACACATCATCAGAAAATGAATGATGGAGGAACCCATGATTATTATGTGTCACACCATTCTGTTATATATGACACAATTTTGAAAGAACATAGAATAAACATAAAAAAATCTAAAGCCATGGCACATAAAGTAATATCAGGTTGTCACTCAGATATGCAGCAGTCTCCAAAGAAATTTGTAATGCTGATATTCTAGTGTGATTTCTTTTAAGAGAAGAGAATATCTTACACTTCTATAGCAGTGGTGACAAACCAAAAAGCTGAGTGAATACTGGACAGAGTCAGACAGGGTTAACTCTTTCCACAGGCCAAAAAATGGTATTTGCCTCTGTTTTGAGGTGTCCGTGTTCAGCATTGAATTGTTTGTCATATCACGCTCCAAAGTGGTGGTTAACGGGTCATATAAAAGTGCACTTAGGGCTTTGTAGTATTTAGTATGTAGTGTTTGACAAATGTTTATAACTTAAAAGCAAATTGTGATATCAAACCCATATCTGATCTTTGAGATGCTCCAAGTTCTAATACTGTACATAAGCACCTACAGCATCTTGAAGTTATTACATTCAACAACAACAATTCTGTGTATGTTTCTCCTGACAGAAGTAAAGACATCTCAATCTGAACACCAGCACTGTCCTGACTAATTTTACTTTGTTTATACTGATTGAAAGTTCATTTTCATTCCACCAGTAAAAACTCGTAAAAAAGATTAATATAACCCGGCAAAACTTTAACTGCTATGTATGGTTTGTATTTAAAAAGTAATTTGGCATAGAAAACTGTCTGAAGTGCTGAACTGCGGTGAATAAAATTTTTCACGAGATCAGCACTTCCACAGCTCCAGGGCAAATCTTTCTCTCAATTAGGTCATCCGAATGCATATTTGGATGCTTTTGGCTTTTTTTCTTTGGCAATTGGGGTTGCATTTCTCACGGAGTCCCTTGTTAGCCTTTAATCATAGAAAAAAACAGTTGTTGTGAAACCCGAAGCTTCAATCTTTAAGATAAATCAGCAACAGGGTTGTAGTGACCTGGACACACATGATAGCGGTGGATACACAGGGAGATTATATCCATGGTTTCTCCACTGACACTGACTATGACCCAGTCACTAATCCAGCACCCGGATTACACTAAAACTACACGAACATCGCAAGAGTAAGGGTTAGAACAGCATCAGCAAAAAAGTTCAAAGACAAATGTACAGGATCGAGAGCAGAACTGAACTCTGTGGATTTGACTGATCTATTGATTTTCTACACCCCCACCCCCCACTCTTATCTCATGGATGTACTGCTCTCCATAGGGTCATCATCAGGGCCAGTTGCAAAAGTATTGATCTTACTTCAGCACTTTTACAGAGGAAGAGAGGTGACAGACAGGAGCTCTCTGTGAACATGATCTAGTAGAGATCAGTCCAAAGGGGAGAAAAAAACGATGTTTCTGTCGTTATAGTCCATCAAACTGAGCATCACAGGAAGTGGATGAGGACGTGTGTCAAGACATGCGAGGAAACATCGAAAAGGAAGAAATACTGCACTACTTTAACTGAATATTGTTAAGATGTACGTTTAGAGGTGCAAAAAGAAAGACAGCAAATCAAATTCTCCTCAGGCCAGAGTGCAGTTTAACATGCGATCTTGCCCGGTACACATATTACATGAAAGATGTGCTTGCTCCAGTTTTATTATAAATGTTTCACTGAGCATGTGTTGGTTATATCAGATGTTTTAAAAAGGATGTGATTCATATTCAGACAGGATTTCGTGTCACATGGCAGGCGAGAAAAATGTGGGCTATTTTGCATTAGCTTTATTAAAAAGAAATTAGCCTTCCAGAATGATATTCAGTAAAACCTTGAGCCACTGAAGATCCCTTTTAATGTGTCAGTGCTCTGCATTAATGACCCCCACTATGTCCAAATCATTAGTATTTAAATTTCATTTTTAAGACATGCCTTGATGTCATGTAAAACTGTAAGAGGAATGTAAAGATGATTAAATATTAAAATATTATATTCCAGTTTGTTTAAAAAGACAAAAATATTTGCAATTCTTTTTGTCTACCTAATTTTCATCATTTGGGTCATATGTTCATACAATTAGAGTCATGGGTGGGAAAAGAAAATTCTCTTATTTCATTAGTGAGGGAATAAATAGCCATCGTGCGGTCTTAACAAACTGCTAAATACCAACATATTATGTAAAAAAAAAAAAACACAAAAAACACCCAATTTCTGTTAAAAATGTTAAATTGACCATAGGTATCCTTTGCTTCCCTGTGACTGTACATTTGTCTGTCAATCCTGTGATTGTGACTTTAACCCTTAACCCTTTCCCAGGCCTGATTTTTCATTCATATATTAGATTCAGTCTTGGTAAACACGAGTGACTCAGTCCTCTGTTGTTGAAAGGGCATACTGAGTGCACTTAATTTGAATAAGGTCTGATCCAGCATCATCCAATCTCAGCATGAAATATCTGTTCACCAAAAACACAATAAATATCGGTGGTCAGTGAGTAAACAGAATATATTCATTAGCTTGTCAGGGAACAGTCTAACATGTAACTCTATAAATGAGGTAGAAAAAAAAGGCAGCAGGACCAAGGACAAATGAAGACAAATGATTGGCACGCTAATGACAGTGGCTGCTGGGATATAACCTCTGTCTGCTCGCTAACCGCAAGCTCTCTCCATGGCAGGGGAAATGGCCTATCTGGTGCTTGATAAGGTATTGATTATTTGTACAGGTGGACCTTTCAATTCATTTGGCGGAGACAGATGATTCTAGCAGCCGTGTTTCCCTGCTCGTTTCAGCTGTCTTTATCCAGTCACACACCAGCTATGTACATATGACAGTCACGCAGGCATTTTATAATATGTTAGCTAAAATAGAATAAAATGGTGGATGGTATCAAGTAGACACCCGAAAGATGTTGAGCCTGTGGATGTTCTTTTTTGGAAAGCCATAGAACTCACTATAAGCCGTTTACACTCATGTCTCAATCATCAAACAATCGATAACTTTGAAACATTTTTTTTTTTCTAATACTGACCATTTACTGCAAAATCTCCTGTGGTAAAATCACGGAATTGAGCATTCTTTAAATTCAGAATACACATTAATCGGTGATGGTTAGCTATCTACAATCATATGCAAAAGTTTAGGAACCCCTGACAATTTCCACAAATATTTCATTTATAAATATTTGGGTGTTTGGATCAGCAATTTCACTGAATGACCCAGTAATATTTCAGTAGTGAAATGAGGTTTATTGGATTAACAGAAAATGTGCAATATGCATTAAAATGAAATTAGACAGGTGCATAAATTTGGGCACCCCAACAGAAAAATCACATCGATATTTAGTAGAGCCTCATGACAGCCTCTAGACATGTTTTATAACGTTATATTAATTTGAATATACCATGCTTCTTCATACATGAACATGAACAACTGCTCAGATTTACCATAATACTGTATGCTTCATAAGTCATGTAAAAGAATGATAAAAGGAATCTGACTACTATAACAGACTACAGAGATAGGATGCAAGCACAGGCAGTTTAATACAAATAACCAGGGGCACAAGAAAACAAGTGATCCAAAAAATGGAAAATAACAAAATAATAATAATAATAATAATAATAATAATAATAATAATAATAATAATAATAATAATAATAATAATAGGCAAAAGAAATGAAACACACAAAAAAACACCAAAAAAGAGTTAAAGTGTAATCCAAAAACAGGTTAAGTTCAGACCAAGGCACAACAGCTATGTCTAAGAACTTAGGACTTCCAGACACAGGAAAACAGTCAACAAATGAAAACCGGAAAACAGCAGAAATCCAAAGGCTTAGTAATGCATTGAAGAGATAAAAATGAACATATACCTCACAAGGGGACTAAATAAGAAGAGAAGCAAACACATACTTGGGAAACTGGTGACAGGTGAGCTCAGTTAAAAGTCAGATGAGTGTGGGAACGCTGTTGGCTGTTGGGATTCGTAGTCTATATCGGCCATTTGTTGGCCACTCCGGAACAGGGTTTGTGACAGTGTGCTCTATGACAAAATTAAGCAATATGTAATGTTCATGCAAAAGTATGTAAGACATGATTTCAAAGCTAACAGATGTTACTGTTACTAACATGAACAGAGATTAAATTGTTTATATTCCTTTTTCCAGTTATGTATTCAGTTGTGTTTTTATTTTTAGAAAAATAAAAGCTGTTCATAACTATTTTTTTTTTCATTAACTTATATACATAATATAAATAATATACAGAGAGGTGACAAAGATAAAAAAACAGCATAAATTAGTGTAGTAAGGTGTTTGGTACTGTACTGAAGACATAAACACAATTCTTCCCCAATTACTGTTTCGATAATGAGGGTGAAAATCTTTGTTAAACAAATCAGTCCAAAATCTCCTATAGCTGTTTGAATGATTTTGTGATCTGGTGTCTTTGATGCCCATAACATATGATTTACATCATTTGCATCCTCATCATACAGTGAGCCCTCTTGCCTTGTGGATGAGGACACTGTAACAGACCGTTATCATCAGGATGGAAATGTTTCATCATAGGATTAAAGTGACTTGATATTGATTCCTGTCTGAGGGGAAAATCACGTGAGCAAAATGTTCACAGCACAACGGAGCCACTGGGGTTTCCTTTAATTTGTCAACCATTTGTACATTTGTAGTAAATGATTGTTTGAGTGCTCTGTAATTGTATTTTCGGAAATGTGCTTTGACACAAACAGCTTTTATGGCCTCTGACATCTGCAGGAAGTGGGATTTTATTCTCTTTTCTGCTGTACCGAGCAGCCGCGAGTGCCACGGTCAGCAGTTTGTGCTTTTGTTTTCCTTGTTGGCAGGAAGGAGGTCGTTATCAAACGTGAAATCTTGTGGCTGTGATGTAGCTGTGAGCGAATACTGATAAATAAAGAAAATTATATTTAAAAAAAACTGTATTCATACACTGACACACAGTAGATGTGTGAGATTTGTGATATATTAAAAAAATTTGTGTGCATCGACATGAAATGGCAGTGATGTATATTTACAGTTTAGGTTTTGATGTATGAATTTACTTCAGCCTGCCTCCCTCAGGGCATGTTAGAGGCAATTGAGCAGCAAGAAAGAAAGGAAATTGCTATTCTTATTTGTTTCCATAAAAAGAAAAGGCACTGCTGTGAGAATACATGGGATAATGTTTGGGTGATGATGGGTGAGAAGGGCTGGCCCATTTTTCTCACTCGTTTCTCCTGAACAGTGATAGTAGGCAGCATTGTGTTCATTGGACTGTGTGCCATATATACTAGGCCTTTATGTAAGTAACTGGACACTGACAGTGTGATGATACTATTGCTGTTTTTAGTCCTGGACTAAAATTCACCAGATGAAATAACAATATTTTAAATACTGTATGATTGTCCTGTTTATTTCGTTCAAAACACATTTCAGTCAATGATCTGTTAAACGACGGGAGCTGCAGCTATCTTCATCTTTATGCACTGCTTATTTTTCTGGATCAGGTCAGAATACATTTAATACCAAATACTGGATTGCAAATACATATTATTTTTATGACTTTCGAGGCTCACCGTTTCTATAGTGGGTTTGGCGCCTGGTTACTCTTCTTGTATTTTTTTCTCATGTGTCTCTACTGTATGATTATTCCCATGGTGTAATTGTGATTTTAAATTGGCTTGGCATATATGGAATTTGCATGGGTACTATTATGTTCCGAATTATAAATATTAATACTGTCAAATAAAAATACCCTACAAATAATATTAAGGTTAACACTAATACTGTATTACAGTAGCATTTTGATGGATCAATGTCCCAACATTAAAAAAATGGATTCCTCTACAGGTGGTCAAGTGACTGTTGAATGGCTACATTCCACATTCAACATCACGTTTAACAGTCATACATATTGGCAATGTCTCCATCACGCCACCCTCGGCTGTAAAACATAACATTCTCCCCCTCACAAAAATAGCTGAGCATGTGCATGGATAAACAACCCCAATTCATTTAGCTCACTCACTGGCTTGTTTAATTATTCTGTATGGCACGCCAAGGTCCCATTGACATTCCGGCCTCACAGCCCACTCCATTGTGTATTCAGAGTGAGACAGCATCTCACCTTCCCCCTCGCTGCCTTGCTTTCTTCAGTCCTCTCATATGCCTGAACATATCTGCTAAATCCGTAGCAGGAATACTGAATAAAGCTCAGCTGATCCTTATTTTGGCAAAAGCCTAAACCAGCACACAGCAATCAATACTGCTTAAAAAAGTAGCATTGTATATTTTTAACAATTAAGTAACAATTTGCTGAAATCCTTCCCAAAAAAAAAAAGAAAATACTAATAGAAAATATATTTACAGTATCAACCCATGATTCAAGGTTTAGTTCCTGGTTTTATTCTTTACATTTCATGTTTATTATCTGTATGTATTTGTGAACATGTGACTTATGTATTGGTGTCTGCTCTGATAACTGCACACAATGTTAAAGCGTACATTAAAACAGCAGCTCAGTATATATTCAAGTATTCTAAATCACTAATATTGTGCTTTTAGGTATTAAACTACACCACGTATGGGGCAGTTTGGGAGTCATCAGATATTCTTTAAAACATGTTAGAAATAAGCATGCAGTAAAAAAAAGAAAAATTTCAGGAATCAATTGAGGACACAAATGCAGGTACACAGTAATCTTTATCGTTTAGGCAAACGAGACAAAAATGTAGTCATTACACAGGCAAGGACCAGGTAATGAACAAAAAGCATGAACTACAGTAGGACAGGAAATATCAAACATGTGAAAGCAAACAAGGACAATCCATAATGGCTAACAGCAATTTAAACTGACTGGTACAAAAGGCTACAGAGTGTATACTTTCGCAAATGTGTGTGTGTGTTTCAGATTATATAAACTGTCAACTTTTGCTGTGAAGGTAATTAAGTACATACTTGTATATGTGTAATCAGTAGTCTGGTGACCGTCAAAAAAGTTTGGAGCTACGACCGAAAGTTGCAGACTGTGATAGGTCCTACTACTTTTGATTTGGTTATTCGGCATTTGGTTAGCGCCCTTATCCAGAGCATATAACAAGTTGTACAAGACAATTGTTTTTATACAACTGAGAAATTTAGGGTTAAGGGCCTTTCTCAAGGGGTATTTGTAGCTCAAGTGGTTAAGGCTCTGGGATGTTGAATGGAGGATCGGGGTTCAAGCTGCCAAGCTGCCACTGTTGGGCTGTTGAGCAATGCCCTTAACCCTCCCTTCTCCTGGTGCTGTATCATAGTTGCCCTGTTGCACTGACCCCAACCTCCTTAGTTGGGATATGGGAAGAAAAAATTCAACTGTGCTGTAATGTACATGTGGCGATAATAAAGGCTTCCCTGCCCCAATTCATTCAAACTGCCCAGCAGTGGCAGCTTGGTGGTCTTGGGATTGAGGCTCACAACCTTCTGATCACTTGTTCAATTTTAACCATTTAGCTACTACTGTACTTCCCAGAGATTCAGCACCTACTGCATTTGATTCAGCAACAACTTGATTTGATTCAGTACATTCTGCATGCTGTTTACCACCTATTGCATTCGATTCAGTACCTACTGAATTTAATTCAGTACCTACTTCATTTGATTCAGTTCCTACTGCATCTGATTCAGCATCTACTGCATTCATTCTACTGCATTCATTCTACTGCATTCATTCAGTACGTTACCGCAACCTCGCTGTTGATACAGTACATGCTGATAAGCATATGTGGGTAGTACAAATACAGTTTCAAGTTATAAATATCATTTAAATTCTGTGTAATTATATGTAAACATAAAATAAATATTTAAGTTATTTGTCAGCATTTCTCGCTCCCATATCTCACTGCATATAAGCATGGTCTGGATGCTGCATGGTCATTTTAGAGCTGCAGCAACATGGTTATAGAATTATACAGACAGTATTATTCAAACACTCTTCATAAAACCCATGGAAGAGACTGCTTGCTTCAAGGTTGGTTGACACACAGCACTGAGAAATATATGACATTCTAGTAGCAGTATGGAGAACTGCATATCCGTCCTCGATGTGCCATGCTTACGCACAAACCTCTCTCTGTACTGCAAGATAAACCAGCCTTAACTTGTAAATATCTGAATTCTCTGCCATGTTGTCTTTGCGCTCTCCTGTATATATGTTTGTTTCTGTCCTTGTCACAATTACCTAAGTCTAAAGTCTGTAGCTTGTCTTTAGATAAAAAAAAATCCTTTTTCTTTGTTGTTACTCAGTCATATATTGGTATACGTCTGTAAAAAAACAAACTGAGGGAAGGAGAGAAGGAGATAGTGGGTGGCCAGGAGGCAATATTTGTTTATATATAGGTTTCCTGCATGGCAGGAGACAGAGAACAAGAAAGATCCCCACCACTTTTTCCTGGAAAACAACCACAAAGCTGTAATGCCCATCAATATCCCCTACTCACTGCCCCACTTCCTGTCTCTATCAGTACTGTGCACAGAATGTAATGAGCACAAGTTAAAAATAAGGTTTTGGTATGACATTTAATTTTCATGTTCTAACTAGATAGAGGTTTTTGATGTAGGTCCAACTGGAATAATGTAAGACTTGAATTGAGGAAATCTGGAAGTGTTTTTTTTTTCTTTTTTTTTCTTTTTTATTATTATTATTTATTTATTTTTATTTATTTTTTTATTTACCAAAATAGAAAAAGAATAAAATCTAACTCAGTGTCACATTCTCCCTGGGCCTCATGGTGTGTTTTTGACATGCTGATTTTTTTTTTTTTTACCGCTTGCTTTGTAGACTGGATTTTGAGATAGATTATGCCACTTTGACAATGAGAGTGTGACGCACAAGGTGGACTAACTCCCTGTACTGACCTGGGGCAATGGGGTAAAGCCAGTGGGTGGCCGGCAGCTCACAGCTCTTCTAGGAAAGCAGAAGAAAGTAAACAGGAAAAAACTAGACTAGAGTCCCTTCAGCATGTGTCTCATGTGTCTACTTCAGTTAAGATTTAAAACGAACAAAGGTTTAAGCTCTTAAAATCTTTCTTTGCATGCTTTTTCCATATTCAGATGATCTCCCAGATAAATTTTCAGACATTTCCACCCTATAAACCAACAAACGAGTTGAAAAACAGCAGTCATGACCAAGATAAAGCAGTTAATGAACATGAATGAATTGAAGGAATGAATTAGAAGCTCATAGGATAAATCTGCACATTGAGTGAATTTATTAAATTTTTTTATTAAGCTCAATAATTCTGTCAAAAGCTATGGCAATATAATGCATCTTACACATTTTTTTTGGAAAGCTCACTTTTTTGTATTTCATGCCAGGTTTTTTTTTCTGTGGAAGTGCCTTAGAGTTCACTAACATCTAGACCACTGCTTTTCTATGCAAATGACAAAAAGCAGATCATGTTGTTGTTCATTTGTGATTAACAGCAATACAGTGTAAAATTGCAATACATAGAGATGATTTAAGCATAAACAATTTAGATGGCAAGCATTCTAATAGGAGCCTTGTATAATTACCAATATATTACTGCATAAATAATCCTAGTTGTAATGATAAACATTAATCACTGCAATTTTAATTGAACAGTATGCCAACGGTTTAAAGGATATATGTCAACTGTTATGCTTACAGCTCACTTTAAATGAAGTTAATAACTGTATCCGTGTAAAATTTAGATGACTAATGTCTCTGATGAAGCTGCTTTTCTGTTGTCCTATTGAAAAAGAATAAAACCCTGCCTTTATGTACAAGAACGATGAACACACCGAGGTCTAGAACTTGGCACATTGTATCTCTCATGTAAGCATTCTCAAATTGTCAGTTTGTCAATATAGTAACAGTGGACTATTGGCAATGTGATTTATCTAAAAAAAAGAAAGAAAAAATACCAAACTCTATCTACCCATTCAAGCAGAGATGATGTTCATCATATTTCTGAACAACTGAAGATAACACTTTAGGTTTGTGTATATACATAGTTGCTTAATGTTTAGCTCTCATGAGATTTGAACTAGCTGTGCTAGGAATGAGAATGCACATATATACTAGGAGTTTTAGTATATATGTATATGCACACTTCTACTACGATGTTTAGTGTAATGTTAGTTCCAGGCATGCTCATACAAATTTTTATTAACCTCTCATGATATCCCTCATGCTGCTAACATTATCCACTCTATGCTTCTAGTATATACTAATATACCAACTTTCATGAAAGCACACCCACCAGTTCTCTACCGCATTATGAATCTATGAAAAGGAGAAAAATAACAAAGTTGGCATAAAAGGCCATTGACTCGACCTCATTGCCCCTGCCAACCCCACCCAGCTATTAGCTTCTGGTGGTTAATGCTGAAGTGTAATGACATTATTCTCATTTAGTGACTACACACTGTTTTTAGATCTACAGCTACAGGTAACTGCTCATACATTAATAAGGAATTGATTGCTAAGAAAGGCCTGTGCTTAAGGGCCAATAAAAGCAATAGGAATATAGAGATAGATTAACTGGAAAGCTTTGTTTGGAGACCAAATGTCAGCGTTTATAAAGAGTGTTGCTTTTTTTTCTTCCATTGTATATATTTACAACATCAATAAAGTCATTCCCTTTGAATGTTGTAATGACCTTTTTGAATGATGATGATGGAAACTAAGAAAGTTGGGTGTTGATTCTGTTGATACTTGTACAGCGTGTGCTGAGAAACTGTGGTAGTGTGTTAAAAGGCTAAATAATTCAAATGTAAAAATGTGGAGCCAGAAATCTTCTTGAGTGAAAGACAAAATATATCTACATTTTAGCCTAGTCAAGTCTTTATCAAATTCTCCTTTATATAACATAATTTCCCTTGCCGGTTAAATATGACAATTTAATGTAAAAAGTATGAGTACATTTTACATTTTGAACATTTTAAATAATACATTTTAAAGTTGTATAATATTTGAGTAAAGTACAAATGATTCATGCTTCTGTTTTTCTCACCCCTGTTCCTCAAGACAAGAGCATCTAGACAACAGGTTCTCAATAAAGTTCAGTTCTTAATATAACCCTTTATGTTTTAAAAGTGTTTGGGACCTAGGCCAAACATGTTTTCACATGAAAATGAAAGTATGGTTTATAAAGACACAGTTTGCTAAGGCTGGTGTGGAAGAACTCGAGTGTCCTACACAGAGCCCTGATTTCAACCTCATTGAGAACCTTTGATATGAACTGCAACAGAACATATGTGCGTGATCTCCTCATTAAACATCATTGCTTGATCTCACTAATGCTCTCGTGGATAAATGAACTAATTCTCAAAGCCACACTCCATCATCTACTGAAAAGCCTTTCCAGAATAGTGGAGCTTACTATAACAGCAAAGATAGGACTGTCTGGGAGGTTCTGTAAGCTCACATGGGTGTGATTGTTCGGGTGTCCATATACTTTTGACCATACACTGTAGTGTACATGCCGTATACATACAGTATGAAGCCCAGTAGGTAAGTGCTTGGGTGAGTGCTTGGGTAGGATTTCTGCTTGTGATATGAGGAAAATTTATTCAGTCATCCATCAGCTACAGGGTTAAGACTTTTTTTTATATATATTTAATTATTTATTTTGTAGGTTATCATCAATGATATCGTCTATTTACCCTGCAAAAGCATTAAGCAGTATGTCTTAAGAAAAGTCATTGTAAGTCTGTGTTATGCATAAAATAGTATACAGGCAGAATGAGCCGGAATGCATCAGAGAAATTTCATTCAACAGCAAGAAATTACTGCTGCCCTAATTTTAGAGATCAGCTACCATGTGTGTAAGTACTACTGAACTATTAGGGCCAGATTATCTGTACAATTTTCCCATACTTGCAGAAAATGTAACAGGCAAAAAGAACGAGTTTATGCGAAGTTGCGGCTTGAAAAGGAAGGAAAGTATTTGCTGATATTTAAAAAAGCCATACCAAACTGTGAGATCTGCACACAGTGCCTGCAGAAAGCCATGCCTGTAAAACACAGCTAGATAAGAAGACAGGAGGCCTGGCTGAGACCCGGGAGATTTAGACCTCTACTGTGTAGTACAAGGTGTGGAAAATATATCCTGTTCTCAAGTGGCATTAGAAAGAAAAAAAAACTTATCAAGCCATGCAATCTGTTTTATCTATATGAGTATCCCTTCTTCCCTTTTTCCACAATCCTAGACATCTGCTATATCATATAATCTTACAGGATGTCTAAGAAAACATTTTAATTTCTTTCTATTCTCAGATATTCCTATAGTTAAAGTTTTGGAAATAGGACTAGGTTGAATTAAACCATGATATATAAACTTTCGCTAGAATATATCAGATATAATAGATATGACAATGCTATGTACTGTATGACAGTTTGGCTTCAATTTTGGCTTATAGAATTAACTGGATTGGATTAATGCATGGATGGATGTAATCAAACAGATGCACACGACTTGTTCATAGGTATCTTTGGAAAACGTATAAAGCTTTGACTAAGTATTTAAATATTTGTTAATAGGGAACTACTATAGAAATGAGTTGTTCTAATGTACTATCTAACAATATACTGCTTGGATGGATGAAAACAGTGAAGTCTGGCTGCCTACTGCTGTATCACATATTCAAGGGGAAATAAAACAAAAAGAAGAAAAATCCTTCACTAATTATATTCTCAATGAATATAACAGAGAAACATTTCTTTAATTGATCTTGATTAGTTAGGATACAAGCAGCAATATATAACCTTGGTGTCCTCACATCGCCGGTGCATTTGCTTTCTTTTTCAGAAATGACTGAATAAAGTTCATTGTCATGTGCATAAAGAGTGCTCTAGACATCTATCTAGATATCTATCTATCTCTAGTGGAATACTTGTGCTGCGGTTGTTCGATATTACCCGCACACAGTGCAAAAATAATAAGTCAATTCTTACACAAGTAGCAAACTGTAAACTCTGATCACAGACAAAAGACTGTGCGAGTTTTATCAAGCAAGTGAAAATAACAGTAAAGTTAAAAAAAAAAAAAGGATGCAGTCAGAAAGTGAAATAAATACGATTTTCAAGAAATCACTTGACTAGATTAAAATCCCTAAGTCAAAATATATCTATGGTTTCAGTAATCCATTAATAACAGTATTATGTGGAAAGTCACCGGCTACAGTATGGCAGCAGCGGTTCTGGGTGTGAAATATATGTATTGTATTTGAGTTACTACACTTTTACAATACTTTATAATCGATCCACACTCGCAGCATATATAAAAATCTTTATTTCTGATTGCATTTGAATAAATGAACAATGGTGAGTACTTGAATAAATGAGAGCATTTTTTGGAAACCCAAGCTGTTTAATTTGACCCTTGCCCAATATTTAGAAAGCATCAGTTTTATCCTGAAGGGTAAGATTGAAGACATTATAATTGTATTTTTCTGATAGCCCGGCCTGCTGACATGCACACACGGTTTTGTCCTTTCTCAACACGCTTTACTTACTGAAGCAAAGACTGGAAGTGGGAGTGCTTTCAGAATTTCAAATACATTGATGTGATTTTTTTTTAGCTTGTTCTATGGAAATATGAAAGTTAACAGTGCATAACATTATTGATTATGGATGGCAATGTTTCCTAACAAATTAGATTTAAATAGTAATGTCCTATGGGCTTCCCAAAAGAAATATGACATTTGTTTGGATTGGACTCCTATTTCTGGGATTTGCAACAGAGTGTGATGGAAAATGTTAATGCACTATGTCAGATATGGTTCTCAAGGATGTGCCTTGATACAGTATTGATCCAGGCCTTATATGTGAATATGATGAAGTAGCACCATTTAGTATTTTCTAACATGCATCGGATAAGCTAGTTTTCACCTTTTAGCACAGCTACTTCTGAATAGATTTCAAGAATCAGCCACAGTAATGACACCATCAAGAAATGAACGATTTACTCATATAAAATGTGAGACAAACTGGTCGGATCACTGATGTAAACAATAGGCTTATTACAATTATCTTACAATCATTGTGGCATAAGGTGGTGGAGCAATTAGTGTCAGAATCTTACAGTCCGTCGATTCAGTATCAAAGCATGTACATGTCTGCTTAATTTGTCCTCCAAAGTGTAAAACTTAACAGGGAATTAGGGATCTATTTGTTATTCTTTTCAATTTAAATGCAAATGCATGGCAGAAGAGCTTCCAGTGGTTGGGTGGAAAAGAGAGAGAGGAAGAGAAGAAAAGAGGGAATTAGGAGTGCAGATTTAAGAGCACCTGGTGGCACAAATGAAGAGTCTTCTTACTTGCGTCATTGTGATTACTGGACGTCATTGGGGTGATTACTGCATCAGGGACTAATTGACCTTTATTGTAGCCTGTATGGTCTTTAAATTTGTATGTTACAGAAGGAGTGTGTGTGTGTGTGTGTGTGTGTGTGTGTGTGTGTGTGTGTGTGTGTGTGTGTGTGTGTGAGAGAGAGAGAGAGAGAGAGAGAGAGAGAGAGAGAGAGAGAGAGAGAGAGACCCAAGCAAAAATCTGAAGCAGCATAAACATATAAGCATTATTCGTTTGCATAATGAAATAAAGCAGAATCTTTTGGGATTTGGAACTCTGCAGATCTAAACTAAAATTTCATAAACTATGTTGTGATCGTTGAAAATGTTTTGAATCTCCTTTGGTGTCTGTTATGAAGTACACAGAGCTGGATACGCACCTGAATAAACATTAAATGAGTCTTAATTTCATATTAAGAGCTCAATATAAATCTTTGAGTCCATCTGAAGCCTAAGCAATGCCAAACTCAAAAAGTTGCCCAATAACCCTGAACTGCAACAACTAAACAACAAAATGAATCAAAAATAATATAATAAAGAATTTATTTATCGAATAGTCGACTGCGTTAGTAAGCATATTGCGGATCACTAAATCACATCACATACACGACAAATATATTGACTGTAATATAGAATTACTACAAAAAATCCAGTTCAAATTCATTTAAAACACTGAAATGTGTGAGCAAACCCCAAAGCTTTGGAGTCAGTTCCAAACTTTAAAAATGGTTCAGATTACCAGCTGTTTTAAAAATCGGAGTAACTCACCTTGCAGATAATCTGTAGTCAAGACTATGGACTACTTTACGTTTACGTTTCATTTGGGAAAAGTTGTAAACTGAAGTTCAGTCTCCAAAACTTGTGAAAGAAAAAGAGTTAAAGAAAAGAGTTAAAGAAATGAAATACATTTACATAACTTAATGTGATCCTGTTGGAAAAATTACAGTGTAGTGGATATTTACTTTGAAGAAATCATGACCTGAAATGCAGATAAGACATGGAGTTGCAGAAAAGGTGTGCAGAACCAGTAAAGATATATTGAACACAATCACATGACATCATTTTAGGAACCTAGTTTTGTTAACATAAGCACTTGATAATATTCTTATTCTCTGACAGATAAGCACATTAATGCGTATCTGTGACCTGAAATGCTGCAAATAAATAGTATTTAAACAAATATTTTTATTTAATATTTACATTTTATATATTTAATATGACAGCAATAAGTGATTTATTCAAAAATGTTAGTTGCAGCCTTACAATTAATACAGGATATATATAATAGAATTGTGTGTATTATATATTTAACCAAAGCATGTGTTTACAAGACCATATTATAAGTTTGAATGAAACTTGCCTAATGTTATTAGAAATGCCCAGATATTTCAATCATAAAGTGGTGGTGGGCTACATTCAAATGAGCATTTTGTTGTGACCCGATTTATTAAAGCAAATTATCTTGAGTATTAAAAGAGTCTCCCCTTATAGCACTGTGTAATGATTAGATGAAGGGGAATATGTTAACCTAATGTGGAGACTTGAACTCCACTGCTACTGATACCAATATAATTCTACAGCTGCTCGCTCTCTCTCTCTCTCTCTCTCTCTCTCTCTCTCTCTCTCTCTCTCTCTCTCTCTCTCTCTCTCTCTCTCTCAAAACACACACACACACACACACACACACACTACATCTGGGATAGTGAAATTAATATTGCGGGAGTTTCCATGCTGCTGGACTAGTAAATTAATCAAACCTCAAATAATATTATACAGGCAGGACACATAGTGATTTTGTGTGTGAGTGTAGGAGGGTATTGTATCATATAATACAATCCTGTATATATGCCTACAGTTGTTTTCATCTCTCTTTTTTTGGTCATGAACAGACACATGAGAAAATCTATAATTCTATACTTTCTGTATAGAGTCAGAAATAACAGCAGCTAGTTAAATGAACTGCATTTAGATACAATCATCATTCAAGGTTACCATATAATACAGTAATAAATATTGTATGTACAAATACAATAAGAAAAAAAAACATGTCATACCTGTATGTATGTAATGAAATAATAATAATGAATCTAATACTAAAGTAGAGTTGTTGAGTACAGGATGGAGAGGAGGAAGTGCAAACTGTAATGGTGTGCAATGAGCTAAGTGCAGAATTAAGAGGAAATGTACAGTATGTGTGCTGGTAGCAAGCGTATTAAAGTGCAGGTGCAGTTTAGCTGAAATGAATGTTTTGCTTGAACCCAGTCTATGCAAAAGCCAACAGGGAGAACGCATTAAGCAATAAGTGTTACATTTTAGCCTGATTATTATGAAATATATTTTTTCTACTGTGCTCTAAAGATTTCCACCACCTCTCTATATTCTTACTGACAGCTTACAGATCGACTTCAGGGTCTGTCAACTCATACACGCTTAATAAATTCCCCTAAATTAAACATTCAGTCTCAATCTCGTCTTGTGGCTGTTAACACATGAAGTATTACCTGAGCATTGACAGTTAAATAGCATGTTTTACAATAAACAGATTGCAGGATGTAATGGGTAATGTTGCCACCTCATATCTCCTGGGTCACTGGTTCAGAATCACATTCTCCATCTGTTCGTGTGGCTTCCATCCCATCTTCCAAAAAAAACCCCCCCCCCCCCCAAAAAAAAAAAAAAAACAACAACAAAAAAAAAAACATTAAAGTAGGTGCTTTGGCTAGCCTAAATTGCCCGGGTGTAAATGAGTGGTGTTTGGTGCATGGCAATGGGCTGGTATCCCACCGAGGCTGTATTCCTTCTTCGTACACAGGGTTCCCGGGATAGAATACACCGTACCCCTGACCATGATAAAGTAGTTACTGAAGATGAATAAATGAATTAATAAAGCATATAATTAGCTGGTCCAATTATCTAATACCAGTTGATGGTCTTATGTAATGCCCCAAGGCATGGATTGCCTGTCCCCATATCACTGGAGCTGAATTAATCACAAGTAGGAAAACAGGTTACAGTAAGTTCCACTTAAGGTTGCTCAAAGGCTGGGCACAGAACAGATGTCCAAGCACCAGAGGTAAATGGGTTAGGTTGCTTTTACAGCACAGTTGCACTGAGCCATCATGGACAGCCATGAACTGTAAAGGACACCTACTGTCTTAGTTAATGCAGATTAGCTTGATTCAGTGTGTGAAGGTGGTTACAGATACATGAAATAGCAAAGATTTGTGGACACCTGACATCATACCCATACTGTTTGTGCTTGTTAAACATCCCATGCCATTTATAGTCCCCCTGTGCTGTTTAATTTATTTCCACTCTTAAGTGTAGCTTTGATAGATTTTGAAGTCTGTCTCTGTGGATTTGTTTATTTGTAATATCTGGCATGGAGGCCAAGTGTACAGTCAGGAATCTGGTCCATCCCAAAGGTGCTCAGTGCGGATAAGTCCAGGGCTCAGTGCAGGACATTCGAGTAGTTTCACCCCAAACTTATCACATCATATGTTTATGGACCTTGCTTTTTTTCAATGTAATGCTGGAATGTTTGGGCTTGACCCCTTAGTTTGTGGAAACTTTGTGGCCCACTTATGGACATCAGTGTCAGATTTCCTTAAACAATTGGTTATATATTAAAATATCCGATTGTGGTTTAACCTCCTAAGACCCGAGCTTTGGTTTGGCCTTGCATTTAAGATGCAGTGATGTCCACGTATGTGGACACCAGGTCGTAGGAAGTTAAGGGATGAGATGGATGTGTCAGTAGTAACAAGCGCCATCACAAATTCCCTGCATTCTGAGATAAACAACACTGGAGATGGTACAGCTCAGATCAAACAAAACTATGTAATATTGAGCTCTTTGGCAGAGAACGCCAGACTATTGTATCCACAGTAGTAGACATAGTAAAAGGGCTGTGTTTTGTCATCTACACATCTGGATAAAAGCCTGATCCTGAAAAAGCTGTCATTGATTCTGGAGATGGAATAGGATAGGCACGACAAGTCTGTGATATCAGTGTAATATATTCTGTGTATGGTTTAAGGCATCATTAGAGGATCGGTACCTAGGCATAAAATGCACATTTAAAGCACTCTGGGTTTTATTTGAAAAGTGCAAATATCAGACATCCCTGGGGAACTAGTGTTAGCTCAGTCTCACAACCACAGAACAGTAGGGAGCTGCATTTGGCTTCTATGTTGATATGCACAGGGAATCTATGATGGAAAATGGCCAAAGCACCATGGGAGATTGTGGGTGGGGAACACACTGGGAATTGATGTCATTCCCCATGTTGAATGTTTCTCAAATCTTTTTAGCTAATAATACTAGGTTATACTACCATGCTTATACTGCCCATACTCAAGGTGGCTTCAGTCTGCTTCCTGATGAACAGAGAAATTAATTTTTGGCAATTACCTTGATCAGTTTTACTAGGTAAGGTTTATCAGAACTTTTCTAGTAATTCATAAAATCAAGCTAATTAAATCACCTAATCATCACAGGTGCTTACCTCAAATGCTGTTGTGAAGAAGCAAACTTAATTCCTGATTCCAAAAACACTTTTTTTCTGCTGCCTCAGTATGTATTCATGCTTATAACAGAAATGTATCCAGATCTAATATTTTGTACATACACATACTGTAAAACATTTCTGCAGCTCAGCAGTTTATTTGTTCTCATGTTTTACACGTCCTGTTGGATCTGTCCTGTTGGACTAGTGATTATTGTAAAGCAATAGTCACTCACTAGAGCTATAACACACAAATGTGCTGTAATGTTAAATGATAAATAATACATCTGTGCATACTTCATGTATTTAACTGCTTATGCACTTTTTGTACAAGCACTCTCTTCATATTGTTCACTCGGTGCAATTAGATTTTTCCTTCCAAAGACCAATGTCATTAATGTAAGAGAGGTGTAGCAAGGAAAAAAAAGATGGATCAAGAGGTTGGTGAGGCCCACAGGGGGAAAGTGAGGGAAACCAAAGCGAAAAGAATGGGTCTCGATAACGTCCACAGCCGAACAAGTCAATTGAGTGATTTTCTTAACTGAGAAAGAACTCATATATATATATATATATATAAATATATATACTCAACTGAGCTTGTGGGCAGAGTGACATTCTACAGGACAGGGAGGTGGGGCATCCTTCCCATGGATTACCCACTGCTTTGGAAACTGCCACTGCCCTATTCCACCACATGTTCCGGGTCTATGAGGACAGTGTCTCCAACAGAGGAATATAATTCACATCTCTGTTATGGAGGGCCTTCTTTTATCATCTAAATATCAATATCACATCTGGTTACCAATCCACAATCTAATGGCCAGGTAGAGAGTCTCAGTCAGCAGATTGGTTGGCACTTGCGCTCTTACTGTGTTTCTGCCTTTGGTTGGCTGATAGGCACAGAACTCACCCACTCATCCTTATAGCTGACCCCATTCCAGTGCATGTTGGGGTAACAACCGCCTTCCCCAACAGCCAAAGAGTGTGGGAAAATGCTCATGTGTTTCTACAGAGGGCAATATGCCACCAATAAGTGCAGGCCGACCGACACTGCCACCCTTACTCAGACTAACAACCAGGCCAACTGGTATGGCCATCCTCAAGAAACAACTGTGTACAACTATCCAGTAAAAAGCTTAGCCCACAATACATATGGCCTTTAAAAATTATCCATCAAGTTAACCCTGTTAACCCATGGGAGGGATAGTAAGGAGCAATTCTGGGTTGTATACTGTATACACCACCCAGATTGACCTGCCCCTAGACCCAGTAGTCACCCAAGAACCCCACCCAGAGGTAAAACTAGAGGGGGAGTTCTGTAATGATCTCCTCTGAACCTCCCCTACACATCACCAGAATACTAACACTTCCGGATTATGACGCACTTCCGGGTCATGCTTACTTCCGGGTTTCACTAAAAAATATCTTTATTTCACAAGGATCCTAGTTAAATATTGTTAGTATTGTTTTTCCATTGTTATTTCTGCCTTATTATTCTTGACATCTTGTGGTTTTGGGATTGTTTGACCCGCTAACTGTCTGTTCTGGTTGCTGAACTTTTGCCTGCTTCCTGTTATCGTTTTGCTTTTGGTCGTTCTAATTAACTCTGCTTATGGATTCTACATTGTCGGTTCCCGGCTATTCCTTATGTGTGTATATTCTTCTATGAATCTAAGAGATGTATTAGTATGTCTGTATGTCTATGTACCTAGATCCGTAGTAGTATAAAAACAAATAGACACAGCTGTGCAGAAAATATTTGTGAGACCTTTCACAAACAATTTACCCTAGAGGATTCAATAGAGTAGACCTCTGTGGGCGTGCAGTTTCTAGGTAGCATGCAGTGATGCCCTTTGCACATGATAATCTCCTCATTAAAACAATAACCTGGGCATTGCCATTTACAGTATCTGACGGAGATGGACAGGCTTTGAGTTCATTTATTCTATGGTGATGGGGCATTATGTCTCTGTAGTGTGATGAATTCATATGAATATGGATAAGACTGCTTGCTCCGTGTGGCAGACCGAAAGTGGTTTTGTTGTGAAATGTGTACAGTAGTTGTGTAAATGATCACTGTAGTCATTTGATGACACAGGGAGTGAACTGGCTTCTACTGTAGACTTGCATTTGTGTATGTAATTAAAGAGATTGATTTGTTCTGTAACTGTAGGGCAGACTTTTTAATCTCAGGAAATCTTGGGCTTTTATTTTATTTCACACCCAAATCTCACTTAAATTCTCATGTTAATACGTGAGCTATGTTGCTCCTTTTGGATGATAAACTATGGCGTCAACATAGCCTAAAATTTTAGTTTTTATACCAAAATATTGTAACCTTTGTATCTGGATCAACAAAGTAATTATACAGATAAACTGAATAAAATGAATTTAAATAAGATTATATATAAAATATTGTATTTATCATAATATGTTATATAAATTAGCAAAACATAACCGCACGCCAGCCTGCAGATCAGTATTTTTCATTTCATTTTTGAAGTTTTATGTGCAGGTACTCTAGTAAACCAGGAGCTTTGATCGACTACGATATAAATAACTGCAAAGACCTTTATGAAGCACTTATGTTCTTATGCGTATATGCAACCATGTATACTGAGAGAGAGAGTGTTCGAAAGAGATGAAGAGAGAAAGTGCCATACAAAATTATAATGAACAAAGATTTTTAAGAGAATCTCTTCATTTTCAAGCCTTGCCTCTATACATCAGTAAGTATGAGAAAGGAAGGGCCCTAGGGGGAGAAGATGCCTGTCACTATAAGCAATGAGACTTCCGCACACTATTAAAAAGATGCATTAGCTGCAGCACACTAGCCATTAATGGCTTCAGAGTTCGGGCGACTTTCTCCATTATTAATATGCTTTCATGGCTACGGAGTTATTCAGCTGGTAATTAAAGTGAGAGAACCCATCGATTTCCAGTGAATCCGAAAGCTCATGTGGCGCTGTGAAACCCTGTTGTGTGGCGTGAAGTGATCCATCTCTTTAAGTACACTGTTGACCCAGACCACTGCTCACAACTTCTGCTATGTGTCACCACATAACACTAACATAACACAACATTTGTTTTTCAGTCATGTGCTAACTGTCACTCCCAATGTACATTTTGTGAAGGTTTGGTTAATAAGACAGCCCTTTTCTTAGTAACTCTTGGACAATATAAGCTATCAATGTGAGAATGCATTTTAATTTATGTTTAGTGTTTTTAGTGATGACACACAATTTGACAGTTAAATATCATGCCCTACAGTAGACTGGCTATGAGTAGCGCTGCTGCCTCACAGCTCCAGGGTCACCAGTTCAATCCTGAGATCAGGTTAGTCTTTTTGACGTTTCACATATACCCGCTGTGGCCATGTGGCTTTAATCTCTCCTTCATAAAAAAACATTCCAGTATGTCTGCTGGTTACTCTGAATTACCCCTAGCCCCATGGTGTCCTGACTAGACTGCTTTCCCATCCAGAGTGAATTCCCTTCTCACTCCCACTGTTTACTGGCATAGGCTCCAGATTCACCATGATGACCCTGACCAGCGGTTAGGGCAAAACAGTTCAAAATGAATAAGTCATAAATGAACGAGTCACTATGACAGCAAAGGTGAAACATGCATGGTCAATATCTTTAGATTGGTATATGACAGCAAGACAACTCAAATCAATTGCAGTGTCTGCATACACTGCAGAGCCCGGATAGCCTGAAAAAGTAAACACTAGCGAAAATCGTTTAACATGATTATCAGGATATCCCATCTAGCCTATGGACCATAGCCGGTTGATTCTTCTGTTGTTAAATTAGACTAGATATAACCAAGGTTTATTTTTTGATACACAAATTTTAAGTGTAAGGTTTATTTGATTTATTGTACAAATAGGCTGTACATAGCATGTTAATCTAGGTCATATGCTGTGTTATTCTTATGCTGTGTTAGGAGTTGCAGTCTGATTAGCCTTCCAGAACAACAGGAGGGATATATTCTGGATAAATTTCCCTAGAAGTTTTGTATATACTGTAAAAGTCGACACTCAGGACTTTCAGATTTAAGTCATTATTCTTGGTGCAATATATTCATTAAAAAAAAAAAAAAAAACATTTATCAAACCCATTTCTGTTCGCTGAGATGACCTAAGTGCTTGTTCATAAACATTTAAAATGTTATCTTTAACTACTAAGCTTTTGTGTTAATTTGTCAGAGGACAAATGTCTCATCTCTCAAAACAGTGTCCTGACTAATTATATATCAGACATAATACTATGGTTCTTATGGTCTGTGGTTGGTCATCTGCCTTTGCGAGTCAGGTAGCCTCTTTGTGCAGCAGTAGGTGGTTCTTCTTTCTCTTTTACATAGTCAAATTACCAGACTTAGGTGAAAATAGTATACTGTCCTAGGTAACATTTACCAGATATATAGATATGCAGACGCTAGATATTTTTAAGTGAAAGTGACGTGACCCATGCTCAGAATTTGTTCTCTGTGTTTAACCCATCCAAAGTGCACACACACACAGCATTGAACACACACACACCCTGAACACACACCCAGAGCAGTGGGCAGCCATTTATGCTGCGGCGCCCGGGGAGCAGTTGGGGGGGTTCGGTGCCTTGCTCAAGGGCATGACAGTCGTGGCCGGCCCGAGACTCAAACCCACAACCTTATGGTTGAGACTCAGACTCTATAGCCATTAGGCCACGACTTCCCATATACAGTATATACCAGTGTATACCACTTGAGCCACCACTGCCTCTTATCATATTTGGTTCTTTCTCTAACTTCGCTCGGTGTTTCACTATGGGAATCGCTTTGGGCGTGACCAAATATGGAAGCTCTTATTACACCACGTCTGTCTTTGACAGACTGGTCGACCTGCGACCAGACTCCACCTTGCCTATATCAGCCAGGTCGACCCCTGTCTACGTCATTCGCGCTTTCTTCCCGTGGGAGACTGCAGCAAGCTCTCTCAACGCATCGCGACTTGCTGATCTCGCTTAACTGTTCAATAGATGGACCGTTATTGGACTCCGTCGCCGAACGCGACATCAGTAGACGGATTGTGGTGAGTGACAACCTACATTTGGAATAGCGTCCACGTCGTGGCGGGCTATTCTTACCTCCTGCTGCATGTTTAGTTACAGCGGTAGGAAGCATCTAATTTGCTTTGGTCTACACGTCAAGGCGGACCTACCGGAAGTTTAATCCAAAGTCTAACAGGCTAACGTGTTGTGACGAGTCTTTAGACTGCGCTATGTCGACGGCAATTACCCCCGCCAAAGGGCATGAGTCGAAGACTAAGTAGGCTGTGTCCCACCCTTGTCCATCATGTGGAGCTACCATCTCGGGCAGGGACCCTCATCCTATGTGCATAGTGTGTATGGGCCTGAAGCACGCTCAGACGTTGCTAGCGAACCCGCAGACATGCACTCACTGTGCGTCATTGCCGGTGAAAAACTTGGAAAGGAGGCTGAAAGTGTCCGTGGCTAACCAGCAGGACCCTTGCCTGTGTGAAGCTGCCTCGACAGATATGGCCCATCTGCCTCGAGCTAGCAAGAGCTGGGCAGACATGATGGAAGCCGAGTCCCTGGACATGCCTCTGCGGTTCGATGGCCTGCTCATGCACGTGGATGATGGACTGGGGGACGAGGACGCAGATGGTGATGCTGACTCTGACCTCCTCGATCTGGGCATGGACGACGAAGTGGTGCAGGACAATTCCCCCTTCCCAGTCCAACAGTCTAGACCACCTAGCACGACCGATTCGGCTCCCCCTACTGACAGCAGCCTGCACGAAGTGTGCAAACGAGCCGCGGCGAAGCTGGGCCTAGCCTGGCCAGCCGCCAAAGCTGCCGAAGGTGCCGTGAGAGACCTTTACGATGGGAAAAGGCTGCCACCGACCCACTCGGCAGCGAGACAGCTCTTGCCTGCCATGCCTGCGTGCATGACAGAGATGTCTCAATATTGGCCTAGCCCCTTTAAGAGTAAGCTCCCCACCAAGGGACACTCATTGTTGGAGATTCAGGGGATGGAGGAGCTGGGGTTGGCCGGACCCCAGCAGTGGAGCCTTCGGTGGCGTACCACCTCCATCCGAATCGACAATCTGTTTCCTCCTCATCGCAGTTTTCACTGCCGAGTAAGATGGACCGTGTGACCGCCGCGACCTTTCAGAGGATGTACAAATACGTGGGGCAGTCCGTATGTTTGCTGAATGCTGTGACTTTACTGTCAGCATATCAAGCTTTGGAGGAGATGGGGCAGCAATTGGACTCAGGTGTACTGAACCCGGCACTCTGGGATGAAATCTGTGTTGTGAACGACCTGATTTTGCGCTCCTCACGCGGTGCGTTTCAGGGCTGCGGTCACGTAATGGGCCTGGCCGTGTCAGGTGAGAGAGCGCTGTGGTTAAACCTGTCAGGCCTGGGTGACGCTCAGAAAGCGGAGGTGATGGATGCCCCTTACGACCCGACTAAGGGCTTATTCGGGCCCGCTCTCGAGAAAATGAGAGAAACCAGCACCCTCAGAAAACAGGAGGGTGAGGCTTTTCACCTCTGTTTGCCACGCAAGCAGGCGGCGCAACCACCCTCTCAGCCGACGCGGCAGGGCTTCGCAGCAGCCGCAGCATCGTTAGGGAGGCCGATGACTGTGAGAGTTGTGAGACCTGCTCACAGCGGACAGGTTGGTCAGCGGCCGGATGGCTCCGGACCTTGGGGAAAGCATTCTTTTGCGGCTGCGGCAGCTAGGAATCGTCCGCCCCACCCCGTGGAAAGGAAGAAAAAGCGTATGACCTGACGCACAGGTTTTTCCCCGGTCCTTCTCTCTCTGCCGGCGAAGAGAAGAAGGTGGGAGTTCAGCCCTTTTGTTCTGAGTTTGATAAGGGCTCATTATGTTCGCTCTCCTCCAGTTCAGTGAAGAGAGGGAGGTCAGAGCCATATGCGGTGTCACCAAGCACTCATACGCACAGGGGAATTGATAATAAAACATGCATTATCGCAGCCAAGCCACGGGCTGAGGGCGATATGCTCCCCGGGTTCGAGACACATGAAAATAAATGTTGCAATATAGCAGCCAGGCAAACAGCCGAGGGCGATATGTTTAAAAAAACGCGAAAAGTGCAAAGACATGAAATGCGCTCCCCCAGTCCCACCGCTGGAGGCAGTGCTCGCTTCCCCGTCAGCGGGAGCCCGCACGGCGCATGTGATGACGGCATCACTGATCATCAGCCGACCGGTGAGAGTCAATCATGCGTGTGTCGAAGCGCTCAGACACTGGAAAGGCCCTGTGACACTCAGATCGGGGATTCCCTTAGGGGCGGTGTCATCAAGAGTAACTATGACAACAGACGCGTCCTTAAAGGGTTGGGGAGCAACCCTAATGGGCAGAACTGTGAACGGCGCGTGGCCACCACAGCTGATGCACGAAC
Organism: Tachysurus fulvidraco; assembly: GCF_022655615.1. NCBI lineage: Eukaryota > Metazoa > Chordata > Actinopteri > Siluriformes > Bagridae > Tachysurus > Tachysurus fulvidraco. The sequence continues at coordinate 19,735,523 of NC_062523.1, read as the reverse complement.
ATATAAACTATTTGGAGCTATTGGCGGTGTGGCTGGCACTGAAACATTTTCTGAGTTTCCTCAGAGGTCGGCATGTTTTAGTGAAAACAGACAACACCACAGTGGTTGCTTACATCAACCGTCAGGGGGCACACGCTCCCTTCAGCTGCATCAGTTGTCGACGAAGCTGATCGTGTGGAGCGACACACGGCTTCTGTCTCTCCGGGCGACTCACGTTCCGGGGATCTTGAACAGAGGGCAGATTTACTGTCCAGGGGAAATCCCCTTTACGGGGAGTGGAAACTCCATCCTCAGGTGGTGAGCCAGGTATGGCAGAGGTATGGTCAGGCTGCCGTCAATCTCTTCGCCTAACAAGAAAACGCTCATTGCCCTCTGTATTTCTCCCTGGTGGACGCAAATGCACCGTTGGGTGTGGATGCTTTGGCCCATCGGTGGCCGGACGTGCTTCTGTATTCATTTCCCCCTCTGAGTTTAATCTCCCCCGCTTTAGCCAGAGTGAGGGAGCAGTGTTTGTCATTGATTCTGATAGCCCCACGCTGGCCATCCCGACATTGGGTGGCGGCGATAGTCCAACTATTGTCGGGGCAGCCATGGCCCCTCCCCCCACGGAGGGACCTCCTGTCTCAGACGGGGGGGGAGATTTACCATCCTCATCCGGACATGTTAGCCCTCTGGGCCTGGCCCGTGAGAGGTGGAACCTGAATGCGGCTGGCTTGCCCTCGTCAGTTATACATCCTATACAGAGTGCGAGAGCCTCTTCTACCCGCGCTCTTTATAGCAATAAATGGCGTGTTTTTGAAGAATGGTGTGGGCGGAGAGTGATGATCTGCTTGATAAAAGGAAGGCTTTCTCCACCATTAAGGGGTACCTGGCAGCTATTTCAGCCTGCCATGTAGGTTTTGGTGACAGGTCGGCAGGCCAGCACCCTTTAATAAGTCCTTTTATGAAGGGGGCGCGCCGCATACGGCCAGTGTCTAGGCGGATGGTTCCTTTATGGGATCTGCCCATCGTCTTAGAAGCCTTGTCTCAACATCCTTTTGAGCCGATAGAGGCGGTGAGTCTTAAGTATCTCTCTCTTAACACGGCACTGCTCCTGGCTTTGGCGACAGCCAAGCGTGTGAGTGATTTACATGCTTTGTCGGTTAGCCCGTCTTGCTTACAATTCGCTCCGGGGCTCACTAAAGTTTCTTTTCGTCCTAACCCTGCATTTGTGCCCAAGGTTTTGGAGTCGGCATATAGGTGCCCGTCTACTGACCTGGCGGCTTTTCATCCTCCACCGTTTTCTTCTCCGGAGGAGCAGAAACTTCATGCATTATGCCCGGTGTGGGCTCTTCAGGCGTATGTGGACAGAACAGCTGGTTTCAGAACTTGTGACCAGCTGTTTGTGTCTTGGGCTACTCCTCACACAGGGAAGCCGTTATCTCGACAGCGGCTATCTCACTGGATTGTGGAGGCGATATCTGTGGCTTATGGTTGCAAGGGGCCGGTACTGCTGTACCTGTTTGGAAACAGTAATATGGGTGCAATCCGGGAGTTGTCTATATCTCCCATAGTGAAACACCGAGCGAAGTTAGAAAAAGAAAGTTGGGTTACTTAACGTAATCCCCGGTTCTTTGATAACTGCTGTTGGCTGGAACATGTGAATATATGCAAGCCCTATATTTAATTGATTGCCTGTCTTCTTTCATACTTGAATGTGCATAAGCGTTTGCCTCCGTCAATCTAGAAAATAACAAAATGTTTGAACATCCTGTTCTAACCAACGTGTTGGTGACCAAACAGAAAATCTCTTTTAACATCTGGCTTTAATTTCTCCCAGCTACACATGCTCACACCGTGTATGCATCCATACCGCCCCACCAGCGAAGATTTGCAGGTCTGATTAAAACTGTTTCTTCAGTGAAATCTTCATCATGGATGCTTTAGCTAGAACGCTTTAAATCATGACATGTCTTTAAAATTGATTTTCTCCATTTATACTTGTGCGAGACAGTACGTCACGGTCAAAGGGTGTTTGTAAACAAGGAGAACCGGGCTTCTTGTGTAGTTAGGACTTTTGGTCAGATGGCAGCTCAGCTGGCAGCATCAGATGGCTCTGTCTCTACTGTGACAACATTCAATTAAGAGCAGGTAATTAGCAAGACAAATGAAATAAATAAAAATAACTCCCCGTAGAGTTTCTGTGTAAACCTCAAGTGCCGTAGCTCTTGTTTCTGCTTTTTCTAAAGCAACAAGATGAACAAAAGCCAGTTTGATTAGTAACACATGCTTTTAAATACAAGTGGCGTTATGCTGTAGCGGTTAGTTTTTCTCTTCACTGTACAGTTCAGACCCCCAAATCCTGTATATCTGCTTGTTTATAGTGTTTATTTTACTGCAACCTTGCTACAGAGGTTTATGGTGAGTCTTCATCTGTGAAGTTATCTGTCATCTGCATGGTGCAGCACAGACTGCACATTCAGCAGATAGAGAGTGAGAAGGAGGGAAAGAAGGAGGGAGAAGAAATATTATGGCGTTAAGGCTCATTGTACCAGCTCCCAACGTCCTCTGTGGGACGTAGCCTTTGGACGTCCACTGAGCCGAGGCCGACTCTAAGAATCCTGAGACATCTCCAGTTAGACTCTGTGATACTAAGGAGATCCGAAGTCCATGATCCTTACACCAATACAACATTTATCTGACTATATATTACAATCACACCCCCAGTGTCACCCATATGAGGATGGGTTCCCCCTTGAGTCCGGTTCCTCTCAAGGTTTCTTCCTTTACTAATTTAAGGGAGTTTTTCCTTGCCACTGCTGCCTGAGTCACCTCAGACTTGCTCATAGGGGGATAAATACATACAGATTGAACTATTTATATCTAATAATAATCTAGAATTTTTTTATTATGTCAATTCTTTTACTTTTATTATTCGTTATTTCCTTTATCATTAATTATGTTTACCTTCTGCTCTATGTTTATGTTCTGTAAAGCTGCTTTGAGACAATGTCTTTTGTAAAAAGCGCTATACAAATTGAATTGAATTGAATAATTGTAGCTTTTTAGCCCTGAACTCTTTAATCTCAATGCAGTGTTCCTGGTTTAAATGGTAGTAGAAAATGGTATTTACATATTTCTTATATATTCTTATAATATTTTCACTAGCAATACTAGATACAACACTACATACTGTAGTTGAATTTGGTGTAGCAGGGTATACTTCCCAATATACAGTACTTCCTCACACACTCACACACAGCCCACAGAGCAGCTGTTATTACGTTATGTTTTTATGCAACGGTACTGCGGTATCAGACTCTCTAACAATGTCATGAAGTTGTCAGGTGTTGCTTGGTTGTTAAGACGTAGTGATCTGAGGGATCAGAACATCGTGAGTGTGTAATAATTGATGTTTATTGGATTGATCTATGGATGGATGGATAGATCTTATAGAATATACTATAATAGTCTAAATAAAAAATACAAATACTACACACACACACACACACACACACACACACACACACACACACACACACACACATACAAAATCATAACATCAAGTGAAACACAGTGTGTATGGGATGTGAGTCTGTGGATTAAGTGTGAAAGAAAATTAATATTTGTGCTTGTGATGTTAAGAACATTTTGGCACAAAAAATGAGTGATGTATTGCAATTGGTCATCCCCAGAAGAAGGGGGCAGGGTAGCATGCTGGGCTGAGGCATTGTGGAGATTGATAACAGTGAACAGATATGATTCTCAATAACACTTTCTCCAGCACATTGGTGGAATCAGCTGGTGGTTAAAGGTGCTCCTGTGTGCTTCCTTTCTCTGTCTTTAAACTGTGTTTAGACTCAGTGTTGGGATGGTGCTGGCTTTCCTGACCAGCTTATAGAGCCTTTTTGTGTCCTCTGCAGTGGCACTGAACCCCAGGAGACCACAGCAGAGAAAAGGATGCTGGACAATAAGCTGATAAAAACAGCCCCAGCTGGCTGCTGCACACATTCAAATAACCTAGTCTCCACAAAACTAAGAGCCTGCACTGGCCTTTCCTGCATAGCGCTTCAGTATTATCAGTCCAGTCTGTTAATTATGTAAACCCCTAGGCTTTGCATCTCCACATCCTCCACGGATAGTGACTGATTTAATGGGCTCCCTAACATGCTGCAAATCCACCGCCAGTACCTTTGTCTTGCTGATGTTAAGCTGCAGGTGTTTTTACTGCCCACCACCAGCCTTCTGTACTCCTGATTCATCCTCAGTGTGGATGCACCCTACAATAGGCTCATCAATGAACTCCTGCAGGTGTTTTACTGGAAGCCTGATGTGTAGTGATTGAAGACAAACAGAGACAGGACAGTTGCCTGGGGTGCTCCAGTACTGCTCATTACTAAATATAACACAGTTTTACCACAGGAAAGGATTGACACCACATAGCGAACATGGACCTGATGGTGTTTCTGGCTTTGTTCAGGTGTGAAATGTAGATAAAAAAAGCATACTATTCTAAGACAAACTCATGGCAGAAAGGTCAAAGCTGTTTGAGTCTCTCAGTTGTCATCATGATGTGATATATGAATTGAATGGCTCCAAAGTCCTTAAGAATGCTGTGGTGTCCTGGCTCTGGAGCTGTACAGGAAGTCTGCCAGTTGGTAGCTTGCCTGAATTGTCACAATGCGTTCTTTCACACAACACTGCTTTGCCGTACCAACAGAATATGGAAATAGAACACAGGTGAATTATGAGGTACAGAAGTAGCATGTTTTAGAAAACTCATACCACTGAGCTCATTGATTATTTAGAAGCAGGAGTGCTTGGTTTCAAATATTTTTAAATTTTTTTGCTGGCTCCACATCCAGATTGCAGTCTGCCAGCTCATGACCCCTGATCTGTATAATAAACACAATATAACCCAATCTACATTTATTACAAGGGGAACGACAAAGGCTCAATTTACATTGTTGTTTACACATTTGAGTGATATATATGGGGGAATTACCAGACCGTCTGCTGTGTTCCAAATGAGAACATATCTAATTAAAATACTGATGTTCTACACTCTTCATTATATTTATCTAATATTGAAGATATACTTATAAAACCTTATCATGTCAGACCATAACCAGAGTAGCATCGCCTCCTCTTTCCACATCACGACACATTCTGTCTTTAATTTATGTCCATTATCTCTGTGTTTAGTTTATTTTCCAGTTCTGCTTTTCTTTACCAGGTTTTGTGGCTTTGTTTTTCACATTTTCCCTGTGTCTTGACTTTGATCTGGTTTTGCTTTTTCCATCTTTCATGTTTTTTTTAACGACAACTTACAGGTTGTTTCTGACCACAAAAGTTCCTTTCTAACTGGAATTAGAATTAAAAGATTAAGACTCACAATTGTATCCACCTCCAACTCTGTAACAGCCTGTTAATATACTCTGGCATGGCATGTGGGTCTAAAGACGACACGAGCAGTGAGTGGGTGATACTGCAAGAACACAATCCAGAGTTTTATAGACAGCAGCAGACATGCAGTTGGAATAATTCTGGTATCCCTCTTGTGGCACTAAGTGGAACAAAATAGAAGAAAGCAGACCCTGTAAAGAGAGGGCACTGAGCACCTTTATAAATAATGTTTTTATGCTCTGTGTTATTTTGTAGGGTGCTGCATGAGCCAAGGAAAAGTGCAAAACACTCCACACACACTTAACACAAAAGAAAAGTGTCAGAGCAAATAGAAAATCTAATAAGACCCAATAAGACGATATTGTATTTTTTTTTCAGCTATGTAGAAAAGGCCTTTACATGGCCAGATACAGGCCTCAATTAGTCAGTTGCCCTGAGCTGTATTTTAATATTTAATAAGCTATGTCATGAGTAATAAAGTCTGCTTGTTGGTAATAATATTTGCATGGCATGAGCAGGACATGTTAAACACCTTTATTAAAAGACAGGAAGCAAAACAGGGTCAAAGCAGCATCTCTCCACTGCAGGTACATCTACTTCTACCCTGTTCCCAGAACCCCTACTCACTTACTCCTGGCCTATTTCCGTCCCCCTAAGCTTTCTCCCTTGCATTCACTTTATTTATTTTTTTATATACTGTACTTTGTTTAAAGCAGATATAACATATTTTTATTATATCGATATAACATATTTTTGAACCTCAAATGGTTTTATTGCACGCTTTTGTGGTATATCATCCACCAAAACAATAACTTATTGATTCGTTTACAGATTTTTTAGGAAGAGCCGTCACAAACTATGACAGACTTTTACTATTGGAGATGTTCATGTGTGTCATGTGTCTAATCCATTGTCCAAGCAAACCTTATTTGTTCCTTTAACTTTGAACAACGTGTGAAAAGCTTTACACATATACAGTACAAGAACGTACATTAGTCTGTTATTGACATTGATGCCAGTGATATTAACTTCTCTGATAATAAGCCTGTTATTTTTAACGCAGATTTTCCTGTGCAAACTGCCGAACCATGCCCCTTAGTTTATCGGTCTTGGAAGGATTTGCGCTTCACTCAAGGGGAGTTCTCTGCAGTGTTTATGGATGCTAACAAAAATTTATCCTTGGAATCCCCTTTTCATCACTTCCATTCTTTTTCAATTCAACCTGCTTGAAATATTTTAGTCTCAGTTGCCACACTGAAATATAAATACGCAGTTATTATATTTATATAATCTATTTAACTACTAATATAATAATAAAAAAATAATAAAATAATAAAATAATAATAATAATAATAATAATAATAATAATAATAATAATAATATATATATATATATATATATTTAACTACTATATTTAAATAGTAGTTAAAGTCAGTTATACCGTTGCCAACTTTAGGAAACATAGGGTGTCAATTCACTGTTCAGATGATGTTACTCAAATCTACTTGCCAGAGACTCAGATGCTGTTGAACAACTTTTGACTTGCCTGAAATAATTAACATCGTGGTTGTCTTCGAATTTACACTGACATTTATATTTAGATCTGTGTATTCTTGACTTATATTAACGGAACAGATAGTGGATATATTTTAATGGATAGTGATCTCAAACTCAAAACAGATTAATGCAGTTGGTAGATTATTTATTTATTTATTTATTTTTTCCATCTTAAGCTTTTAGCGAAGGTCAAGTCCTTTTGAACTTTTAATGATCTCCAAAAAGTGACTCATGCTTTTATCTCTTCTTGTCTGGATTATTGCAACTCTCTCTGTACTGGAATTAATAATGCACCTATGACCCAAGTACAATTAGTCCAGAGCATTGCCGCCAGTTTCCTGATGAATACGCAGAAGCATGAACATATTACATTACCCCTATTCTTGTATTACTACGTTCATTAGTAGGTCTGCTAAAGAAATTATTTTGAAACATTTTAGTTTACAAATCTCAATCTGACTCTGTCACACCATACAGTTTCTTTTTGCTCTAAATCCTTCTAGAACTTTCAGGTCATGTGGCACTCCGTCCAGTGTGTATCCTGCCTTGATGCCCGATGACACCTGAGATAGGCACAGGCTCCCCGTGACCCGAGGTAGTTTGGATAAAGCGGTAGAAAATGAATGAATGAATAAATATATATATATATATTATAATATAGATTTAAAGACAGTAAACATAGAACAAAAGGTTATTATAAAGAATAATATAACGATTAATATAATACAAAAATTCAAGATTAATATTTATATATTAAGTATATATATATATATATATATATATATATATATATATATATATATACTTAATATATAAATATATATATACTTAATATATAAATATTAATCTTGAATTTTTAAGTATCTTGTATTATATCTTGTATTATATTAATCGTTATATTATTCTGTATAATAACCTTTTGTTCTATGTTTATTGTCTTTAAAGCTGCTTTGAGATAAGATAGGATATAGTATATACAGTATATACACAACACAATGTATAAATATAAAGGAGAAAAAATAGACCACATGTTAGTAGTTACGCTATCAAACATATTGCACACAGGTAATATTGCACAGTTTAAAATTTTCTGTTATTGCACGTGTTGTTTAAAATACTTTGTTATTGTTATTATTGCAGTTAAACAGTAATAACAGTGTGTATTATGGTGACTGGTTCACTGGGAGCAGCTTTGATTGTACATTCTAATAGCAGCAGGGAGAAAAGAGCGTCTGTATCGCTCCTCCAGACACTTAGGATTTAACAGTCCGTCACTGAAGGAGCTGCTCAGAGATGATGATCGTTTCATACAGGGGGTGAGAGTCGTTCTCCAGCAATGATGATAGTTTTGCTATCATCCTCCTTTCTCCCACCTACTGTACAGTGTCCAGAGGAATCCCCAGGACTGAGCTGGCCTTCCTGATCAGTTTGTCCAGTCTCTTCCTTTCTGCAGTAGAGATGCTGCTGCACCAGCATACTACACCATAGAATATGGCTGAGGCCATCACAGAGTCAAAAAAGGTCTTCAGTAGCTCTCCCTGCACTCCAACAGACATTATTCTCCTCAGCAGAAAGAGTCTGATCTGTCCTATAGATTGCCTCAGTATTGTCTGTCCAGTCCAGTTTGCTGTTCAGATGAACACCCAGGTATTTGTAAGAGTCCACTCTCACAATGACCTTTCCCTGAATGTTCACTGGTGGTAATGAAGTTTGTTTGTGCGCTCGGAAATCCACCACCAGTTCTTTGGTTTTCCCTGGAGGCAGCTCTGTTGGAACCAGTCCACAAAGTCTTGTATCAGTCCCCTGTACTCCCTCTCATCATCATCTGTGATCAGACCGACAATGGCAGAGTCATCAGAAAACTTCTTCAGGTTCAGGTTTTATGTTTATGTTCTCTAAAGCTACTTTGAGATAATGTCCATTGTTAACAGCGCTATACAAATAAATTTGAATTTGTCAGTCAGGAACAAGATTCTGAGGTTATCAAGGGCACAGGTTCTCTCAAACTACACAGTTGACTGGAAAATGTTTCGGTGATTTTTGTTTCTAGTCTTTACCTGTCCAGTTTGGGTGAGTCTATGGGTGGTTTTCTGACGAGTCTGTGGGTGGCTGTAACTGGTTTAATGTTTTGAGATGCTTCACTGTGTGTAGAAAGAGATTATTTGGGCTACTATAACATTCCTGGTGTTCCTGGCTATTTTATTGTGAACGTTCTTAAGGTGTTTTACACACAGAATTGTCTCTCACTCAATGTCTTTTACTGACTATGTCACTATGCCACGGTCTTTTCCCCCTTTCTGATGTTGGATGTGAACATTAGCTGAAGAACGTTAATCTGTATCTGCAGGATTTTTGCTGCTGCCACATGATTGAATGTTTGAATACCTGTATAAATTCTAAGGTGCACAGTGAGTGTAAAAGCCCATTAGAAAGTGACAGTAATAATGAACCAGTATTTAAATGTAAATATAGCTACAGTAAGCATTTGATGGACCGCTTTGTTTATATTCTTAATTAGTTTCTTTATTTCCAAGTACTTGAGCAGGGAGAATACCGAATACGATTAAATATAGTAAATATAGAGAAATTGATTAATTTTCTCTGATTTCTGAAAAGAATGTTGTTGTTTGTACAGAATATTCAGCATGAATACGGTATTAAGGTGTACGAGCGATGACTAGTAACGTCTGCTTAAATATCTCGTTGCTTTTGGTGATCATCTTTATTGTGGGTTTGCATATTCAGTGTTTTGTATTGTTGGTCTACTCAAATGAGCTTTGAACTGATGCTGGACTCTAATTAGCCGTGTTCAGTGGTGCAGTTATGCCTTGAGTCAAGCTGGGCTTTTTTATTTCTTCTATTCAGGATGCTTATGGTAATTTGTGGTGTCAGGGTGGAACACTGGTGCACAGAGCTTTCATAAAATTGCTGTATTCTACAAAATATTTTTGCCTGATTGTTAAATATGTAGGCATGAGTTAACTCAGTGCTTTAAAACAAAATCTCCTGGTAGCCATGGTAAAGATTTATTGTTTTTTTTTATACAACATATTATGACTGTCTTTTCAAATGATCAGTATTTAATGGCTAAAATATGCAGTCTGTATTTAATTGAGGGGTTTTCTTGACATATTCAGTCACTCTGGCTGTATAATCTTCTTCACAACAGAGCTTCTCCGTGTTAAGTGAGGTTTTATTCATATGATCAAGAAACGTTAACAAATCAAATCAAACAGATAGTGTCGGGTTTAATTTACTCACAAGAATAAAATTAATTATGGGTGATAAAGACATTATTAAGCTGGAAATATTGTATTTGGTTTCAGCTCATCGTTATTACACAACTTAATTGTGCTAAATCAGAATAGAAATGTTTTAATTCCTGCTAACGTCAATAAAGAGATACACAAGGATACAGTATACAGTAGTTTCTTGCAACTTATTACATGATGTAGTCATGTACCTAAATGTTCATATGACCTACATGACACAAATGTAAGGCATTGAGCAGATTTGTCAGTAGGAACAGCAGCTACTGTTGCTATCGACTGTTGCATCTACAGCTCAGTCTAATCTCATTTGTATTTTATTTCTGACCCTACAAGAACAGATCTGCTAGACAGATATTGGCTTGCTAACTAAGTATTCGATGTACACAGCACGACAAATATTATATACAAAAATATTAAGAATTACATTTTAGTTTTTAGGATTCAAAATGTAGTAAAGATTCCATAAGAATTCATTCACGCTTAGTTATCTATATAGATATCTGCATCATCATCATCTGGGAAAGTTTGATAGTTTTGTTTATGTCGTTTATGTTTAGTCGCTGTCCCTATCACGTGCATAGTGACTGTACATCCTTGTAGGTATTTATATGGTAGAAAGATACGTATTAAAGGTATAAATCATGTACAGTTATACCATCCTGAGCTCATGTTACTGTCTGTGTGGAGTTTTGCATATTCTACCTGAGTTCACCTGGAATTCCTGCAGGTTCTCCCACCTCCTAAAAACATCCAAGTAGATGGATTGGTTATACCAAATCCTGCTGTGAATAACTGTGTGATTATTATAGGGACTGCACTTGTATACAGACTGGTGTACAGTCCATTATACAATTTTCCAAACTTTTTTCCCCATGTTATCAGGGTAGGCTACAGATCCAGTGAAACACTGGCCAGAATAAAAGAGTTGCTAAAGGCAAATGAAGGAATGAATCATAATTTTATTTCTGTGAGTGGACTAATGGAGATGTCTTCACTGGGAAATGGTGTCACTAATCATATATGAAAAACGATTGAAACGGAGCCGTAACATTTAGCAGAGACGAGTTTTTTGGTTTGCTTCTTTTTGACATGCTCTAGTAGTTTAGCAACAAAATTATATCTTGCCAAATGTATACAATGGCAAACTGGACCATTTTGTTTTCATTTAAATACAAAGGTATAAAATAAATGGTTGTATCTACAGTGTCATTACATAATTTCCCTCTGCTTATCTATCTTTCTGTCAATCTACCCTTCCATCCATCTATCTATCTATCTATCTATCTATCTATCTATCTATCTATCTATCTATCTATCTATCTATCTATCTATCTATCTATCTATCTATCTATCTATCTATCGTGCAGAAACATTCATGATCAAATGCTTGTTTCATTACAACAAATTACACAAGACATAATGAATACACAGTGTAACTGGTTCAAACTTATACACATCATTTATTGTGACATTTAACATTGCTCTGTAATGCAGTCAAGGGAACATCTTTTTGCAAGAGAAGCTTATAATCGCTCTCCTCTGAACAAACTGGCACAATGCGACATCCAGAGTGAACAACCTTCTTGTTGTTAATAATGGGAATATCATTTAGTTCACATAGCTGTTTTTTTTTTTTTTGTCTAATTTGTTATACTGATAGTTATAGCTATCCCACCTCATTCTGCGTACATGATTTATTTTTTCTGTCCCTCTCTGTCCTGGGAATGCAAATTATTCTCCTGAGCTGCGCTTTTCTTCATCTTCAAAGCAACCTGTGCTCTCCCGGTCAAACGGCAGTAATCAAGCGCTGTGTTGGGCGATACCAACTTGTGCAACGGGTGGGGTGGGTCAGGGGGATGGGGGCTTTTAGAATTTTTATCTGATTTATTATGATAAACTCACGATCAATTCAGAACTCCAGTAATGTAACAAAATGAATGTCTTCTACAGATGTTTCAGATGAACATGGAAGGTTTGTGCTGATCACCGGGAGGTTTAAGTTCCCAATCCCCCTAAAAACCAAGCCCCTGTTGTTGCTAACTGGAAATTTGATTCATTATATTAAAGGAATACAGCATCCCTTTAAAAAAATTGTATGTTCAACTTGATTGGATGGTATTTTGTTTCCTGCCTGGTGTTAAAAAACTGGGGCCATTTTTTGCTGTTTTCATGCTTCATTTCTCCACCTGTGTCTTATCGACTTAATCAACTGTGCCGCTGTGTGTGGCCATCTGCTGCGATGAAATTTGCACCATGACCTATAACCCTGGGTATGTATTGATGCACTCTTGCAGCTGTAGATGCCCAAGGGACTCTCTTGCCTGCTTATGTAACCCCTTGACCCTCATATCCTCAGAAGGAGTGACTCACGTGGGTTATCAGCCAGAGTGACTCAGTCTATGCCTGCATATCTCTCTTTCAGGAGCCTGGGCTAATATTACACAGATGGATATTCTGTGTGATATGGTGAAGAAAGTCTCTGACATCAGCCATTTTTCTCTGGTTTGAGCTCTGTAATGCCTTACACTGAACAGCTCCTCACTATCAAAGAACAGCCATAACGGATGTGAGATGAGAGCTGTGCTTCCGAGGTTCAGCTCAGGGGTTGATCTGTGTCTTGCGGTGTGAGCTTCAGAGAGACACACAAAATAAAAGATCAAAAGCCAGCCACCGACAGGCCAATAGAGGCTTTTAAAAACCAATACTGTCACTGCGGAAAGGCCTTCCCTCAATTACAATGTTATTAGCCCCAACATAATAGAATAATGCAATCCTCCAGGAGAGTTTAGCTAATCCCCAGCAGTGGCAAGTTAAAGACAGACACGCAGATAAAAGCATGAGATGATAGAAAAAGAGATGGGTTAGGGGAAGGGAGAAAATAAAGCATGAAAGAAAGAAAAAAGAAAGAAAGGTAGAAAAAATGAACGAGAAAGCAGGACAGGTTGCTTGCTTACAAAAGCCGAGTGGCTGTTCGTATCCGCCTCCTCCCATTTCATTACCGCTGTGTATCTGAGGCTGTGTGGTCATTTATCATGTGCTGCGCTCTGCAGGAGCAGCTTTACTGTTAGCAGGTCTAGGCAGGCCCAAGCTGGGAACTAGGGCACCACGAGTCTCGCTCGGCCTTCCTCCTCTTGTTCCAGACCTCGCGCCTGCAGTCCCACAGCTCCATATACTAATGAGATCTCACTATCAAACCAGTCCCAGCCTGCCTCAAACTGGGAGCCAAAAGTGACAAAGCCCGCATAAGAAACTGCATTGTGCTTGTTTCTCTGCCCTGCTTTCCTCTTTAAACCTAGATTTACTGCCAGCATTTGGTCTGGTGCTGGAATGAAGCATCACAATAGGAAAGCGGCAATGATGCACACTGATATGGCCCATTGAGTTCTTGGGGACTGCGTCAGGGCTATATTTGATGTCTTACGTAGCGCAATCAATAGATTAGCAGAACTGCCATGCTGGTTGAGGTGCTGCCGTCGTGAACAGGCAGTTGCTCTTGAGTGTGTGTAGGAGATTATCAGCACCCTGCAGCAGGAAGGAGAATAGCAAGACTGTCATTGTCAGGATGAATGAGTTACTGCTGAGTAGGGTAAATCTCACCAAGCCTGGCTTTGCACTAGCTCCATCTTCTGGATGACCTGATCACAGGTCGACTTCAGCAAACTAAATAAAACATACATATGATCCCTATACAATGAACACTAATCACACGATCCCGTTCTATATTTCACATTTCTAATGCTAAAATATCTATTTCCCTACGTTAGATGTGTGTGTTTGATATTTCTGGTAGAATTAATTGAATAAAAGTATTTAACTTATTAACTTATTACTAGTCATCAGAAATGAAACAATAAAAATGTATCAGGCAACAAAACACAAACAGCACCTGAGCAGCTGACCTGAAAAGCACGAAAGCCTGAGTTCCAAGCCTGGCCTTCATCAAAGTGCAGCTGAGGCCCTGTGTTCACACAGTCAAGCCCTCCTCATCCCTCATGCTGTGTGTTCAGCAGCGATAATGCATTTATCCTCATCCCAACTTTAGAAAGGGTGCTTCCCATCAACCCCTCTAATGGAGCAGCGGGCACAAACAGAAAACAGGCTATGAAGAGCACGCTACTGTCAGGCTGTAGTAAATACCACACACATAAAAATAAATGCAATTGAGAAAAACACCATGGCATGTGGAGTGCAGCCGTGAGCCATAAAATACATGCTGCATGTCCTTTGACATCTATCGGCAATTTTTGTGTGTGTGTGTGTGTGTGTGTGTGTGTGTGTGTGTGTGTGTGTGTGTGTGTGTGTGTATGCGTGTGTGTGCGCATGTGTGTGTGTGTGTGTGCTCACGTTTGTGTGTGTGTGTGTGCACGTGTGGGTTTGTGTGAGCCAGTGTCTTTTCCAGTAGACCCATGGGTGCAGTGTGTAGCTACAGATTCATCTGCAGGGTAGGCTTAGGAGCAGGAAGCAATCTGCAGGAGCATGTTGATGGGAATCATCATTGATGATGGCACAGATTAATAGTCCTTAGGAAGGATGTGACATTCACGCTCTGTTGGATCCATGTGTCCACACTCACTGGCCAATCTCAGCTGATTTGTGAAAATTAGCCTCTTTCTCTCTCTCTTCCACTCCCCGTTTCTCTCTGTCTCGATGATGCAGGTGGCCTTGCCCACACCATGCCATGCCAAATGAGCTCAGAATTAATGACATCATGTCCCAGCTCCAAATACCAGCAGCATGCCTCACACTCTCTAGGGCTTACCTCGTGTTCCTTGTGCATTTCGGTGCAAATTTTTGTGCTTATTTGTCCTTGCGGATTCACAGTCCTATCTTACATAAATAGAACATTTGTGTCGAGTTGTGTTTTGATTTCGATACATCATATGTCACGTTGTATTATTTCATCCAAAGACCTGCGTTTAGATTATAGACTCATATGGGAATACATTAAATTGATCATCTAAAGTAAAGTTCTATTCAATTGTAAGAGGTGGAT
This sequence comes from Tachysurus fulvidraco, assembly GCF_022655615.1. Classification (NCBI taxonomy): domain Eukaryota; kingdom Metazoa; phylum Chordata; class Actinopteri; order Siluriformes; family Bagridae; genus Tachysurus; species Tachysurus fulvidraco. The sequence continues at coordinate 19,720,316 of NC_062523.1, read as the reverse complement.
AATATATTCCAAAAATTTGTTAAATGCTTGAATATCGGCGTGTAAGTGTACACAATCCGAATATTTACATAGATTCTGCATATTTTTTGCACTAACTTTAAAAGGGGGGGGGGGGGGCTGAGGTTCACATTACGTCTTTTAAAAGATTTAAGAAAGAATTGTGAGTCTTGTGGGAGGCACAGTGGGTTAGCTCTGCTGCCTCACAGCTCCAGGGACGTCAGTTTGCTCCTGAGCTCAGGTTACCGTATGAGTGGAACTTGGCATGCTTTCACTTTGTATCAGTTCTCCAGTTTCCTCCCACCTCCTAGTGGATTTGCTACACTAAACTGACACTAAGTGTATGTGTATATATATACAGTACTGTGCAAAAGTTTTAGGCAGGTGTGAAAAAATGCTGTGAACAAAGAATGCTTTCAAAAATGGAAGTGTTAAACATTTATTTTCATAAATGAACAAAATGCAGTGAATGAACAAAAGAGAAATCAAAATCAAATCAATATTTGGTGTGACCAGCCTTTTCCTTCAAAACAGCGGCAATTCTTCTCGGCACACTTGCACACAGTTTTTGAAGGAACTCGGCTGGTACTGTAGGTCGTTCCAAACATTTGGAGAACCGACCATAGATCTTCTGTGGATGTAGGCTTTCTCACATCCTTCTGTCTCTTCATGTAACCCCAGACACACTCGATGATGTTGACATCAGGGCTGTGTGGGGGCCGAGCCATCACTTCATGCTGGTTTGAAGGCAAAAGGTAGTAACACCAAATATTGATTTGATTTAGATTTTTCTTTTGTTTGCTCACTTTGCATTTTGTAAATTGACAGAAATAAACACTCTTTATTTATATTATTGAAAGCATTCTTTGTTTACAGCATTTTTTCACATCTGCCTAAAGCGTTTGCACAGTACTGTGTGTGTGTATATATATATATGCGTGTGTGTGTGGGTGGGTGTGTGTGTTTGTGTGTGTGTGTGTGTGTGTGTGTGTGTGTGTGTGTGTGTGTGTGTGTGTGTGTGTGTGTGTGTGTGTGTGTGTGTGTGTTTATTCCTGCCTCACACTTATTGTTGCTGGGGTAGACTCTGGATCATCCATGACACTGAATAGGATACAGCCATTACTGAAGATGAATAAAAAGTTGCATTGAAGATATTCAAGTGATATTTAAAAGCAGATTGCTGACAATAGGAGTTAAGTAAAACTTACTAAACACTCAGTTAATATGTAGAATTCACATTGTCTACGGAAAAGTTTCACAAGCATTTTGTTATTAAAAACACTGACAGTAAATGTTGTTCCTCGTCGCATGTACTTGAATGTAATCCGTCTTTACAGTACACTGGTGTTCCGTTTCACTTGAGGAATAGAAATCATTTCCAAACAGTAGAAAAAGATGAATTATTTGAACTAGCACTTTTCTCCCCATTTGGTATATGTGTATATTTAAATAAATAAATGTTAAAGTGTTAAAGTATTCGTCGATAGAGACTTAAAAGCACTTTTGCACATTGCTCTGGATGAGGACGTCTGGCAAATGCCGTAAATGTGATTATTTTATTGCTGCAAATCTGATATAAGATGAATCAGGACACTGTTGGCTTTCAGTATGAAATGTTTTAACCTCTGTTGGGATAACCTTATAAAAAGCGTTAGTGGATAAATATAACAGCTTAAAGTTTTAATTGTTTATGTGCAAGCACTTTCTACAGACAGTAGGAATGGTTTTAATATCACAATTTACTTTGAAAAACGTGTTTTTTTGTTGTTGTTGTTTTTGCTTTTTTATGAAGACTTTGCGCTAGTAGGCTAGGTAAAAGAGAAATACTTTATCCATTAAGCATCACTGTGGAGTATGACTGACAAAGAAATTCAATGCTGAGCATGGGAACTCCCCATTTTCTGGGAAAAAAAGAGTTCAGATTTCACGGTATAGATGTAAACTTAAATGTAACCTTTTACCAAGCTGCCAGGTTTGCACTTTTCATTGGGAATTTTCCTAAACCAGGATGTAATTTTCTCCATCTATACTGCTGACATAAGCACAGTCTGATGTCCCCTGATAGCTGTAACAGCCTATTATCTGATTTCACTTCTGAAATTCTACTTACTTTGAAAGTCAGTCATCCAGTCAGGAATGGCCTGAAATAGAGGATTCATTTCTACCAGTTTCTGTGATCTGTCATCCTTTACTAATGTCTGCTTTACATATGTCTCAGAAGGGATTCATTATGTGATCAGACATTAGCAAATGCCTGCCAAGTGGTTTGTTCTTTGACAATCTAATCCTAGTGCTTACATGAGAATGCAGAAAGCAGGAGTGAAACAGCACATGGGAAGGAAATGTGCTTTTTAGAGAGTACACACTAGTGATGCCACATAAATATTTCATCAGAGTGGAGTGGAGACATGACATGATGTACGATCATGCGGTGTGCAGTCAGGCAAGATGCTGAGCTTAAGGCAAAACCTGTGATTCATTGCAATTCTAATTACAGCAGATACTTTTTGAAAAAATAGAGATTTAAGTCAATTAATCAGTCAACTAATAAAACAGCCAGTCTATCTATCTATCTATCTATCTATCTATCTATCTATCTATCTATCTATCTATCTATCTATCTATCTATCTATCTATCTATCTATCTATCTATCTATCTATCTATCTATCTATCTGTCTGTCTGTCTGTCTATCTATCTATCTATCTATTTTTTTATATATATATGTGGCTCAAAAGTTAAATTGGTGAAGAGGTGTCTCTTTATAATGTACGTGAAAGGCAGGGGATGCAGTCCTACTAGTCTCTGTATAACTAGTCACCTATCTACTTATCTATCTGTCTATCAGTGATTGAAGATGTGAGAGGTTAAATTAGAACAAACCATTGTTTTATTAGTAATTGTGATTAGTAAATGTGGAGATTATGTCATGTGATTTGTTAGCTATAAAATAAGACATTCTCAAACTCTCAGCTACAAAGTGCCGTTAGCGTATTAAAGTATCAGTTAAATGTTTCAGAGTGCTTCTTTTGGTTCAGTATCAGAACAGAGGACCCTAGAGCTATGATAAATGCATATACAGGGATCAGTATTAGATCAACACTATGGAAAATTATTATTACATTTCTATACCTACTGTAACGTGTTGTGAAATATCATGTGGCTTTTGCTGGGCCTTGGATCTTCAGACCTGTGAACTGTTAGCGTTACCTTCAACAGCATTTAGAAAGGGATCTGTCTTCACCACTTTGGTCTCTGATGGTCTGATGATTGACAATCTGCCTGAAGTAACATTGTACTTTTATTTGCTCACACAACAAAGGTTCTGACATAAGGATAATTCAGAGCCGTGGGAATACTTTAGTAGCTATCACGTCTGACAAGGACATACCATATTGAGAAGGACATAGCTAAAGGACAAAGTGATGCATCTATTTTGGATTGTTTAACTCTAAAAGAAAAAATGAACATGAAATCTTTTCAAAGCCAAAATCTATGTATAGCTATATTTTCTCCTATCATGTGGGCATGAAGAGCGGTATTTGATCAAACATGCAGGACACAATGGGAATAAGTATGTGGTAAAGAAATATTGGATGGTGGAGAAGAGGAAAATAAATGTATGTATGATAGGGGAGGAGGGATGGTTGCCATGATACAAGGGCAGGACGTATTAAGTTCTAACTGTTACTACGGTATCAGTGATATATAATCAATTCCAGTGGGTCCTTACTTACCCTGATCGCTCTCTTTCTCTGTATTTCTCTTTTTTGTTCAGACTGTCTACAAACACTGGCTGTGTTTCCAGTACTTCCAGACCACACAGATGCATTGCAGCAACAGGATCCCATGCAGACAGTATTGCCTGGAGGTCCAGCAGAGGTGTCCCTTCATATTGCCTGACAATGATGAGTTAATCTATGGTGGAAGCCCTAGTTTTATATGCACAGGTAGGCAAATACACAGATATTTGGTTCTGCATACTGTCTGTTTGTTGCATTGCAGTGCAATAAGGCCTGTGTCCTCCAGTCAGTCGGCAGAGTTTGTTTGCAATGCCACCTGCTGGTCACACAGAGAAGTGTATGAATTTAAAGATTTTGTATTTTTAACATTAGCAAACATCAAACGACTCCTTCATGCTAAACAGTAAGTTGTATTGTGAAATTAACATGGAAAATAACTTGCATTTGCATCTCAATTGATATATGTTCAGTAATTGATATACTGTAAAGATGCCACTGCACTCTGATAATATAGCACTACACTTACAGTATGCTGGAAAAAGTTTCTGTATTTAGATGAAATGACCCATTGATTATTCAGAGTTTGAGGAAAATGTTGCCAAAAATTCACTCATATATTGCCCCACTATACATGATTATACATGTTTAGGCTGAAATAAGTGAACATTTATACAATCTTACTTGATAAATGTCTGATATGGAAGTCTAATGAACTCAGGTGTTTTAATTTATCTGTGTAATAATGTGCTGCCGTGTCTCTCAGGGCTCTTGGAAGAAAGCCCTTCAGACGTAGAAGCAGAGTGCTGTGACGTTCGATGGGACAGCAAGTCTGACAACAGCTCCAAAGGGACTTACAAAAGAACTCACCCGTCATGCCAGCATGGGACGTCCCTGAGCTCGTCAGCAAACTCCAGACTGTGCAACAGCAGGCTCAAACTCTGCCTGCTAGTCCTGGTCCTGCTTCATACTGTGGCCACAATCACAGCCTCCCACAACCTCAGCACCATGTCCTCCCTGGAGGAGAGTTCCACCAACGAGGAGTGACGAAGCAGACGGTCATTACAGCCAGCAAACATCAGGACTCAGTCCAGCTTCGGATCAAATGCAGTGCTTTCTGGGACTCCTAGTGCAGGACGGGATTACTGTGGACATGCAATCAACAAAGCAAACAAACAGTCAGACAGGAAGACAGACCGACAGATTCGCAAAACATCAAAGAACACTGGACAAACTTAATCCAATGTCATGAACAAGGGACAACACCACAGCCTTTTGTTGAAAGAGACCTCTCTAGGGTGGAGTTCTCTCACACCATATTTTTTACACTGTGTCAAATGGTTTGGATTTCAGTTGCACTAGATGACTATAGGATCTCTTCATGTTCTCGTTTTTCTTTTCATTACTGGTCTTTGTGCAGGAAAGGATGGGACACGATGGGTTTTGTGTATATTATCAAAATGAAATTATGAGTGTGTGCATGTGTGTGTGTATGTGTGCATATCTGTGCCCAACCATATGCTTCATATATGCTGCTCTGGCCATCATACAGATTACTATGGAGTCTAGAAAACATACAAAATCGACCTAATTGAACGTCCAAAATCCTCCAATGATTCGCTGATCTATTCTCTCTTACTATAGTTGACTTCGCATACAGCAGTTTTGCCATTGCACTGTCACTGGGACAGTAGGTCAAGACTTTTTGAGGTTCCAGATACAGTATGTATGAAATTTACAGAAAAAAGCTAACTGGAAGTAGACGTGCTTGCTGAAAAAGCCTTAGTTAAATTGTCATTTTTGGAATATGATTCATGTTTACTCAACCTGCACAAAAGCATACGCTCCCTAAGTCTGCTTTTTTTTTTTAACAGCGCCCTCAGTACTTTATTTATATTGATATATTCTCTATTCTGTATTCGGTAACTGCATGTTATTACTAATGTTTAGACTAAACAGTCTAAATTTTATTAATAAACCCAAACGGAATGAAGACGTTCGTAGCGCAGTGCGTTTGAAGCAGATTTTAAAGGACTCTCAAAATGACTTCTGATTTTATTTGGAATATGGACATAGCCAGAAAGAACATAAAAATACAAAACAATCAAACGAGCATCCATTGCTTTGCTGAATATCTCGTATCATCCACACTAAAGGGCTTTTACATTGTTTACACATGCACACATTCACACACTTCTGCGATTCTTGCTTAGAGAGAGAAATACAAATACGGCATGGACGGCTCAGCTGCAGTTTTATTCCTAAAATAGATATTAATAAAAAAATATTTCTTGCTGCATAGTTTTGACGATCAACCACATGGTCATGCAGCTCCCTATGGCCAGGTCCCTTATAAGTGACCCAAAGATATGAGAGTTGTTATTTTTCTGTCTTTCTTTTTTCTTTCTTTCTTTTTTTTTTTTTGACTGAGCAGGAGCAGAGGAGGAGATGCTAAGGGCTGATTTTCTGGGTTTTTTCCCCCTTTTTTCTACAGTAATACTCTACAAATATGAGCTACATTCATATTCATAGTGGCTCAGAGACACAATCATGATTAGCATTTTAAGCGCATGAGTGTTTGGATTTGTACTTTTTGATTAATCTGAGTTACAGTGGATAGCTTGGGCTCCAAACAGCATTCTTAGGCCGGCGGCAGAGACAGGGTCAGTGACTTTCATTCTGCATCACAACCCAAAATATTCAAATTGAACTATATTGCTTACTAGAATGGATTCGTTGGTTTCTTTTATGTATTCTTTATAGAGCTGAGGATTCAAGATTTACGGTGTTCCTCCTTACATTTGGGGTTAAAAAAAACATGGTTCGAAACTACTGATGTTCTATAGAAATAGAGAGTTTGTTCATCTTTTCACATACACAATACCTTAATAAGATCGTTTTTAAAAGGAAACAAATGGGTGGCAGATGAAGTCGATTAAATCTTTGGTCTCAGTAGCCTCTAACCTTATTGTACTTCTAAAAAGGTACTGAATTTCTTTATTCCAAATATTCCAAACATTAAACTGCATTGGGTTTGAAACTAAGATTTTTCACTGCACAAGAGTCACACTGGCGTCGAAGATGCTGATTTATTTTTGGAGAGTGAATTAATCGTGCATTCACCAGACTTTTGGTTTGATGGAAAATGAATACTAAATGAGCTGAGACAGAAATTAGCAAACAGTCACAACCTTCAATTTCTTTCCATCAAATTTCATTTCACTTCTTTGTCTCGTGAGAATAATATGATGTCCTATGAATCAAAGGACATTTCAAATCAAAACAAAGGACACATAACACTTTGAAATATTTTGGAAAATTAGATAATATAATAACGGCATGTTGAATACAGAGGTGTATTTTATTAGCAACTCAAATTCTCGGTGAAGTGTGGGGACTGTGGGAATTGAAATTAAAATAAAAAAATGGTTAAAAAAAGACATCCCTAGTTCGGTTTTAAAACCTTTCCAAACTGAGAAGCTCTCAGTTCTTTGCAGTTCACCAATACAAAAGAAACTAAGCTCAGGAGTTAAAGTAAATGATTCAAAATAACAAATATTGGTAGGAAATGTACATCATTCAGGTGGCCGTGTAAGGCATGGCATGGCTTCGGTACAACATGGAGTTGTCTAATGAATAATTAAAAGAGACCACAGAGAGATGGCCCTCCCGAGATCTTATTAGCCAACTCATAACACCAGAGCCTCTTTTGAGACCACCTGCTATGGAATGGCACAGAGAGAGAGAGAGAGTGAGAGAGAGAGGAATTATTCACCCCATACACCATCTCTAGGCAAGCACACACAAACACACACACACAGCACAGAGCAGATACACACTAATCCACAAATAAACAGTTCCATCCCTTCCATCTGGACCTGTCCGGAGAAGAGAATAGAACAAGCAAGAAAAAGACTGATGAGACAATAATAAGAATGATAATAGGAAGGGAAGCCATAGCATATAGTAGATAGAAAAGAGAGACATGCCCCCTTAAAAATGTGTGGAAAAGTCCAATGCGCCTGGCTAAACACTCAGCAGCAGAAGCACATGACTGAAGTTGTGAAGTTGGACACACTCTCCTCTGGAATCGTTCACCTACTCTGTGTGTACACTGTGTGTACAATAAATATCAGGAAGATATGCCAAAACCACAAGTTTTGCAATGTTACCCTATAGGTTGTCAGTCAGCCGAACTTTCACGAGCACTGAGGTTGAGTGAGACAAAATGGACATCTAAAGTCAGCACCCCATGTCACTGCATCAGCAAACCAAATCTGTGAATATCACTTTAAATGCAGGAACCCAAAATGAGTCTGAAACTCCTTGTACCATTTCACAGCATGTATGCGTATGTTTGTATGGGTTCAGTTACTGTGCCTCAGTGACCCCCAAGAATGAATGTAACTGATACCTGCTAATATTGCTAAATACCACCAAACCTTCAAATAAGATGTATTTTATGCTTGCTCACATGCAGTACATGTGCATTTTCAGCTATAAATACAACTATGTATGTACTGGATCATCACCATGCATCAGTTTCACTTGGCAAGCAGAAATACTTTCTCCTCTCTCTCTCTCTCTCTCTCTCTCTCTCTCTCTCTCTCTCTCTCTCTCTCTCTCTCTCTCTCTCCTGTGGACCTATGCAGCCCTGAACCTCAGTCATTTTTCTGTTGTAAATATGTTATAAGAATGCCTATTTATGTGTGGGTCTATTTCCTCTGGAGGTTTCCTTGCATTCTGGGTTTATGTCTTTTTTTTTTTAATTCCTCTTTTGGAAGTGTCTGAATTTTTATTTTCATTTTTGCTTTGTTTCGACTGAGAATTATTCTGAGTGGTGTGGTTTAACCATAAGGACTATCCTCTGAATCACAACCTCAGCACCTGATGGCTGTGATTATAAATGGAAAAAAACAAAAAACAAAAAAAACAAAAGCAAAACAACACAAAACGTATAAAAAGTTAAAAGGCATATAGAGGTTAAAAGGCATATAGAGATAACATTAAGACTATGATTATTTAAAGAAAAGGATTATTATATTACCGGTATATTGTAATATTATAGATGATTTAGTTCAGTACCTTCTTTAATTTTTTACAAACAACTTTGAGGAATTATTTATAAAACAAACACACAGTTCATGATCTTTTCAAAGGTATGAAAACTACAACTAAAATGGTTAAAAATGTGTTCTGATGAAAATAAATACAGAGATGTAATCTGTTAGTTTGTGTGCTGTTGTTATTTACCGACATGCAGAGATTTGATCTGTTTTTTATATCGTATTACTCACAGTTTGGGTTTTACACAATAATCAAATGACTGACACTGGTACAAGTGACAGGAATCGTAGGTCTAAACACATCACTATGGATTTACAAGAAATTAGACTGGGTAACATTTTACAAAGATATAAAAATATCATAATGTGCCTGTTATATTATGCACAGAAACACATAATATCGTCTCTTTACTAAACTGTTTAATCTGCAAAGGGCCAGTGTGTTACACTGTTAACCAGTTAATCTTGTCTTTCAGTAGACACAGGTGCAGCTTCTGCTTGGTTGGAATGAAAACCAAGCCTTGACTTGAACCTGCACCCACCCCGGCCCTTTTACGAATGAGACTGGACACGTCTTCTTTAAACCGCAGCTATGTGAATAAATAAATGCACAGCACACAGTTGACAAAAAGGGGAAGGTTGCCTCAGGAAGAGTCTCTGCCATAAATCCTGCTCCAAATGTGTCAAATATGCAAATTGGATAATCTGCACTGAAACAACTAAAGAACAAAATAGATTACATTTTCGAATGTAAACATTTCACACAGCTTTAACAGGCCTAGTACAAACCTGTCATAATGTTAACATGAAATAACTTGTGTCCTGTAGAGAGCAGTGAACTCAACACCACTGAACACCTTTGGGATGAACGGGAGTCTGACCTCATCACCCAACATCAGTGCCTGATGTCAATAATGCTCTTGTGACTGAATGAAAACAAATCCCCACAACCTCGCACCAACATGTATTCGGAAAAGCCTTCATTTTAGAGTGGAGTTTATTATAACAGCTAATGGGAGATAAATCTATAAGGAGATGTTCAACAAGCATATATGGGTGTGGTGTCCATAAATGTCTTGCCATATAGATTATAAAGCATTTTATTTATTGCAGATACTGCATCAGGTATTAGTTCATCATACAAGGACACTGCATACACACACACACACACACACACACACACACACACACACACACACACACACACACACACACGCACACACGCACGGACGCACGCACGCACACGCGCACACGCGCGCGCGCACACACACACACACACACACACACACACACACACACACACACACACAGGACGATATCTAAGCTAAGTACGCTTACTGCCCCTAGTGGTTAGGATGCGTGAAGCAGACATGCAAATATATTGCCTGAAGTCCTGCATATAATAAAAACATAAACATAAAAAGCTCTCGACTGGAAATTGTGATTACGTTTGATGTTGTTCTGGGGTATCAGCAAATCTTGTCTGAGTTAATAAATTCAATACTAGTCAATACACTTAAAGGGAAAAGTTACCCTCTCCAAAATGTCGGTGGCGTTAACGTATGTGGTTTATATGACCTTACACCATATTTATGGTCTCGAATGGAATTACAGGAAGGCAGAAGGTCTACAGGATATGATGGTTTTGTCATTAGCTAACGTCACATTTTGAGGTTCTATCTTACAGAGATACAGTACATGCTTTTTTAATGTGTTTATGTGAACTATATCTCAAAAAAGCAACATTTCATGTAACACACAAGATTTAAATTGATTGACTTAAAGATTAATTACATTTATGATCATATATATATAAAATATTTTTATTTATTTATTAAATGTAATGCGTTGAATTAACTTATAAACCATGTTTAAAATCTTTATACGAATAGTTTCTAATCGTTGGCGCATGTTTCCGATCGGACTGATTACGGTGTGACACATTGGAAAAGCGGTCTGACTAGTGGGCTAACCAGCAACCGAGCCTGTGTGGAATGGATAAACGTGTGCGTTTAGCACACACACTAAACCATTTCTGTTTGAAAATGTGCCTTTGAAGAGTGTAACAGATGTAAGTATGCGCATGAAGTCTTACGTTTTGTGTTAGTTAAATGGTCATTTCTCTACTAAACGTGAGGCTAACAACAGGTTTGCTAACTAGCCATTCTAGCTGTCGGTTAGCATGACCACAGTAATCAAGCTTGTGAAAGAAAGTACACCAGTGTATTTATAAACCTCAGCTGATTTTGGTTAGCTCTCTGGCTAACCTTAGCAATGCGACTGATTCGTTGTGTTGGTTTCTGTATTTACCGGTTCGTTACTAACATTAGCCACAAACAGGTGAACAGGAAGCGACACAGTGTTTGTGTTCGGGTTAAAATGTTTAGTTCTCGAGCATTGAGCAGTGGTTTAAGAGCTGCCTGTTATCAGCCTGTAGATAGCTAACATTCTCAGAAAAAGGGATCCAGGTGTCCACTTTTCATATGAATGTTATTAAGGATTATATAAACTATTATAAACTATACATCCTTATTTTGCAAATTCAATGCAAGTTTATTTCTATAGCACATTTTACAAGTGACCGTCTCATTGCAGCTTTACAGAACATAAACATCGAACAAAAGGTTATTATAAAGAATACTATAAAGATTAATATCATACAAGATTCAAGATTAATGTTAGATAGATTTGAATGTGCTTATATTTATCACCAATGAGTAAGTCTGAGGTGACGCAGGTGACTGTGGGGAGGAAAAACTCCCTTAAATGGTGAAGAAAGAAACCTTGAGAGGAACCAAAGGACTCAAAAGGGAACCTCATCCTCATATGGGTGACACTGGAGGTGTGATTATAAATATACAAAGTTAGTGGAACGGTTAGGGGGAGGGGGGGATTAAAACATGTCAATTTTCAGGAAAGTTTCAGGAAAATATTTAACAGTGTATATATTAGGGCTGGGCGATAAAACAATAACAATATGTATCGCGATAGACACGTGATCGATATCAATATAAAATGTGTTCGATAAACGTTCAATGTTTTTTAGAGACACACGTCAGAAGAAAACACAGGTTGCGAAGCAAGTTTGGTTGCATTAACAAAGGCACTCGCTCTCTGGTAACCTAGCAACGTAGTGAGTGACACGCTAACAGCCAATCATGTAACAGGATCACGTTCAGTTGCGCCATATTGGAATGGAGTTTAATTTATTAGGGCATTCCTCAAGCAGAATGGATTCGACTGGCGGCGCTCTGAACAGTAATAAAAAAAAAGACATTCACTGAATAGAGACGGTAAAAGTGGGTGGGTGCAATATTATTGGTCTTAAAAAGTGGGTGGGTCCTGTCCCACCCACATATAATGTTTCCGACGCCCATGTTTATATTTAACACTGCACTATTTTATTACACTTTATTAAGCATTTCTTACATTTTCTTTCATTTTGCACCTTAAATGTGAATTTAGAAAGAGAGAATTATTGTGTTCATTGTGACTTTAGACTTATGTTTACATTTTAATTATTTGAGATTTCCATGGTTGTTGACGTTTCTGTCTTAATAACTGAGGGGATTATGATCAGAGGATAAGTTTAAAATAAAATTAAGTTTAAATAAGATACGATTAAGCATAAAATAAAAGAAATGTAAAAAAAAAAATTTATTGATATCGACCGATATGAAACACTGAGATCGTGATACAGTTTTCAGCCATATCGCCCAGCCCTAGTATATATGTGCAAGGGAAGCTGATACGGAGTCCTTCGTCTTTTAAAGATAAAAGACATAATTGTGGCACACCTAACCAACTATATTCTGTTTAGTGGATTAGTTTGGACTTTTGTGACATGAGGACAGCAGTGTTACTCACAGTCTTATGAAAAATACATAGAATAGTACAAAGATTTGGCATGGAGCTGTTGTTTTTTTTGTTTTTTTGTAGCCCAGACTGTAGATTCATGCATTAGATCATTAACGGTTGTGTCATTTGGTTTGAATTTATAGGTTTGTAGAAAACACAACATTTGATCAGGCAGGGCATTATAATCCTTATTAAAATTTGGTATTACAAATACACCTACCTGCCTGCCTTTAAGTATGTGTGTAATACTTTGCCCCATGTCATACTTATCATGTCCTAGAGACAATGTGATATTATGCATTGCTAAATGCTACATGATGCATGATGTACTTTCACATTCTGTATTCTTTGTCAACCCGATTTGTCCATAGATTACCTGTAGAGTGAGATCAGAGTATCTCCTGTCAGAAGGCTTGTCATGGAGAAGTCATGGAGGTTTTGGGGGACACTGGAGCGATGCCTGCTGACTGTGGGCTCGTGGGTTTGGGGAGTTTGCCGAATCTCACTGCTGGCACTTATCCTTACCTTCCACCTCTATGGAGGCATCTTGTTGCTGTGTCTCATATTGGCTTCTGTGGCTGGGATCCTGTACAAATTCCAGGATGTGTTGCTGTATTTTCCTGATCAGCCTTCCTCCTCACGCCTTTATGTTCCCATGCCTACTGGAATTCCAAACGAGAGTGTCTATATACGTACTAAAGACGGTGTGCAGCTCAACCTAATTTTGCTACGCTACACAGGTGAAAATCCTGCTCTAGTTCCCACCATTTTGTATTTTCATGGCAATGCAGGGAACATCGGACACCGTGTACCTAATGCACTGCTCATGCTCGTTAACCTAAAAGCTAACGTGGTTCTGGTAGACTACAGAGGTTATGGAAAAAGTGATGGTGAGCCAAGTGAAGAGGGACTCTATCAGGATGCTGAGGCCACACTTGACTATGTCATGTCACGGCCTGACATTGACAAGACAAAAATCATATTGTTCGGCCGGTCTCTGGGTGGCGCTGTGGCCATCAGGTTGGCCTCAGTTAACCCACACCGTGTGGCGGCTATAATGGTGGAGAACACATTCTTGAGCATCCCACACATGGCGTCTACACTCTTTTCCTTCCTTCCCATGCGCTACCTTCCTGTATGGTGCTATAAGAACAAATTCCTTTCCTACAGGTATGTGACTCTATGCCGTATGCCCTCACTTTTCATTTCGGGCCTGTCGGACCAGCTTATCCCGCCTGTCATGATGAAACAGCTATACGAGCTGTCGCCTGCGCGGACTAAGCGCCTTGGCATCTTTCCTGAGGGAACGCACAACGACACCTGGCAGTGCCAGGGTTATTTTGCTGCTCTTGAGCAGTTTATTAAAGAGCTGCTCAAGGGCCATGCGCAGGAAGAAGCATCCCAGGGCTCTGCAAGTGTCACCATCATTTAGAAGCTGCTTCCACTACTACTAATGTGGATGTGCTGTAATAGAATGTTTATTTTTACGCTCTTCGTCTCCCCTTTCCCGATTCCATTTCTAGCACTTAATCTTCGGTGGTTATTATATTAAGGATATGTGTGTGGATTGTGATTGGAGGACGATGCGGTTTTAAATATCCTCAAAGCTTTCAGTTAAAATATGAATGCATGAATGATCCACTTCTATAATGTAATGTCTTCATTTTCATACACTCATTTGTACTGACTGTACAGCTCTTTTTATACAGAGACTTTACCATCCAAGTTATACCAAATGGTCATTCATGGGCTCATCCTACTGTATAATAAAGATTCTTGTCTAATAATGTCAGACAAAGTGTTAAGTATTTTTGTCAGTATATTTCATTGGACCTTGTGGTGTTCTATTTTGATTTGAAGGTTCTGGTGAAAAATCTTAAGAGCTAACATAAAAAACCATACAATAGGCATTGACAGTGTGTGCAGATGCAGTCTGTGTTGTGGTTTTTTTTTTTTTTTTTTTTTTTTTTTTTTTTTTTTTTTTAAACAAAAATGTTTTTAAAGGCCTTGTTTTTGTTATTGAGCTTAGTGATCGAAGCTGAAAATGGGCTCAGGAACTGTCTGATGTCTGAGAGAATCCCCTCAGTTTGGTGCCAGACAGCAGATGGTGTATACTCCCTTCATCCAAAGGTGACTCTGAATCGTTGTGGTTGATGAGAGGCTTCAAACTGTAAGATTTTTTTTTAAGTGTAAAGCATGTAGGAGCATGACAGTGTTGCGATCACAACCCTTTAGCAAACTGTAAATAAGATCTAAAATATCTAAGAGCGCAGGTCTTTTTATGCTGCTTTACTTGGTTTTAATAAATGCTTATACTTTAGTAACATTGCAGAAGTCCTTCCAGTTTTCCCTCAGTGGACGTTGCTATACCGCAGTGTTTGGATTCCTCAGATGTGGACAAACAGTAAATAGTTAACTCACCGGACAAATTAGAGCTCCAGTGTGTTGCCCAGAATTTGAATGATAACTAACATAATGTAAGAATTAGCTAACCAGTTTGCTATTCAGTAAGTGCACAAATATGTGCTCATTATACTCTTTTAACAAAGTTTATAATGTAGCACACACAATTTGCACCCTCTAAACAAAGCCCAATGTTTTGGCTGCAAGATTTGCTGTGTGTCGTGTTTTCATGTAGTGCTGAAAAGATCTTTTTTTCAAGACGGAATAATCAGGAGAATCGATCAGTTTTCACAGAAATAAATGTATAAAGGCCTTTTATGTGCATGAGTCCACATTAAGACATTGTCAGATGTTTCCAGCCCTGCTAAGATATTAATTAGAAATGTATTAAATTAATTGAAAACTGGTTCTGATCAATTGACCGAATTGTACCAAGATGATTTACATGCTGCTTGTAATAATGTGGTTATTTTTTTTATTGTTTTTTTTTTTTTTTTTTTTTAAACATTCAGCATTAAATATTCTTATAAGAGGAATTTATGAAACAAAAAGAGTCCCAGACGCTTTTTATATGCTTTGTATATTTTCCTTACAGAGATTATATTTAAGTCACATAACCATCATGATTATAAATGGATATTAAATACATATATATTACGATTTATCTTTTGACTCGGACACTTTTTCAAATCCAAATCAGTTCTAACTTGTAATGGTGTTGAGTTGATTTTTTTAAGGGCATCATCAGTTGGTTATGTTAATAAATGTTGATTGCTTGTATGATTTATGGGATTTTACATCCTCCAACCAAAGTAATGGCTGATCAGCAATAATCCTGTGTACATGTCTGTTTTATAGCTGACCGTTTAGAAGGTATTTATTCAATTCAATTCAAGTTTATTTGTATAGCGCTTTTTACAATAGACATTGTCTCAAAGCAGCTTTACAGAACATAAACATAGAGCAGAAGGTAAACATAATTAATGATAAAGGAAATAACGAATAATAACGAATTTATCACAAAGGCCACTATCAGTGTGAAGTGTGTGAGAGGCTTATCGGTTTCAAAATGCAGTGTGTGAGTGAACTGAAATGTGCAACTTGTGTTTAATGCTGTATCTCTAATGAGCTCATTATTATTAGAAGGTTGAGTTTTATGACCATAAATGCAACAGAAGTCTAGTCCTCAAGCAGTGATATCAGATTTTTTTTTCTGGTAGAACTAAATGCGAGTTTAATCAGTTTTTATTTCTTCTGTTAGGGTATTTTACACACACACATGTAAAGAGTTCTACACTGACTTTATTGCGTTCTTTTCTGCCATTTGAAAGTGCAAAGTGCCATATGAGTGAGATGTGCCATATATGTGGTGTGGTGTGGTGTGGTGTGTGTGTGTGTTCAGGTGGTTGGGGGTGGGTGGTTATGAGTAACTGTCATATCCTTGAGTGTTTGTACCAAATAAAAGTTCCAGTAGAGCATGAAAAATGTTGTAAGAGCTGATCACTGATTCCTTATCCATACTTTAAGGAGCTTCTGTTCATTTCATTCGATTAGATGTTGTTCAATCTTTCTGTTTTGCACCAAGGAATATTTTGATACTGTTTTGGAAACTTGTTCAGTGACCAGTGTCCTGTGAACATAAACAATGAATTCCTTTATTGTTTTACAATCAGTGAGTGGCATTCATTTTGCTTTCAGTATAATTTGTACACTTCCTTATTGAAGGTTAATTCCATGCCAAGTCTGCAGCTTTTATTGGTGTCTCTCTCTTGGTGTGTGTGTGTATATATATCTATATTTAGTGGAAATGAATTTGCACAAATGTAAGAGATTGTTTGAGACAGTTTTTATTTCTCTCTCTCTCTGGAATGTAAGGCAGAAAAATTTCTGGTGAAAGGAGGTGTAGAGAATTTGGCCGGAAACTGCAGGGGTTTGGTTAACTTTCAAAGATGAAGTCTTCTCTCTCTCTCTCTCTCTCATTCTTTCTCTCTCTCTCTCTCTCTCTCTCTCTCTCTCTCTCTCTCTCTCTTTCTCTTTCTCTCTCGCTCTTATACACATGCGCGCACATGCACACACTTTCTCTTTTTGTTGTGCAGAGTTCTCTCTTCACTTTGTGATGAGGCGAACACAAGGACGAAATCATTATTAAGTGCCTGAAAACAGAGTAGCTTGTGGTAGGTTTACATAATTTTCAGCTTTCTTGGAGCAAAGCCATCGCACTGTCGATCCGAGACATTTCACAACGTTTTCGATGTAGGTTCAGATGTGTGTTTGGTTCACTGGTTTCTACAGAAGCACCGATGTATTTGAGAAAGAATGTTTGGTGATTTTAGTTCCTTTTCTGTTCATTCTAAGTAAATCCCACTGAAACTGTGGATAATGCGTGCACTGGGAGCTGCTCCAGTTCAGGTGGAGGGTCAGAGGCTTTCGTGGGTTGGTATGGTTTTGACTGTGCTGGCGATTACCTCCTCTTCGCTATCAGTGCTGTCCCTATACCACATGCTGGCTCTGCATGCAGAGGTGGAAGTGCTGAAGAGCGAGGTGAGTCGCAGGAGAGAAGGTTGCAGAGACACACCGGTGGAAAGCATGAAAGGACCCCTGCACCAGCAACGTGAAGATGATGCCAACACAGCTCCGGTGAGACATAACTAGAGGTGGCACCTTGCAGGGCTTTTTTATCCTTTATGCTAGCTAAATAAATATGTTCTAACAATTAAATATGTTGTACTTATTATGGGGGACAATTTGATATCATCGCAGGGTGTCATGTGGTCCCTCCTGCCACCCCCAGCACCTTTTTTATTTAGAATGCTGCAGTATCTGTACTTACAAAGAGTCTCCTTGAAGTACCTTGAATTACTGCCATGTGCCACAAAAAGAGGATTTATTAATGGTCTGGCAACATCTGAAAATAGTAGATAAGCTTTATACTTATCAACAGCCTTAGCACTTTCTTTCAAATGAGTTGTATTGCAGCAGTCTGATAACATTTCTCCTTGAAGTTTGTATATATATATATATATATATATGAGTCACTTCTCTTCTGTCCTGTCTTCTGAGCCTGCAGTTGGAAACAGAAGCTTCTGGAAGGCAGCAAGAACAGTTCAGGTTGAAGAAGAGAAGTCTGGGAAGTGAGTCTGAACAATCAGGCAAAGTCCTATTTGCAAATATGTAATATGTGGAATTCTCAGTAACACTGACCCGGTTGCAGTCTGCTGTCTGCAGGCTAATGCATAAGTAGCATGCACTTGCAGGAAACACTGGCAGTTTTTTTTTTATTTAGTGTGAACAAGTAAATATGGTTGTGTGGTTTTAACACATACGGCGGCACGCAAGATGTGCGGATTAAATATTCGTACAGAGATGCTGACAGATTAAACGTGCATAAGCAGTTCAGCATCAATCAGACATACGTGCGAGCGGAACCGACGAAAACACTTAGAAATACGTATAAAGCATGTAGTATGCATATGAGACACAAGGTAGCTTTCAAACATTGGTGAGAACAAGTGAATTCAAAACAGATTTAGTAAAGAGGGGAAGTCAGCACAGCATCCAGTACACCATGACCTCATAACCTACAGCACTGTAATCCAGAGATATATGAGATATTGCCAAAAAGAAAGAAAATTCACAGTTACCAGCTCCAAAAGTTGTCTTGAGGGTATCTGAAATAACCGAAGGAACTTCTAAACACATTCAAATTAATAGCAGAAATTTCCAAATTCTGGAAGGGCTGTGCAAACTAATCTAATTTTAATATTGCTGTGTGAAGGTTTTTTTTTATGCTGGCTTAGTTGGAAAGGAAAAGGGAACTGCAACTCAATACAAATTATTTAACTGTTTATCAGTATGATGAAACAATTTTAAGCTGTTGGGAGTGGATCAACAATTTAAGTCAAAACAGGTTTCGGAAATCTGGAAAAAAGTGTGGGATACTGTAAAAGAATAATCTTCCAGGATGACGCTCATTTTGAAATAATTGAAATTTCATAAAACCCTTCAAATTGTCCTCTGTCCTTTTTCAGCGCTTCAGCCGTTCTTGCAGATGATGCCAGACAGCAAGAGGGCGACCTTTCAGAAAGGTAACACAGAGATGTTACTATAGCATGTTTCGTTATGTTTAAAACAGCTAGTATGGCAAACTCGTTTTTTTCTTTATTTTGGAAGAATAAAGCCATTTATTTTATTATAAAGCTTATTTTGTCATCCATTAAACACGATTCTTTGCTTTGGTCAGACTTTGCAATGGAGAAACACACTGGCATTCCGTGGCAGGCTGGTCTACAGCGAGGCGAGGCTCTTGAGTTGGATCAGGATGTCATAATGGTCAAAGAGGAGGGCTACTACTTCATTTACAGTCAGGTAGATCCCTATGAATCACCCACCATTACACAGGTAGAGCCTTTAGCAAAGGCAGTGAGGCTGAAACTCGGGTGCAATGAAAAATCATTCACTGTCTGCTGTGGATTTATGTCATGTGTATTAGATTCTTACAACCATGAACCATCCATTTTCTATTCACTGAAATTCACGACCTTATTCACAAAGCTAATTATTATTGTTTATATCATGCACTGTGCCTTCAGGTGTTTGTTTAGTGTTTAAACCCAAATTAAGCAAACATTCATTGCCTTCTTTTTCCAGGTTTATTTTCAAGACCCGCATTATGCAATGGGCAACATCATGATCCGCATGAAAAAGCATGTGGTCGGGGACGAGAGTCAACATGTTGTTCTGTTCCGCTGCATCCAGACCATGAACGTGAAGGTTCCCTATAACACCTGCTACACAGGAGGTAGGTGATGATCACTTCCCACTATAAAATTCAGATTTGGTCATAATGTAACAGTGACAAAAATGCTTTTAGTGTTCAAACTTATCACACTTTATATTTATTCATTCCTTTTTTCAGTTTATGTATTTTGTTATTTGGGCTGTTTGGTTTCTTGTCTTCAGGGATAGTGAAGCTAGACGTTGGAGACACAGTGGAGCTGCTTATACCTCGACCCACAGCAAGCATCTTTCTGGATGGAGACTGCACCTACATGGGAGCCATCAAACTGGCCTGATTTACATATATGGCTTTTGGCAGATGCTCTTATCCAGAGTGACTTGCATTTATCTCATTTATATAACTGAACAATTGAGGGTTAAGAGCCTTGCTTAATGGCCCAGTAGTTGCAGAATGGTGGCATTGGGATTCACAAACTTCCACAACCTTCTGATCCTATCAGTAGTCCAATGCCTTAACCACTCGGCTAATGTACAAAATAGTAGAAATGAGACACCAGCTTGTACTGCTTTTGGAAATCTCAGTACACAGGGTACTTCCTTTAACTAACCTGTAGAGACCTGTATTGTGTATTAACTGTTAGGAGGTGGGGAACTACACAATATTTCACATATGGAGGTTGATGTGCGAGTGTGAGCAAATTATATGCAAATTCGCGGTGGTAAATTTTCTATCAGTGTGAATGAGTGTATGAATGTGTGTACATGGTGCCTGGTAATGGGCTGGTGTCCCAGCTGGTATGAATCCCACCTTGCAGCTAAGGTTCTAGGGATTGGCTTTGGAAAGCACTGCAACCCTGACCAGAATAAAGTGGATACTGAAGATGAATGACTGAATCGATTGCTCCTTAGGTATGAATGTGTGTCTAGTTGTTGCCCTATGAGGTGTTATGCTTAAGATATGGATGCTCAGATCTGCCTGTGGACCTCGGAAACTATAGCTAGCGTCATAATGATGTGAAGCCCAGAGCACCATTTTCCTGCATTTACCCAAGTCTACAAGCCTTTAAGATGGACCTTTTAACAATTTCCGAGTACTTTGTGGCATCTAGTACATACATCACTGTCTTACTCTGTTTTTAATAAAAATGACATGCATCCACAGATGCAGTCTGCTCACTAACATGTAAGACGTAAAGCCAGTACTTACAACTGTTGTGGTCAATTTTCATATTGCTTTTGCAAGCATAGAACATGTGGGTTATAACCATGAACAGACTAGAGTTTGAATTGGCCTGTGAAATTAGGCAACAGTTAAGTGACTGGTTATGAATATATTTTAGCCGTGTGATTTATTTGTGGTTATGTGAGCTTTCTTTGCACTTCAGCAGAGGGCAGCACTGCCACATCATATGATCACAGTCCTATGGCTTAGCTTTGGATCCACTGTTTTTTTCCAAGGGTTATGGAGAGTATTTTGCATAATTTTTCATAACCTAATTTAATCACATGTTCAGGCTTTTACAATGACCCGATTCTGTTTTAGTCCCACTTACACTTATGTACAGCATACTGTATGTGTGTTTCAGTTATTGATCCAGGTCAGTAATTGATGTAAATTTCTGATTATTCTGTAAATCTAATGTGAACTGTATTATATTCACAAATGGTCTTCTTTAACCCATTTATTTCAAACAGTTCTCACTATCATTATTAGTCTCATAACTGCTAGAAGCCCAATACTGACATATTTTTCAAGTGTAACCTTCAGGAGGCATCAGTTTCCAAGCTTCTGCGTAAAGGGATGTTTCACATGTTATTAAAAAATACATCTAAAACTTGAATCACTGAGCTACTTCAGATTTTCTTTTAACCTTTAGCTAATAATATATATTTTTAAAACGTATATGTATTATTGATGTAACTGTATGCTAAGCACTTTTTTTTTAGCATCAATTTGTATTAAGCTCATTTTATGAATTTTATTAATATTGATATGACCATATGTTTATATATGTTGATATCTGACCAATGTAAAATGTTACCTTAGTGTTGCAGGTCATAGAAAATTGTTTACTGTAATAAATTGTACACAAAAATTTGCTTATTAAATATCCTGTTAGCTAATATTTAATGTCTTTTATAAATGTGTATTTGTTTGTGATATTGTTCCTACCATTTTAATTGATTTAGCTTCTCATATTTAAATTGTGGACAACTTTACAATTGTGGTACTGAAACAAAGCCATAGTAAGATAAGTTATATTTCAGTAACAGGTTGCTTTTGTGTTCTCCAAACATGCCAAATTGTTTTCAGACGAGAAATATGAACGTTTGTTGTTGTTGTTTATTTGAAGCATAGTGTTGTGCTCATATGGTGTGACAAATTACTGTTCGGTATTTTACTACATTTTCAGACTCCAAAAATAAAGGTGATCATTGGAAAGGGGGTAAGTTTACTTATATAGTATGCATATATACGTATGCATTTCTATACAAGTATGGACATACATAACTCCCAATCCTCTATCACAATCTTTGAAATGTATCTTACAACAGAAATGCTTCTGTACTTTGTAAATCAAATCAATATTTGCTATCAAACCCTCTTTGCCTGCAGAACAGCATCAATTCTTCTTGGTGCACTTGCGATGCTTGGCATCTTCTGGTGTAAAAGGGAAGTAAGCATGATCTGCTGCATTAAGCTTCCTTTGCTGAACACTGTGTCTACGGTGTTGCTTGTTTCTTTGTGCTTCTTCTCAATAGCTTGAACAGCACATATTGGGTTGCTGTACCCAAGTACGCGTTGAAATCTTTCTCTGGAATAGACCTCCCTTATGCAGTGTAACTGGCTTGTGTCTTGTTGCTGTGTTCAGATGTGCCATGGTGTATGACCTGTGACATGAAACTGTCCTTCATAGCCTCACCTTAGTAGCAAGTTTGGCTGTTCCTCACACGGCCGTACAGCCGTTTCTGTTTCATTTAATGACTATGTTTCAACCCACATATTAAACTGATTATCATTAGGACCTGCTTGGTATAGTTTGGTAATCACACCTGAATCTGATCCAACAAAATCCCTACAAAAAAAGTGCACAAAGTGTGCAAGATGCTGGTTTAAAGCCAGACAGTAGTCACATCAAATACTGATTTGATCTAGATTTTCCTTCTTTTTGCACTCTGCTCTCTTTGCATGTTCATTCATTCATTCATTCATTCATTCATTTTCTACCGCTTATCCGAACTACCTCGGGTCACCGGGAGCCTGTGCCTATCTCAGGCGTCATCGGGCATCAAGGCAGGATACACCCAAGGCAGGTGCCAACCCATCGCACGGCACACACACTCATTCACTCACACTCTCACACTACGGACAATTTTCCACAGATGCCAATCAACCTACCATGCATGTCTTTGGACCGGGTGAGGAAACCGGAGTACCCGGAAGAAACCTCCGAGGCATGGGGAGAACATGCAAACTCCACACACACTAGGCGGAGGTGGGAATCGACCCCCCGACCCTGGAGGTGGTTAGCACATTATTTGCATGTTTAAAAAAAAACACATACATTAACAAAATTGTTGGTGACCTTCCATTAAAGAAAGAAAAACCCACAATGTTCACTTGAAACTGACAAAAAGTAATAATAAATATAAATTGGCTGAAAATGTATTAATGAAATTGAATTGTGGTTCAACAGAAGCATTTATTAAACAAACTAATGAAACTGGCCTGGATAAAAATGATGCTACCCCTAGAAATTTGACCAAAGGGAGATGCTAAAGTGTGTCCTGTAATTAACATCACAATTGTCTTCAAACTTGTAATCAGTCAGCCTATTTAAAGGGGGGAAAGTAGTCACTGTGCTGTTTGGTATCATGATTTGCACCTCACTGAACATTGACCACAGAAAGCTAAGGAGAGAGTTGCCTCAGAAGATAAGAAGGACAATTATATTCTGGTAAAAGCTGTTAGCACCAGAATGGATGTAAATATTTTTTATACAGTTAATGGTAATAATAATTTGGACCATTTGATCAAATAATCATATACTAAAGTAATAATTTGTTTTAAACTGTGGTTCATAAGTTTATAAATGAAACAGCTAGTTCACATTTAGCTAATAAAAAAAAAAGAAAATAAACTACGTTTGTTTAACAGAATTTTCTACAACTGATATACTCACTGTATAGCCTAATGAGGATTTCTTACCTGTTCGAGAAATGTCATAATCAACAGGAAAGCTGCCCAAAGTGAGGTTCTGTGCAGACTTTTGCAAATGTACAAAATTCAGGAATCCTGCTTTGGGTTAGTGAAGAAAAGTTCAGGGGTTCAAGTCCTAGCATGGACACACTGCCTCTTGGGACATTGATCAAGTGTCTTACAGCACCCCTATAGCAGAGAAGGTTATCATGCACATGCACTTTAACCTCCAACTTCATAACAAGCTGGGATATGAGAAGAACAGAACAGAACTGCTGTAATGAATATATGACTAAATAAAAGTATCTACATTTCTTTTAAGGTTTAACCATATGAAACTGCATCGGATACATTGCTATATGTTTTTAAACCAGTGAATCAGCAACCATCTGATAAGCAACATTGATCCTGCTGGAGGTTTCACTTTTAACTGACAGGATCTTTGAATGAGATTACTAGATCACCCAAGGAGAGAATGCCACTGAGGTGGACAATTGAAGGAGCTGGAGAAAGTTCGAATTTCCTCCCCTGCTGAATATCGACTTCCCTGGAGGAGTGTGATGTAACGATCCGATCAGCTAAACCCAAACCTTTTGGGATACTGAATGAAGATCAATGAGTCCTATGTGATGCCTTTTGACTCCAGCTTTTTTGGTTATTTTTCAAAAGAAAATTGTGTGGTCACATGATCCTTATATATTGATTTTTATTTGAATTGATTTTCTCCCTGAAAGCCAAAGTCATTTTTAGTTGCACATTGTCAAGTGTCATTACTCAGAATATCACACTGATCATTCCGATGATTTTCGCCTTTTCTGCTCAGCCTTTTTTTGTGTAGCTCTGTTTGAGTTAAACTATGTAGCAGTGTAATGTAGCTTCTTTTATATAGGTTAAATTTACTCCAAAGTAAAGCTTGTGAAATATTTTGATGATCCAGTATGATATTTTCACAATTTTTTCTCTCTCTTGTTTTATTAATTGCTTTGCACCACTTGCATAGCTTGGAGGCATAATATGGGCGAGTAAAAGAAAGAAGCCTGAAATTAATTGACTTTAGAATCTAATTTTTTGTGAAAATGCAAGACTTTTTTCATCTCCTATTTCCATATTTGCTCATGCGTCAATGGACACTGGTTTACGTATTGCAACTTTTATTACAGCAAAACCCTCTTAGATATGCAGCTCAACAGTTTACTGAACAAACCCTATGAATTCTGTATAAAATTGTGTTCTAACAGGCTCTGCATACAGATCTGCTAATTGTCCCTGCTCAAATATTTTAACACTTTTAAGCTTCCAGAGTATAAATATGTGCAGTATTTATAGACTTATTGCAGCTTAGGGCATTTAATGGCCTTTTTTTTACTGTATAATGTATGAATTCTAAGCTTTGATCTTTGCATTTGATGATCAGGGAAATAACTGGTATGCAATTTGTACCAGAAAGTTTTGTCTTCTATATTTTACAGAAAAGAAAACAATAAGAGAACATATTTATCAGAAGAAACTCATTAGATGGATGTTTACCCGCAGTGATTACCTGTGGTAATGGATGTGGTAGTTTAATGGTTAAATGAAATGTGGCAGTTAAGTGGTTAAGGTGTTGTAGTACTGATTAGAAGACTGTCTGTTCAAATCCCAGGTCCACCAAGATGCCACTGCTGGTCCCCTGAGTCACTAGTCGTAAATGGATATGTAAAAAACGTACGGAGATAAAATATCATGAATGTGTCATAAAAGAAACACATATACAGTATGTTTGAAAGTTACCTCTCACACTGAAGAGAATGTTGAATGATATTTTTATTTTAGTTTAATTGCTCTTTTGGGATATCAATCTTTGAATATTTTTTAGATCCATTTTCATAACAGCAAGCTGTTGTAAGGATGTAGCTCATGTTTTCATGTACGTCATCAGCACATTTGGTGAATAAAGAGAGCTGCATACAAAAAAACACACCTGATACCTGCTGTAATATGTGATGCTTAGAGGCTGGTGTTTCAGAGGCACTTGTGAAGACTAATGGTATTATTAATTCTGCTAAGCGCCATGATAGTACCAGAATTCAGTTTAAAACTATCTTGCCTCTACCAGTAGGTTAAACGTTACAGACTGAGTTTTTCAACAAGAAGATAAGCCAAAAATTCTTCAACATAGAAATTGTTTAAGAAATACTAGACCCCAGTGTTTTGCAACGATCTTAGTCTGAACATTTGGACTCTACGAAACCATGTGCTCTGAACTCAAGCAGGAAGACCATATAGACAACGCTAAGAAAATACAAAACCCTTAAAATTCTTTTACATAAAAAAAGAAGTAAACCAAGATCCCTCTGCAACTCTTTTAGCCCTTGCTCTTAGCTCTTGCCCTTATGTCTCTCATTTCAGACCTGTCTTTAACTGGCACATTTGACAACAAAAATAATTTAGTCAAGGACATATAAAGTGATCGATTCATTCAGAATAATCCCTGCCTTCATTTGCAACAGATTGTTAATGATACTACTACTACTTCTACTAATCATTTAAGATTGTATATCATTGTATATAAGTGTATGTACCTTCAAACAAAACAATGAGCATGTTTGAGGTATCCAAATAGCTAAAGCTACATTTTTTTCAGAGCTTTTCTTGAAAGCATGCTGATATTTCCATCACTGTCTGGTGCATCAATATAACTGTACATGAAAGCAGACAGCTCAGTGTGATGGTCTGCATCCAGAAATACAAGACTGGATCTCTCTTGTTGCATATATTCATCATGAAAAACGTTTATTTCAAGCACAAAAATGTCTTCATGCCCATCACATCCTGTTAAAAAGCTCAGCAATTCACTTCTCTGCATTATATAAATGTATAAGGAAACTTATATGTGTTGTGTGTTATTGCGTATCTTCATTATAGTATAGGAACTCTAATATCTGTCAACCATCAATGAGACTGTTATTCTGTAAATTATAACAGGTCTCACTGATTATAAAATATGAAGGAAATTGTTATAACATAATTAGACACACATACTGTAAAGGCAGACTCGTACAGTAGCTGTGTTCCTGGTTTCTAATTTTATAACTGTTTTAAGTCCTTTACTTTATATGAGCCATGTTTGAAGCAAAACTCTTAAAACATTTATTTTGTTTCATTGCATTTTTTAAACGTTCCAAGAAACTAGCCTACTTCTAAACTACAGCACCTGAACCAAGCATATGTGCCATTGTGTGTCACTGTGACCAAAACCAAATGTTTTGTTCATGCACACTATCAGTACATTTGGTGACTAATGAGGCTAAAGATTATTAATGGCATAATAATTTGATGCAAAATACTCCAATGGCTTTTGTTTTTTTTATTGGGGAAAAAAAAGATGATAGAGAAAACTCTAACTCTAACTTTACCGCTTATTGTTTCCTCACACCCACATTTATTTCCTGTGTGCTGTCAGACACAACCACCTCCTCGAGAATGTTCCTCTCTTGGCTGGATGTTGTGAAAGTTTATCAAGGAAAACATTCTGAGGTCATCCAATTTAGTTGTCTTGCGGTCTTCCAAGATTCATCATCTCGTTGACATTGAGCTCACCGGTGGTGCATTATTCTTTTTTTAGATTAATGTTGCACATAATGTATTAATGTTGCACATAATATTGCACAATATGGTTATTCGCACTACCATGCACTCTCACACTTTATGTGCATTACTGATGTCATATATTCTCTATTCCTATTTAATGCTCCTACTGTTTATATTGTCTCACATCGTCTGTTTTGTCTTGTATAGTCTGTTTTGTCTTGTATAGTCTGTTTTGTCTTGTATAGTCTGTTTTGTCTTGCCTCGTATAGTCCAAGCTAACTGTATAGTATAGTGTTATTTATCTGTACTTTTGAGAGTCACAAACAGCTGGAACCAAATTCCTTGTGTTCTTAGAGATAGCACGTATTAAGAGTTCCCATAAGCAGCTACCAAATGCAAATTCAACACCTGTAATTAACACCAAGTGACTTTTAATCTCTTTAATTTGTAATAAAATAATGAGAAAACAGGCCACATCATTATTAAAGTGTTTTACATAGTGTCCACTATGTAAAAAACAGGCTGTACTGTAATTCCTAAACAGTTGATACAATATTTTTGTTAATCCCTTTAAATTAAAGCTGAATTAAAGTCTACAATTCAATGAAATATTGGATTTGCTTCTTATCAAATTTATTGTGGTGGTATAAAGAGGCAAAATTACAAACATTGTGCTGCTGCATAAACACTTCTGGACCTTGCTGTATATGGCAACAAAACATCTTTGTGGAAGACTAACAGCTAGGAGCTGGAAGGAGTAAGAATGACAGAGAAAATAAAAAGAAATGGCTGAAGCTCAACTCATAATGAAGAGGCAGGGCCATGTGAAAGGCCAAGCGTGATTGGCCTGTGCATTTAAAAGCTTGGCAGAAAAACAAACAAACAAACATCATAAAACTGAGTGAGAGGAATGTGGATTCTGGTCTGTCCTCTAATGGCTGAATGTGTCAGCTAAGTGACTCCCCCTTCCTAAAAATGTCTTTGTGCACTGCCTTGGTGATGGCTAATATATTGGCGGAAACTGATGTCAGGAACGTGTGAATGTGGCTCAGTGAAAGAGTAATGGAGGGGGTGATGAAGAGAAAGAGGCTTGGGTGGAGAGAGTTGTGTCCCACAGGAAATGAAACAATCTGCATACACTCTGTGTCCAAACAGTGATCAAGTGATTCACACACGCTTATATACACTAACATTTAACTACAGTCTGTCTCAGTGTATTGATGGCAGTACAGTTATCTAAAAAAAAACTGTTTACACACTATTCAATTGATTTACTGTAATTTTCTCTCACTCTAATATATATGCTCACTGGATGTGGAGCTGTGTGAAGCTCCACCATCATTCCCGTCCCAAAGAAATCCAAAATTACCGGATTAAATGACTACAGATCTGTGGCTCTAACTTCTGTGGTCATGAAATCATTTGTAAGACTGGTTTTGGCTTATTTAAAGCAGTGGTTCCCAACCCCCGGGCGGCGGACCGGTACCGGGCCGTGGACCAAATGGTACTGGGCCGCCCAAGGAACATTAAATTATTTCCATTTTATTTACTGTGGTGTCTCGGGCCGGGTTTAGGTGACGTCTGGAGTTGAGCGGCTGCAAGTGGCAATGGTGTTGTAGCTGGAGAGAAGGTGTGTATCGCTCTTCTCTCTGTTCACCGGTACTTTCTCATGTTTAACAGTGCTTGATGTATGTGTATATTGTGTTTGATCAAAATTTAACCCACAAATGAGCAAAAATGAGTACGAAACAAACGTCGTTAGAAAGTTAGAAACTCTGCCGGTGTTCTGGATTAAAGTCATGGCGGAATACCTAGTGGCGGAGATTGCCGCCACAGCACTTAAATCCCTATTGCCATTTCCGACATGCTATCTGTGTGAAGCGGGGTTTTCTGCAGTGACGGCAACCAAAACAAAACAACGGGATAAACTGGACCCCCACCCCCAGCGGGCCGCAGTAAAATTATCAAACATTGACCGGTCCGCGGCGAAAAAAAGGTTGGGGACCACTGATCTAAAGGACTATTACTGGACCCTTACTCATGGGTGGAAATTTCATTTAACAGTATAAAATAAACAATAACAATTACAATAAATAAATAACAATAAACATAAAATTTATGTTTATTGTTTAAAAAAGTTTATTTAACAATAAATATAAAATTTCTCATGAGCAATTTTTGAAGGGAGGGACACAAATAATACAGTCAAATTGTACTTATAAAGATATGTCCCCACAGTGAAAAACTTTGCTTTTATCATTATTATTGTAGCATGGAAACTGCATTATGGTTATTTTCAAAGTTTTTCTCAGGTTCAAATTTTCCGTTTCTCCGTCATTTTATCTAGTCTATGACACTGCAAGGCAAGGCAAGTTTATTTACACTGTAGCACATTTCATACACAATGGTAATTCAAAGTGCTTTATATAAACTATCATAAAAAAATAATCACGACAATAAAAACAAGTAATTAAAAAACTTTTAAAATTTTATTTCAAATTAATTAAGACACTTAAGAACAGAATTGATTAGACAAAAAATACAGTGAAACAATGCAAAACAATGCATGGGAAACGCTTTGGCGTGTTAGTTACAGTGCACTAGGTAACAAGCTATTGTAAACAAGCTAACGTTAACTAAATAAGTAATATTTTAATCGATAATGTAGCAGATTCATGGAAAATTACATTGGTAATCTGCATTTTTGCCGCAATTAATTTATGAATGAGTCTGCATCAACTACATTAAAGATAATTGCTTTATTTAAAGTGAATAAAATCCCCTACTTAATGGAGTTGAACATTAATTAAGCCGCAGCCACACATCTGACTCGTGTGTGCAGAGTAGGTGAGATGTACTGGGAAAGGAGTCAGTGGGTCTGAAGACTACAGAGGGTGGTCCGAACTGCTGAGCGAATCAGCGATTAGCACAACACTCCCCACTCTCCAAGACCTGCACTTCTCCAGAGTGAGCAAAAGGGCAAAGACAATCAGTCTGGACCCCTCACATCCAGTACACTCACTCTTCGAACTGTTGCCATCTGGTCAACGCTACAGAGCCCTGAGCACCAGAACGACCAGACATAGGAACAGTTTTTTCCCTCTGGCAATACATCTGATGAACACTTGACATACACGAAACACACAACACTACTCTTACATTGTTTACTTAAAACACATACTTACTTATTTATATTTCAATTTGCACATTTTTTCCACTGTACATACAACTTTCTATATTATATACTGTACATGTTCTTGTCTTGTCATTGCCATTCTGTTTACACTGTGGAGCTTCTGTACTAGAACAAATTCCTCGTATGTGAAGTCTTAGAAGTTATTATAGCAACTTTGGTGTGTCTAGCTCAAACCCTCTAGCGCCACCAACAGTCCAAACATCCAATTATGTTCATCGTGAGGCTGTATCTTCAATATAGCTGCAAGTATTGGGTGCTAATATCAGAATCAGAATCAGCACCACAGTGAGACTCACACACACACAGACACAAACATACACACAGACATACACACACACTCACACACACACAGAGACACACACACACACACACACACACACACACACACACACACACACACACACACACACACACACACACATAGACATTTCGTAATGTTTCATGACAGCGCCACCTAGTGGCCACGAGATTTTCACGTTAAGTTCAGTACTTTACGAATGCAATGCCATATCGCTATGAAACTTGGTATGGTTCATCAGCGACATATTCTGAGCGCATCTGATCGGCTTGACCCTGGAATCGCTGCCTGCAGCTATGTTTACAATTGACATTGTCTCAAAGCAGCTTTACAGAACATAAACATAGAACAAAAAGGTTAATATAAAGAATAATAGAAAGATTAATAGAATGCAAAATTCAAGATTAATATTAGATATATTTAGTTCACAATGTGTATGTATTTATCCTCTATGAGCAAGTCTGAGGTGACTCAGGCAGCAGTAGCAAGGAAAAACTCCCTTAGATGGTAAGGAAGAAACCTTGAGAGGAACCAGACTCAAAGTGGAACCTATCCTCATATGGGTGACACTGGAGGGTGTGATTATAAATATACAGTCTAAAAATTGTTGTATTGTTGCAAAAGATAACATGGAATTCACGTCTCTTTATTATCGCAGAGTCAAATTTCAGTGTTAATTTAACTTCGTGAGCATCTTAACATGAACATGTGAATGTGAATTACAATAAACATGGCAGACCCGGGATTCAATCTTATGACCTTCTGATCAGTAGTCCAGTGCCTTAACCACTAGGCTCTTTACTTTCCCTTTACATCCCTTTACTCTCAGGCTGTAGGTGCATGCTTTAAAACTGTTTATAAAGCATTGAAAAAGAAACTGGTAAGAACAACATGATGTGTGATAGTGAAAGAAAGATTCAGAGAGATACAAATACATCACTCTACTTTTTATGGGTTCGTCCGTACATTTTGTATTACAGATCAGACCAGCCCACAGATGCATTAATATACAGTATATTTTCGGAAAAGTACCTCAAGTCCAACGAGATGATTGTAGTTATGAAGAAGGAAAATAACAAACTGGTCAGATTTGAACAGAACACAATATTAAGATTAAACTTAAGCAAGTCTTTTTCTTTGATTCAGTCCTTTCTGTGTCCAGCCTCTTCTCATCACAGCATCATTTTGGGTTTTTCCCCTCTGCTCTCTTTTCTTTTCTCAACCTCCTCTTTCCATATTCAGGTTTTCCTAATAACCTACTTAGTGCAAGAAATTTTGGCAATGACTCTTTATTCATTAAGCACTCTTTGTGTCCCACTGCACATCCCTCTCACAAGACATTCCTCTCAGACCAATCTTCATTCTCATTACTGAATGAGCTCAGGAGCGTTACTATCCTTCTTACTGCACATGCATCTGTGTAAGAAAAACTGCTTCCTACAAGAAATTTGGCTTCTGCTGCAACACCCACAGATTTAGTTAAAATTCCATTTGGAACCATAGGCACTGAGAAACAATTGCAGAAATGTAGACTGAATTGTACCGTCAGGGCCTGCTTCTTAGCTGCTTGAATTTGTCAAGCTCAGATGAGGTGTGGGGATGGATTTGGCAGGGTTGCACATTTTGCTTGATAACTCTCAGTTTCCAGAATTCATATATATTACAGAAATTCTACCATTATATATTTCTTGTATAAAACTTGACGTGTAACCAGTAGCATAAAATAACATGGAGCGACTGGCTGGATTAGCAGATATTGTAAAAAGACAAACCAGATCTCTACTTATATATAATTAATGTCTCCACAGACCTCATTAAGATACGTACTTCTATTATGCTGAATGGTTTTCACTGATATGCACTGCATATCAATTTAGTAAGGATGATGACTCTATAATGATTCTAATAACATCTCTTAGTAATGATCATAACTGTTTTTTCTTTTTTTAATGTTTTTTTTTCTCGCTTGCTGAATAGGCATTGTTACAATGCTTCGTGTTTATTCATGCAATGTATTTGAAATTGTATTTGTCTGCTGGAAAATGGCTGAAATTGGCTTTTAATAATTCATGTGTCTGGGACGCTTTTTTATAAAACATGGGCTAAGAAAGAGAGCAGGCGCTGCAAAGTGGAGGCCTATTTATCACACCCTGTGCCACAGGACAAGCCAATGAAAAATGTCCTGTTCAGCTTGCTTTTCTTCAAGGTCTCCTGCTTCTGCTGGAAAGACTGGACGGGATTAGAATGGAATAAATAACCCAAAAAGATTGGTTGTATTACTTGCTTCTTCCTGTAACAGTTCACAGAAGGATTATAGGCTGCTGGAATGGGAGATGAGAAGGATTTTATGGTAGCGGTAGTTGAATGGTGTAATATGGAGGCGCAATTGCATATTACTTGCTTTTCTGACCCATACAGTATTTCATTCTTGGTCCGATTCTATAAGCACATATGAATTTCCATTTTCTTAACTATATATACACATAACACATAATTATGGCAGTGATAAATTAGCAAACCATAAAATTAACCTTAATGTCCTATGATATGAATGTGTGTTAAGAGATGCAATGGAAATGCAACGTTTGTAGACCATATGAATTTGAGTCTCCCAAGTGATATTCACACAGGCAGGGGAAAGTTTTCCCAGAAGACTTAAATATTAAATAAACGTAGAAAATGTGTCTTACTTGAGGCCAAGTGATTACTGTTCCCAGAAAAGCTCCCTCAGACTCAGATCACCAATATATAATCAGGTACAGTACATACAAACTACAATATTTTCCAGGATTTTCCAGATAATTGTTACTAAATTGGGGTATTTAAAAAAAACCTGACAAATCAAGAACCGAGAGTTTAAAAAGGAATGTTATGTCCATGATAGTATCATATCAGTCTCACATCAGGAGCTCCCTGTCATCTGATAAGAGGAATATCTTTCAGAGTCACAGTGTTTCATTCGATTTACTCACAATTCCTCTCAAGGTTTCTATCCTCATGTTGTGTCAGGGAGTTTTTCCTTTCCACATTTACATCTGGCTTGTTCATTAGTTATACATTTAAATTTAAAACGTGTCATTTATATACCGAGTTGTTATATTTCTGTAAAGGTGTTTTGTGATAAATTCCATTATTAAAATTTTAATAGAATTGAAATTATTTGGTTTGTACTGAGTTTTTTCTCTCTTATTCTCGCTTCAGATATTTGTTACTCATCTCTGAACTGGTCATTTCTATACCCAGCTGGTCATTTCTTTACCCAGCTCTCTCTCTCTCTCTCTCTCTCTCTCTCTCTCTCTCTCTCTCTCTCTCTCTCTCTCTCTCTCTCGCTTCCACTCTCCCTCTCTCCCCCTCTCTCTCTCTTCCACTCTCCCTCTCTCCCCCTCTCTCTCTCTTCCTCTCTCTCTCTCTTCCTCTCTCTCTCTCTCTCTCTCTCTCTCTCTCTCTCTCTCTCTCTCTCTCTCTCTCTCTCTCTCTCTCTCTCTCTCTCTCTCTCTCTCTCTCTCTCTCTCTCTCTCTTTCTCCCTTGCTGTGTGTGAGAGAGATCTTAAGGGTCAAGCACTTGTCTTTGTTATGCTAATACCAACCAGCGAGAGTTCTGTGAGCGGAAGAAGCAGAAGAGATTTGTTTTTCATGTTTATTTTTGAGGGGCAGGATGCTTGGGGAAGAGTATGACAGCATGTCAGTGATTTCATGCTGCCCTTCTTCCCCCTCTTCATCTGCATGGATTGGCTGCAGGCAATGCCATGTGTTGTAGCCAAAAAAGAACTGAACTGGACAGCCTACAGAGGCACATAATTAATAACCTTGGCCCTCCTTCTGTCTCCTCCTTTTTTTCCTTACTCCTCCTCCTTCTTTCTGTCTTTCACACACTCCAATTCTGGGCCAGCAGAAGTCCTTGGTCATTGTTTAAGGGCAGCTGGTCTCTGCTAAGCAGATGCAATTACAGATTTACATCTGTCTCATAAAGCTCTGTGCCCTACTCTGTATTTTATCTGCAGCCTTTTCCACTATTACTGCTGAGTTTGTATCGCTCTCTCTTCCCTTCACTGTCTCTCACCAGTACAAATGAAATTCTGGATCTTATTCTGTAAAGAGGTCGTTTCCATGATATTGCCTTAAATCAACGGATCACAAACCAGTGAGGACTTTTGTTTGGATTAATGCTGTAAGGTAAGGTGTGTGATTCAGGCCAAAATTTGGGGTATATGGAGTAGGCTGTTGTATGTAACATAAAATTAGTAACTGGAAGTGAGGTACACTAATTTAAGTATATCAAATGAATATCATTCTGAAATTCACTTTAATTCATGCAGATCACTTTGAAATGTGTTTAGCTAAAGTCCTAGCATGATCAGTAGCATTCAGTGTGTGTGTGTGTGTGTGTGTGTGTGTGTGTGTGTGTGTGTGTGTGTGTGTGTGTGTGTGTGCGCGTGTGTGTGTGCAGCAGCAGGTGTTTGTCCTGGATTTGTGGAACTCAGGTCACCCGTCCAGATGTCTTTAGTCTGTGTGGGTAAGCCCTGTCATTCAAGGATGAATAGGAGCCCTAGCTTTCTGTCACTCACATGTTTCCATAGCACCAGTGCAGAATCTGCCACAGATAGCACAGTTGTGGTCAGCTTTATCAGAAGTTAAACTAAACCTGCTGAACTGACACAGCTTGAATTACAATAAAGGCTATTCCTAAAACATACAGTATGGCCTGCAAGGTAGAAAAGTCGATCACAAACAGACAAAGCCTGTTTTACACTGCAGTTATAGTATCAAGCCATCAGTAAATGTAACACAAGACATTTCACACTTGTATTTCCCCATGGGTTTCCTTCCTTCTGTTTGTGCATCATGTGGACTTCTGTCATCATTTCAGAATACTGGATTTCGAATTTAAATCCAGAGACATAGATGATCTTTGCAAAGCATTGATTTAAGATTTCGATGAAAATATCTTTATACCACAAACGGATATTTATGATGCTATCAACAAAATAGACTCCATGTTATAGCTAAAACGAATCCTTTTTCAACCATATAATACACAGTTAAGAATCCAGATGAGGAAATGTTCTCTTCTGAATCTGGTTCCTCTCAAAGTTCGTTTCTCATATCGTGTCTGAGACCCCCCCCCTCACCACCCCACCCCCACCACCACCACCACCACCACCGTCACCTCTGGCTTGCTCATTAGGGAGAAGTCTATCGAATTAATTTATTGATCAATTAAAATTTATATCCTCATATTGTATATTTCCATAAAACTGCTTTGTGACAATTGTTAAAAGGGAAAAGCTTTTTTCAAATAAATTGAAGCTGAACTATTATCAACTATGGTTATTTTAAACAGATATTTTCATCTGTTTTCTTACAGGGTGCCAATATTTCCACACTGCTCTTTTGCATTTGGCCTGAACTGTGAAATAACTTTTAATAAATCATTCTTAATCACTTTTTTCACCCATTCTGTCCTCAGTTTATGTTTAAATTTGATTAGATTTGTATTATTTTGCTTAGGATTGTTATTTATTATTATATAATAGAATTATAATGATTATAACAGCTTATTATACATATGACGGACTAATGAGTTTTCATGATGATTGGGGCTATCATGTGCAGTTATATTTTATATGCAGATCCAGGTCATTCATCGTTTTGTGTGTGTGTGTGTGTGTGTGTGTGTGTGTGTGTGTGTGTGTGTGTGTGTGTGTGTGTGTGTGTGTGTGTGTGTGTGTGTGTGTGAGAGAGAGAGAGAGAGAGAGAGAGAGAGAGAGAGAGAGAGAGAGAGAGAGAGAGAGAGAGAGAGAGAGATTGTGCTTAAGAGTAAAATGTGGAATCAGATTGATATAACTATGCAGATGGTGTTTTCAAGATCTTTGGGAATACTGCTGTTGCTGACATGCCTTCAGTTTAGAGACTCCAGCAGGGGAGCTGGTACAAATCCATCACATTAACCTGATTTAAGGTGTTCAGCTTGAACTGAAGACACCATGTAACCCCAATCCACCCCTTCCATCTCATTATTTCTCTTCCTCAATCCCTCATTCTTCCCCATACAGATTAAATACACCTGCTACTGTTTCCTTATCTGGTTAGAACTGGTGATTTAATGGGTGAGATCTCTGTATCCCAAAAAATGTCTGCCTCCTGGGAGACAGAGAAAGAGAGAGCAAGAGAGTGAGAGACTGTTACTCAATTCCTCTTTTATTTGCCAATTTTCTGTTTAAAATTCTCTTTCTTTCAAACTAATTTTGTCATGCCTGCCTTGAAACGCTAGGGTTGGGGATTTGATTCCCACCTCAGAGTTTGCATATTCTCCACATACCTCTGGGGTTTCCTCCAGGTACTCCAATTTCCTCCCCAGTCCAAAGACATGTTTTAGGCTGACTGGTATCTCTAAAATGTCTGTAGTGTGTGATTGTGCCCAGTGATGGGTTCTCGCCCTGTCCAGGGTGTCCCCTGCCTTTTGCCTCGAGTCCCCTGGGAGAGACTCCAGGCTCCCAGCAACCCCGTGTGGGAAAAAGGCTTTAGAAAATGGATGGGTGGATCATTTTGTTTCTCACTCTTGCTTTAGTTTATATCTCAGTGTGTGCTCAGCTGTGCATCATGGCAACAAGCGGAATCAAATTTTTGTCCTGTGGAATTACGATGGGTTTTTTTCAGCCAGCGTGCTGCTGAGTGGTATGCTTCACTGTTAATAAACACCTTCTACTCCTGTCATGTTTTCCTCTCCATCCTTAAATCAGTCTCTCCGTCTGTCTTAAAGCTCCAGATGTGGTATAGAGTGACATCTCTGTCTACATCTTTTTTATTCTTTTGGTGAAGCCAAACCCAGAATCTAGAAATGATTATGAATATAATTGCTGATAGACATGTAGTTTATTATTATCCGATGAATAGACCTGCATGCCTTTTCATGGGATGTAAAAATAGATCTCCCTCAAACACCACTCGACTAGGTTGTTAAATATTACAGCATGTTACAGTCGGGTGAGCAGCATGTGTACGGCAGTGCTGGTGTAATGGTTGTAAATGAGACACGGATGAGTGTGATTGATGACTGTGCATGCACTGGATGTCTTATTCTGGAAGCAGGAGATGAGAAAAAGACTGAAATTCCCTCCATGCCAGTTGCCAGTTGCTTTTTACAGAGAACAGATTAGATTTTCAGCTCTGCTATACTTTGTCTATTTTGTAGCAATGTTTTAATTTAAGAAAATAGAGAAGAATTGTTTATATGTATGATACGTTACGTAA
Organism: Tachysurus fulvidraco; assembly: GCF_022655615.1. Classification (NCBI taxonomy): domain Eukaryota; kingdom Metazoa; phylum Chordata; class Actinopteri; order Siluriformes; family Bagridae; genus Tachysurus; species Tachysurus fulvidraco. Next base: position 19,682,000 of record NC_062523.1, on the reverse strand, counting down.
GTGAGATACAAAGTACAGCTTGTTCACAAAATATTTATGTAGAGAATTTTAGGCATTAACAGAATGTTGGTTACTCTCACCTCTGTCCTACTAAAGCTGTGAAACACACACACACACACAGAGATAATTTTATAAAAAATTTTATTTGAGGATTAATAGTAAGATCACTGTAACCTATAAAGATTTCTCTCTTTCTCTTTCTAACACACACTCATTGATGCCAGCAAAGGCCTCTCTGGATGGTTATCTTTCTATTTTAAGCCTCTTAGGTAGAGCAAATTAGCTCACAGTGTTTCTCCCAAAGTCACAAACTCATTTAGCATTTGTTACATCAGCTACAGTGGATTTGGAAAGTATTCAGACTCCTCTTCACGTTTTTCAAGTTTGTTAGGTTGCTGCCTGATACTACAATCATTCAAATTCATTTATTTTTCTTATCGCTGTGGCTTTTTGACCACCATATAAAATGCAGCTTAAAATCAGCCACTGTGTTCTGTACTTGATGTAAGTCATGCTCATGTGTGCTTTGCTAACCAGGCAAACAGGTAAGTTTCTGATATCAGCCTTTTTCCTGAAAAAGTATACAGACCTACATATCATTACTGTACCTCCATATTCTGCATTCTGAAAACACCACAAAATTCAAAAAGTGAATTTTATTAATCAATTATATCTTGTCACATGGCACCAGGACACCCTAGGTCGGAAGTCGATGATCGACTTTGTGGTTGTTTTATCTGACCTCCAGCCGTATGTCTTGGACACTCTTGGACATATCTTGTTATATAGTATATAATTCTATAATAATTATATAAAATTTCCCCGAACCCGTAGGTACTGGAGTCTGACTCTTTTGTGTATCAGCTGATACACTGTGAACATGGCTACTAATTCTGAAAGATTCCAGCTGTGCTTTAAACTTCCGATAAAAAATTCCGACACTTTTAAATGTGACTGGTTAGATGGTTTGACACTGAATTTGAGCTTAGATAAGAGCATTTGAGAATCTGTCTGTCATAGATATTGTTGCTATTGTCTGCTTTGACTAGCTCTTTTCTGCCTGACTGGAAAAGTCTACTGGATAAGAATACAACTTGTACTGATAGTAAGTGAAAACAATCATGTGCATCTTCTGCACCCTTGTCTCAATTGTCTATTCTGTCGTCTGTATGATTGTTGAGTAAGTGACATATTCTACAACATGCAGAGAGTCTTGAATTAGATATTTCTGTTTTTAGTCTCTGTCGGTGCTGGAGCATGACTGCTGTCTGTAGAGTGCTGCGGTTTTGACATTATACCAGTGTTCGCATGAATGATGGATAAAATTGGGATTGAAGTGCTGCCTGTTTGAATGTGATTTAATATCATAAATGCAGCCACTGTTGTTCTTATTTATGGTGAACTATAGTTGCTCATTTTCAATATGCAAGCATTTTGAAACAGCCTGTTAACCTTGGCCATGGATTCTTCACACCATCTTCAAGAGCAATTTTCCTTGGGGATCTGATACAGAATTGGAAAACTCCAATGTTTATTTACTGCACTCACCCACATACCAGGAATATCAGCAAAAAGCATCAAATCAGTGTGAGTGACAATAACAGTATACAGTATTAAACATGTGGTAGCTCAGTGGTTAAGGTGTTGGACTACTGATCAGAAGGTTGTGAGTTTGAATCCCAACGTCAAAAAACTGCCACTCCTGGGCCCCTGAGCAAGGCTCTTAACTTATATCAGCTTGTATATCAACTGCATAAAAGAGACAAATGTAAGTCGCTCTGGATAAAGGAATCTGACAAATGGCATAAACAAAAATCTAAATACTGTGCAGAGTAGACAATAGACCAGACAGAGTACAATAGCAGAACAGATGAGAAGTGGGTTGGAGGTGAGTGTGCAGCAGCCATGATTGTGACTGTACAGCTGGGCATATGGCAGATTTTATCAGGTTTTTTATAACATAAGTCACTTATTCATTTAAATGCTGTTTCGGAATTTTTCAGCTTATTGAGGTAGACATAAATACTCATAAGGAATACAGTAAATTCACAGTGTAATTGGTTGGCTGTATAGTTTCCACTCCAACATGGTCACATGACCAACCCAAACAAAACACTAGGGGGAAAATTATGCAATCTAACAGCAAACAGTGGACATCAGTGTCGGTGATTTAATGGGTGAGATCTCTGTATCCCAAAAAATGTCTGCCTCCTGGGAGACAGAGAAAGAGAGAGCAAGAGAGTGAGAGACTGTTACTCAATTCCTCCTTTATTTGCCAATTTTCTGTTTAAAATTCTCTTTCTTTCAAACTAATTTTGTCATGCCTGCCTTGAAACGCTAGGGTTGGGGATTTGATTCCCACCTCAGAGTTTGCATATTCTCCACATACCTCTGGGGTTTCCTCCAGGTACTCCAATTTCCTCCCCAGTCCAAAGACATGTTTTAGGCTGACTGGTATCTCTAAAATGTCTGTAGTGTGTGATTGTGCCCAGTGATGGGTTCTCGCCCTGTCCAGGGTGTCCCCTGCCTTTTGCCTCGAGTCCCCTGGGAGAGACTCCAGGCTCCCAGCAACCCCGTGTGGGAAAAAGGCTTTAGAAAATGGATGGGTGGATCATTTTGTTTCTCACTCTTGCTTTAGTTTATATCTCAGTGTGTGCTCAGCTGTGCATCATGGCAGGTTTTTTATAACATAAGTCACTTATTCATTTAAATGCTGTTTCGGAATTTTTCAGCTTATTGAGGTAGACATAAATACTCATAAGGAATACAGTAAATTCACAGTGTAATTGGTTGGCTGTATAGTTTCCACTCCAACATGGTCACATGACCAACCCAAACAAAACACTAGGGGGAAAATTATGCAATCTAACAGCAAACAGTGGACATCAGTGTCTCCTCATATATATATATATATATATATATATATATATATATATATATATATATATATATATATATATATATATATATACACACACACACACACACTGTATATATAAACCTTTTAATCAGAAATTGATCTTATGATATAAATGATATATCAAATTCCATATATGATATAAATCCTTAGAATATTTTAGGTTTAACTAAATAATTTTTTAAACATCTAACTAACATTAATCACCTAATTGCTCTTCTGTGTCCACAGTAGAATGGAGTCAAATTGGATTATGCTTCTGTCCTGTAAACCCAGCTGACTGTGTGAGCTATTAGTGTGGCATTATCCAGGCTGGCATGAGGTTGTGTGTTATTAGCAGGTTATTAACTAACTAAATGCTGTCTAGTCAATTTTGCTTAATAGCCTGATCTCCTCGCTGTAATCCCAGAGGAGGTCAACGATCATGAGTATGTAATCCTCGCAAGGTTGGTTTTTCCAGACACACTTCAGAATTAAAAGCATAAGAAAGATTAAACCAGTGATTTTATTTTTTTTTATAAAAACACAGTAACAGCCATTTAGTCTTTATTGCAATCTTGTATTGCTATGCACATCTTGTTAACATATGGTGGAAACTTTCCGTTCTTTTTGTTACAGCATAATGACAACTGGCTTAATAGTAATGATGTCAAAATTAAACAAACTCTAATTTGTATATGACATTAGTAGATTATTAGATTTTGTTTAAACGTACAGACCTATAGGGGACATATAGCCATAAGCTGTGCACCATTTGAACAAATGCTGTACACTAAACACTAAAACATTATAATAAAGAAACTGTCAGTTAACATACTGTCCATGTTTTATGACCGTAGCTCATTGCCAAAATTGCGAAAGGCCTGCTGACAATATTCGTGTTATAAACTGTGTTATAAATGCCTAAATTCCTGCTGAAAGCTGATTGGATGATGAAAAAACAAACTCACTTATGCTTTTGTGTGCATGATTCATTTTCATTATTATTATTATCATCATTATTAATAACAACAACAACAACAACAACAATAATAATAATAATAATAATAATAATAATAATAATAATAATAATAATAATAATAATAATAATAATAAATTTATAAAAAAAAAACTTTTGTGCTAGGACCCCTAAAAAACCTATTACTTGGACAGTTTTATAACACTCTTCTGTAAGACTGGAGGAAATATATTGTCATATATCTGCTTCATTAATATGTAAATATGTCATTGCCAAAAGCTTTACTATGTACAGCTTTGTAGAACAGCAGAACATGTCATTATTGTGTTACCACACAGTACGTCGGACACTTCTCCTCACAACAGGGGGACTGTGCATAAGCATTTCTATCCTTTTTGAAAGGCAGATTAAAACTTGAACAACTTGGTATCATCTAAACTATGTGAATATTAAATCATACAGTAAATGAGCTGCACTTGAACTGAGATCTGGGGTGTTTCAAGTCAAGTCAAGTCAAGAAGCTTTTTATTGTCATTTCAACCATATATAGCTGTTGCAGTACACAGTGAAATGAGACAACGTTTCTCCAGGATCAAGGTGCTACATAAAACAAAGACAGGGCTAAGGACATGTAAGTAGTCTTAGCCACATAAAGTGCAACTGTGCAACCTGGTGCAAACAGTGCAGGACAAGACAAGCAAGACAGTGCAGGACAAAAGACAGTGCAGGACAAAAAACAGTGCAGACATTAAGTTACAAGACAATACAAAAAGTACAAAAAATGCAATACACAAAAGACAATACACAGTAACAGAAACAGCGCCGACCGACCGGTGTAAATACTGAATGTTCAAACAGTATTTTGTGCAGTAAAAGAATGAACAGCAGCAGGTTCTTAGCAGCAGGTCCTTTGGATTATATATGGAGTTGTGCAAAAAACAGCAGATGACTGAGATATTGTCCACTGTTGTGGTGTTACTGCACTGCATACAACTAGAACACAATTTATGGACTTACTTGTAGCCTGTGTGTGCCAGCAGGTAAGAAAAAGAAACAGAGAGTCCATTCATGGTGTAATTTATATCCTGTGTGTTTTCATATTTGCTCTGTTGGTGTCTACATTTATTAGCAAGTCGGTGTTGTTGGCAGCTTTGCGGCATGCTGTCTGCAAATCCAGTCATCATTGTGCTTTCTGTGGTCAGAGTTTGATACAAAGCTTCAGGGCTCATGCTGAAGATCTTCATTGATTTTTAAATTACTCACATCCTTGTATTCCAGCTCCCTTTTTTTCTTGCTTCTCTTAGTATTTGATGTTTTTTTTTTTTTTTTTTTTTTTAGGGGGCTGTGTAGTCGTTAAGGGGAAAGTCTGACCTACTTTTTTGTCTGTGGTGCTAGCACATTGACGGCTACATACTTCTTCTAAAATTCTGGCGTTATTTTACATCAGGCTGTATATTCACGACATACTATTACAGAGGACAAAGCTGATACTTCATCCTGAAGACTGAAGACTTTGTGGATATAAGATATAATTTATTCACTTGAGCCTCTACTGAGCGATGTGATATAATTGTTCGACTTTTCTGAGCTTCACCTATTAATCCTTACACTCTTTGGCTGATGATAGAAGCACGATTCTCGTACCCATGATGCCTGTGTGCGGTAGCTGTGTGACCAGGGTAGTGGTGCATCCTAAAAGTCAGGAGATATACTGTAAACCCTGAGGCTGTGCCATCAGTGCTTCTTAACTTCCTGCAATCACATGCAAGCTGTCATACATGTAAAACATTTCACAGTGAGAACGGGGAGAAGGGTGTTATGAAGGAATGTGTGAGTCACACTTTTACACGCACAGCACATTTGGAGGGAAGCATCTTTTTAAAGTACTACTGAGTTGATTGGGTTGAGTGCAGGCACACAACGGTATCCCTCTTTTTTATTCCCCTAATCCATTTCCCATTGGAGTTTAGTTAATGACCTGTGGGAATTCTTTCCAGATCCTAATGATATTCTGAAATATTTAATTATTCACTGACTGACCAGACGGCACAGTGGCACGGTGGGTTGGGTAGCCGCCTCATAAGCTACAGGGTTGCCGGTTTCATGTGAAGATTCTCATGATCTCACAGAATGGGTATGGTTTTTCTTCAGTTTCTTCCAGAACTATGCCAGTTGGCATCCTGACTACTGTAAATTCCCCCATTTGTGAACAAATACAGTACGTAAATGTGCGTATGCAGTGGACTGCTGTCCCATACAGATTCTGTCCCAGTCTCATATTCACTATTCCTGGAATAGACTCTGGATGTACAGTACAGAAACCCTGAGCAGTATAGAGCACTTACTGTAAAGAAATGAATGACTGACTAGAGACATGCCTGGACATCTGTTATCAGCTTGGCCAGACCTACGCATGACTGATAGATTTTCTGTGCCATCACAAAAAATGTTCACTTTTGCTTGCTGCCTGCTTGCTTTTGTATCTGCTGATAAGTGATATTATTTATCGCAGCCCCTTTTTAAGGTTCACAAAGCTCAGTTCTACAGGCAGGTCTGTGACCGACGACCAGTCTGTCTTCTGATTAAAGGGTTAACCGAAAGTCTGTTGAAAGTATCGATCCCATATACACCGTTTTTTTTGTGGGAACACACTCAGAATTCATTGTTCGGAGCGGCAACGTGGAGTAATTGATCAGTGGTGAAATGTGAAAAATGTGGTGACACAAAATGACATTTTGTTATCTTTTTCTTTCATCTTTCATGATGGTGCATTTCAGTGCTAAGCGACTGGAACAGGGATTGCAGTGAACTGTCACGTCCTCGTTTCTTACTCTGAATGACACCAGGACAGACTTTTCTTGACCTTCAAAAGTGTGTTGTGCAGAAATTGAAGAGCAGGTGGAATTTTACTGAGGAATGTTCTAACTTAAAAACACATAACAGCACACACACTGCTTGTTACTTGAGCTTTATATCAGAAAATTATACAGTTCATAGTCATTTCCTTATGTTGTGGGTTATGGTGACATTTCTTGCCATGCATGGTGAAGTAAGGTGTGTGTGTGTGTGTGTGTGTGTGTGTGTGTGTGTGTGTGTGTGTGTGTGTGTGTGTGTGTGTGATGATTGTAAGAGCTAGCTCATGGAGAATGGGGGATGGGCAAAGAGCTACGTATTTAATCATATGGGCTGAATAAAGGGGTGGGTCTGCTTCGTATGAAGATGTCCAATTCCTCCAAGGTCAATGTGGAGATTATCAGAGAGAGCACAGTAATGAGCCGGACTCCTCCTATTAACTATTCATTATAACAGAGCAGGGAGAGAGGGGGCAAAACGAGGTCTGGACCTGTGCACCCAGACATAGCTCCAGGGGGAGGTATTTGTGAGTGTGTGTTTATGTATGTGGTGTGAGATGTCTGTGACTGGTGTTGGTGAAGGAGACTTGAGAACAAGGTGAAGTGGTGTTAGACATATTCCTAAGTTTGCACTGATCCGTAGGCATTTCTACTGAGAAATTAATTATCTTTAATGAAATTGTGTAATTATAATTAACTAAATCCATTACAGGAGTAATGTTTGGTCTTATTGGTCTCGTCTGTCACGTACTTCATTTTGTCAATGTTTCCCCTGGTTTTTAAATGCAAATTACAAAGCACTCCAAGAGAGTGTATTTCAGGTGCTTTCTACCATTGTGAAGAGCAGTATGAAAGAGGGGGTGGGAGTGACATAAGGATTGATGAGTGCATGAAAAGCAAACATAGCTTAAGTGATACAATGGAATTGTGCATGAGTGGAAGGGAATAACACAGACATACACAAACACGCACTTGGAAATAGTAAGACACTTCTATACATGCATTCAGAGCTTTCACCTCATGATAGAGATGATAGAGGTGTTTTAAAACGTATTAGGCTGTGCTGGAGGAAAACAGGATTTTGCTGGTGATGCAGTCCACATGCCCTATGAGGATAAGAGTCAGGTATTGTGTGTGTGTGTGTGTGTGTGTGTGTGTGTGTGTGTGTGTGTGTGTGTGTGTGTGTGTGTGTGTGTGTGTGTGGGAGGGGTAAGAGGAGGGATGAGAGGGTGGGACAGAGATATCAGAACGACTCGCCCAGACAGCCCAAGCACGCTGTTCCGGGTTGCCATGGTAACACCTAACGGATGAATGAATGACATCATGACGACTAGGAGGTGAGAGAGTGTGAAATTGATTTGGTGGAGAAAAGCGGAGGCGTACGCAGTGCACGTTTTTCTTCATCACTCGTGCAAGCTCTCTCTCTCTCTCTCTCTCTCTCTTTCTATCTCTCTCTCTCTCTCTGCTGTCTCTTCCCTCCTTGCTTCACCCTCTCCTTCTCCACTTCTGAGGACGGGATCTCTGGTATGTCACATTCTTTTTATTTCCCCTTCTTGTGTTATGTCTCAGAATTTTTTCCCCCCAGGTGGAGTTCATGCTGTGTTTAGTTGTGAACTGAGCACCCATTGTTGACTGGTTTGAGAGTATAAAAATGTATAGCAAGGGTGTATAGAAACAGAAAGGGGAAAGTGTAAGTGTATGTCTGTGTGTCTGTGTGTGTGAGTGTGTGTGTGCGTGCGTGTGTGTGTGTGTGTGTGTGTTTGTGTGTGTGCATGTTAAGCTATTTTTTATGAGTGTGTAGCCACCTCATACGCAGCTGGTTCATCTCTAAACACTCAGCACATAACGTGAGGTTCTGTTTGTGTGTGTGTATGTGTGTGTGTGCAGGAATATGAGTAACAGCAGTTCAGTTTTAGCTTCTAACATGCCTGAAAATGGCTATTTACAGTATTCTGCTCTTGCTTTCATTTTCTGTCATCAGTCTCAGCATGTTAACAATCTGTCCAAGGTCGCTGGCATGATGCTGACAAATGGACGCCTAGTCAGTGCCTGCACTAGTGTGATTACGTCTCTAATGCTCATCTGGAACTGAATCAAGTGAATCCCCACTTGTGTAGTGACCACATGGCTGTTTTTTGTGTGTATGAGCAAGAGTGTGTTTGATATACATGTACAGGTGTGGCTGTGCATTTTCTTTTTACTAGCAGTGCGTATGATGAATTAATTTAACAACATCATGTTTAACAGTGCATAATATAAGGGTGTAGCCTATGGACGTGTGTGTGTGTGTGTGTGTGTGTGTGTGTGTGTGTGTGTGTGTGTGTGTGTGTGTGTGTGTGTGTGTGTGTGTGTGTTTGGAGGAGGTGTGTGTTTAAAGGTGAGTGTGATGTTTGTTCTGTTTGAAATTATGGAGGTCAATATGCTTTCTCCTTCAGTGCTAAATCAGGGAAGTGTTTCTTTCAGTCACTGTGCTGAAGTGGTGATGTACCATATGAGATTGAAGTCAAGGCGACCCGGTGACCTTTCCCAGAGTTATACTCACAGAGGCTGAAAGGTCACGGTGCAGTGTTAATAGTGGAAGCTCAGAGCAAAACACATGTCTGCTGGTCTGTATGTTCACAGCACAAGCTCATGCTACAATTCCACAAATGTACCCACTTTCGCTAAAAATCTGCATATGAGTAGTAGCGAGATCAGCGAATCCACTTCAGTCTAATCAATTATTCATCCTGCTCATTATGCATGTGGGTTCATTTAGCTGCTCATTTGAATCTATCTACAGATAGATTTCAGCCTCAAAAGTGGCAGTATGTGTATTAAATCCCATCTAACTTTGAGTGTAGCATGCTATTGATGTATGAACTGAACGCTCCTGTGAGTTATGGTGTTTCAGCCTTGGTTTTAAACTTGATCCATTATAGAGGAGTATGTGCTTATTTCTAAGACTTGGAAGACGTCTCTTTTTTAGAAATTGAGACAGAATAATGAATAAGTAATGAGTTGGAAATTTTAGTTGCTGATTGAGCTGAGTGAAATTTTGCTTTGCTAAGTCTGGCTGTGTTTAGCGCCTGACTAGATAACTGTGCACTTAATGTGAAGAGATTGCCACCATCAGGTAGTTTCAAGGAATGACAATTTTTTTTTTTTTACACTTCTCCTCTGTGTCCTTTCCATCTCTCTCTCTCTCTCTCTCTCTCTCTCTCTCTCTCTCTCTCTCTCTCTCTCTCTCTCTCTCTCTCTCTCTCTCAAACACACACACGTGTACACACACACACACACACACACACACACACACACACACACACACACACACACACACACACACACACACACACACACACACACACACACACACACACACACACACACACACACACACACACACACACACACAAACAAACACAGAGAGTAGTCTGTCACAAGAGCAGTCCACCAAGGCAGTGGGTTGCTTAGACACGATTTTGTTTACACCAAAGAACATGGCACAAAAGTGTGTATGTGTTTGTGTGTCTGTGTGTGTGTGCATGTGTGTGTGTGTGTGTGTGTGTGTGTGTGTGGCTGTGTCTCTGTGTGTGTGGTTGTGTCTCTCTGTGTGTGTGTGTGTGTGTAGATGTGCATATACTTGTGTGTGTGGTTTATAATCGGATCATCTGGTGTGCACGTCTGTGTTCAGATCCCTCTTCCCTTGTACGCTCTGTCTCTGGGGAGAAATGTACTGCCACCACATGGCTCATCAGTGTTTCTCTGTGATGTGAGAGAGAGAGAGAGAGAGAGAGAGAGAGAGAGAGAGAGAGAGAGAGAGAGAGAGAGAGAGAGAGAGAGAGAGAGAGAGAGAGAGAGAGAGAGAGAGAGAGAGCGATCTGGGCCTCCCTGACTCTAGGGATGCATGTGTCCTGTTTTGAGGGAGGAAGGAATGTTTGTGAGCATCTTAAGGCTGTAGCGTACATCTGGACAGCACATTTGAACTGTTCCCAAAATCAGCATCCATATTTACTGTATTGTAATTTACTAATTAGAGAGAGAGAGAGAGAGAGAGAGAGAGAGAGAGAGAGAGAGAGAGAGAGAGAGAGAGAGAGAGAGAGAGAGAGAGAGAGAACTGTGTCTGCTTCAGTTTTATTATTATTTCTTTTATATTAACCGATCAGGTCAGGAATGGGTTTCAGGATGGGACACATGAACCCCAGCATACACACATTCATACCTAAACTCTATAAAATACAGTTGACAATTTACTTCTGTGCATGTTGTTGAAGGATGAATAAAACTAAAGAGACCCAGAGGAACCCCACACTGACCCATGGAGAACATATGAAACTCTAAACAGACTAACCCTGGTACTGTGAAGGGTTCTGTGGGGGTAACATAAAGGAATAACATGCAAAATAACACATAATACATAAAACAAATCAAACTTGAAGAATCTTTGTATATTTTTATATTTATTTCCCTTTATCGAATCATCAGACATGTACCAACCTTCTTCAAAATGTATCTTCTTAATTTCCTACTTGCGTTATTCATTGATCATTTTTCGTTCATCCTATTATTGATAGTGGTCTCATTTCAATCCACTTTCTTGTCATATGCTTTAAAGTTGAAGCAAATATTATGTTGCACAACTCTTGCTTCGTTGGGCATTTCAGTTTATAAAATAATCCCAACGGATGACAGGATCTAAATAAATGTAGAATTTATTTTTCTTTTAATAAACTTTCCAAATGTGACAGAAATATAAGATGTGAAGAATTAACCTGTATTTCTCTACACGTTCTTTACTTGAGGAACTGAAATACTCACTGAGTCAATTAGTGTCCAAAATCTACAGGAGATCAGCTGTCTCTTGCTCGGTCCCTCCCTGTGAGTGTGTTGTAGCAGGGCTCATGAGCAGCTCGCTTTTCAAACAGCTGAGTGTGTGAGGGCAGAGTTTGGGAATGTGGTGACTACAGTTGGAGCAGCTGTCAGTGTGCCTGTGCTCACACTCTCCTCACTGTGTATGAGAGATACAGGCAATAGTAGCAAGGATGTGTTACAGGACTCACCCGGGCAGAAAGGCATCGTTCGTAAGGTAAGCAGAGGACACAAGCTTGTAAAGAGATTGCTTATACTTACACTGTCAAGTGTTTATTGTAATTGTTTATGGAAATACACTGCTTCCATTTGGGTGAGTGAGAAGTGGGGTCAGTGAAGTAAATGTTGCAGGAAGTTATGTAGTGGAAAAGAAATGACAAATCTAAATGTTAGTCTTTGCTCTCTCTTTCCCTCTCTCTCTCTCTCCCTCTGGCTATAACACTTAATGGGCTATATTAATCACTGATCTTTCCATGTGATTTGTCCTGTAGCAAATGTGAGAGTTAGTGCGAGTGCCTGGCTTTGTGTGTTACTGTGAATACAAAAGAGAAAGCTTCAGAAACAGTGACTGAGTCAGTAAACAAGACAATAAGTACAGACAGAAACTGTTCTGTTTTTCTTCACTTTGCTTCACACCATGATGACTAGTCAGGATGCGAGGGATAAAATCTTATATCTAACAGTTTGACAAACTCTCAATATTGAGAATTGTATTGTGTGGCAATTTGATGGTGTAATGAGAGGCAAAGGATCACACACACACACACACACACACACACACACACACACACACACACACACACACACACACACACACACACACACACACACACACACACACACACACACACACACACACACACACACAGCCAGGCAATAGTATTCATGATTTAGATTTTTAAGTGTTTAAGTGATCTGTCTAAAAACACTGCCTAAGTGTATGTGTGGTGTGTGTATATGTGTTTTATATCCTTTTTGAATCTTGTCTAATCTTGTGTATGTTGTGAATAAGATTTGAATTTGAATTTGAAACACTGTCAAATACTGTATGGTAAACACAAAGGAAAATTCCACTTCTTATATGTTTCTTCTGGTTTATAAAGTTTGATTGAACTAAGTATGCTGAATCTATTAGTAAAAGTATCTATTAAATCTTTTACATTCTCCTTCAATGCCACTTTGGGCAAAATCGATGATAGTGATCACTTCAGTGAGTAAACACTCAACTCGACTCTCACTGATATGCTGCACGAATCAGCCAAGCCTTGCTTTTTCGTTCCATTCTTTACATTTTCGTATGACTATCGGTTTTGCTATGGAGACTCAAAAAGTAAAGAGACCCACCAAAAGTAAAAAAAAGCCCTGATTTCCCATTAAGATCAGTGAATCCTGCTCCCACACACATGGTCCAGTTCACCTCAGATAAAGCCCTGCATGAATTTGACATAAAGAAGGAAAGCTTTGAATTGAGCAAATTATATTTTAAGAAATTATATATAAACATTTATTATGATGACAGCAACACACCAAATCTTATCTTTAAATAAAGTTACCTCAGTAATATCTCTCAGAGGACAGATAGCTTGGGGTATATGTCTATATTCAGATTCATTTTGATTTAGCCTAGCTATGTAGAGCAGTACATTTGATCTAAGTGTCATGCGATTGCTCTGCTTATATCCTCAAGCCCATTTCACAAGGAATGGAAAGTAAAAATTGATCTTACCAGTTAGTGAGCTAACTAGCCATTTTGCAAATGTATTGGCCTAAAGTCATTCAGCACACATTACAGCGTTCACTTTGCCTTTTCTGAAGGTTATCAGATCATAAGCTTGTAATATTCAGGTTTGATAGAAGCTGCCACAGTTCAAGTCAACCACTCTATATTTTGTGAGTAAATATGTTTTCTCTGATTTCTAATCAGGATGTTTACAGAAACCTAGCTAATCACTATTCTGCTTTTTTGTAGGTGGTATACAGAGATTTATGCAAAAAAAAATCTGTTTAGAACTGAAACTCAACAGAAACTCCTTTAAATTCATGTTTGTTTTCCTCATGTGACCTGGGACCAAACACTTATTTAACTGATGTCTAAAGACAATACATCAGCATTTCTCTCTTTGTGGTGAGAGTAGTAACTGAGACAAGCTGATTTACTTCAGCCTCCAGGTTGTCCGGGCCATAGTGGTTAGTTCTTCATGGTTTATTTGAAACAGATTTGCCAACAGTTCTTTTTTTCTACTCTATTTTCTCTCTCTGTCCCACACACACACGCACACACACACAGATTGATGGGGTGATCCAGGCCTGGATCATGCTGACTGATCACTGTAACATGTTTAATCACATTGCTGGCTGCCTGGTGAGTTGGTGAGTGGGTGTGATGGAGTGGAGTGGTAGGAGTGATTATTAAACATTCGGCAGCAGGAGCATTTCAAACAAGCTTGAGATCGGTTCAGCTAGGTGGACGGCAAGGGGATTTTAATTGGTATCTCTGATTCTCCACTTGAGACCTGGAGTCTATAAAGTTGGAAAGGGCTTTCAAGGAAGTCTGTGAGTTATCTGTGGGATGTGCATACATGGCAGTATTTAATTAAATTTGATTTGTATAGCAGCTGAAACATCTATCTATCTATCTATCTATCTATCTATCTATCTATCTATCTATCTATCTATCTATCTATCTATCTATCTATCTATCTATCTATCTATCTATCTATCTATCTATCTATCTATCTATCTATCTCTCTCTCTCTCTCTCTCTCTCTCTCTCTCTCTCTCTATCCATTCAGGAGCTCATTACTGTTGGAAGAAACACATTGTTGACAAAGGTCAAAGAAGAATGGCTCTACTATGAGGCAGATGGACTAGAGCAGCAGAAGAACATGTCAAATTCCACTCCTGTCCACCAAGAACAGCCATCTGACATGTGCCCACAGGCATAGTTTCCGACACTGGTCATCAAGTACCCCTGTCCTGCATATTTTAGTATTTGCTGTTCTAACACAAAGGGATTAGTTAATCAGTTGATTAACAGATTTACAAGGTGTGTTGGGAACTGTGAAAGATGGGAAAATGTGCAAGTTAGTGGGTTGACCAGGTCCAGGGTTGGTAACCTGTGAGCTGGGATGTCTTATAGTAGAAAAGTACTAATGTTTCTACAGTGCAAATCCAAATCACACTCACTATTTAGCCATCTAATTGAAAGCATGTTGCTTGTGACATAAAACACAACTGTAAAGACAGCAGTTGTCATGCAGCAGTGTTGTTTCAACATATTTATCAGATCATCTGCATTTCACTTGGGGCTTTTCTACAGAATACAATTTCATCCATACAATGAAGGGCAGTGTGTATGTGTGTACGTGTGTGTGTGTGTGTGTGTGTGTGTGTGTGTGTGTGTGTGTGTGTGTGTGTGTGTGTGTGTGTGTGTGTGTGTGTGTGTGTCTGTGGTAAAGAGGTAACCTGTAAGGTAGAGGTAAGAGCAATACAGCAAACAAAAGCTTTTATTGAACTGTGGGGGTGAAATCTTTTATTTGTGGTTACTGTAAGTTCTTACTGTAATTAGTTAAAGTAATGTAAAATCTTAATACATATACATAATATATGTAATATAGGTATCATTATATATGCATAATATGTACATAACCATAAAATATACATACATGAGAGAGAGAAACAGAGATTATACAGAACCATTGTCACAGCTGGCGTGTACAGTATTTCTCTGCATTATTCTGAATAGCAGAGTGACCTTTGGGGTGTTCACTAAAAATAACCCTACTCCCCCTTTACCACTACTAGCAGCATAAAAGCCATTGTTAAATGCCTGAAAAAGACGTTTTCACTCATTCTTTCTATGATACATGTCTGCACTTAGTTTCTGTAATGATTTTTCTCATAATTTACATCCTAGACCTTATGTACATGTAAAATGAGAATTCCTATTAGGTTACTTGAATTGATGTGCAGTGTATATATTAGTATATAAGAAGATATAATGAAGTGGTATTCACATCCGGAAAAAAAATGAAAGGACACTGAAAAACTATGCTGATAGGAAAACCAAAACCTAATCAGAAAGATGATATATATATATATATATATAAACAAATCTGTAATATATTTTTTATTATTTCTTAATGGGGAATTCCTAGTTATTAAGAATAAGTCTGAAGCAATTATAATATAAAGTATACATTTGAGAAGACTAGATAAATCACTAATATACTATTAAGGTTTCCAGGCATTACTGAACTGCTGTGTTTACTAATTATAAATACAGTGAACACCACAGCACTTACTTCTGCCTGGTCAGAAAGAGTTAATTCATTTCAAAAAACGACATCTCTGTCTGTAGTTCTGACAGCAAGCTTTGCATTAATAAGCTCATTTTAATTCATTATCCTTTCTTTTGCATTACACATTACTACAAATGATTCAAACATACAACAGTCATTCTTAGGCACAATGCTGAAGTTAAAGAGGAATGAAACAACTCTGGCTGGTTGATTATTTTCCTGCAACAGCATATGTTGTGGGTTTTTTCCCTTTAATTAGCAGTAAATGAATGTGTAATATGTGATCCTGTGGTCAAAGCTGTTCTTTTTTCCGACACATGTATATATACAGTATGCCTTGGTTTGTTAAGTGGTTTGAGTTCCTGAACTGATAGGAAAGGTGTCTGTAAATTGCACTTTGTCTAACAGGAGCCATTTGAGTAATGAGCGGTGACATCCTCAAGTGAGCCCTGGGGAAGTATGAACTGCATGGCTAGTGTTATTAATGACCAGATGATGACCTTTTTATCTTTGGATCTCTTTTTCATTATGCTAAAAGGAGTAATAAATGTCTATAACATTTGTGGTGCAGATGTTTGTAGTCCTGGTCATGTTTGTAGACAGTGATGTATTACAGTCTTCCAAAAGGGCAGTTCCAAAAGTTCCTTTTTTTCCTACCATTTGAAGCCACTTTCTATATATGTTGGTGATTCTATATTGTTGGTATTAGAATATTAGGATTTTTCAAGCTCCTATAGCCCTTGTCGGTGGGTTACCTCAATGGGCCGTGTGTCTACCTATAAAAAATCTGGTTGTGTATTGAGACTGTAGAATGTACAGACATGGTTTTATAAAGTAAAAATTAACATATCCTTTTTTTTTATCAGATCTCTCTCCCCTCCCCTCCTACTCTGTCCAGCAGCATAGTCCTTGAAAACTGACAGCCATTGCTACATATGCATTTCCCAGGAGTGTCTAAACCCTGACATTTGCAACATACATAGACACTTTTTGCTTTACAAGTCATCCTCAGGCAAGATTTTTTTTATATCCTTGTCTCCAAGCTGGGATTTAGTGTAAATAAATATGCCATCGTTCTTCTTTTCACCTTGTGCACAAGGCCCTTTATCTCTAAAAGCTCATTTCTGTCTATAATTTAAAGCTTGGAGAAATATAACAGGGATGAAAAGGAAGATGTCACCATTCATTTTGCTTCAGTCACAGCAGATTTTCTTTTTGACCTCCCAACCTATCAGGGCTGAGTCTCTGGAGGCTGAAACTGGGACAGGAGCTGACAACTCTGCCTGTCCTGCTCCAGGTGTGTGTGTGTGTGTGTGTGTGTGTGTGCTGTTTATAACTGCAGGGGGTCTGGTAGTAGTACAGGTTGAGTCTGAACTCCTGCAGTGATCCAGAATGTTTGTTGACAATATACAGTATAAGTCATGACCTTGTGTAAATAACACATGTAAAGGGTAAAGTATAATGTTCACTGACATATTCAGCATCCCAATAGATCCACTTTTTTTTTATCCATTTTCCTTTCCAATTGTCTTCTGGTTCTCATTTTCATCTATTGTTTTCAAAGCTGGAAGAATTAATATTAACCATGTCACTGTGTTTATACCCGACTTGCTATACAAATGGTAACATCTGGATTAATTCTCTATTTGTTTTTATCAATATAAACTCACACACACACACACACACACACACACACACACACACACACACACACACACACACACACACACACACACAGAGTCACATATACACACTCACTCACAGAAACACACACACATGTACACGTATGTACACACACACACACACCCACATGTACACACACACCCACATGTACACACACACACATGTATACATACACACACACACACACACACATGTACACACACACACAGTGGTAGATAGTGGCTGCCATGGTTGTTGCTTTGCTGGAATATTGAGGTCAGATAATCAGGGCTAAGGCATGGACGGTGTGATGGTGTGAAGTAAACTGTTCACATCCGCACTGCAGCACCAGCTTCTCCCTCTCTTCATCTCTCGCTCTTTCCAATCCCTCTTTTACGCCGTTCCCTCCTTTTTGTGTACGTTCTTCATGTCTCCAAATCTAGTTATCTATTCTTCCCATCCTCTATCTTCCTATCTCGTCTCTTTCCATCTCTATTTTCCATCCTTTTCCTTCGTTTTATGGGCGAAGGTGTATGAGTGCACGAGCGCGTGTGACGGGCAACGCAGAGGTGTGTGGCGACTGCGCGCGGCCGTGATAGAAGGAGAGCTGGGGGCGTGGTCATATATGTGGGCGGGGCTAAAGTCACGTCACTCAGCGGCATTACGGCAGCACGTGCTGCGGTCATGGTCGCGCAGAGGAGCGGCGTTGAGGAGGAGAGACGCCGCTGCTGCATCCTGACGCCAAGAGAGAGAGAGTGAGAGAGAGAGAGAGAGAGAGAGAGAGAGAGACAGGCTGGCTGGCTGGAGGTGAGATGCGTGAATAATGCACACGGCGGTGAAGGAGAGTTAAATGCTGCATCGTGCCGGTTTGTAGACTGTCGCTCCGGCGCCCTGACAAGGAGAACATGTCACACTACCGCTTCATCAAATGCTGTAAGTACCGCGCCACTTTCCCACCGCATGTCCTTACTTTGGCAATGATGTCATCGCAGCGAGCGCGCGCGCCTTCCTGCAGAGGATTGATGTGTGTGTGTGCGCGTGCGTGCGTGTGGGCTGCGTGTGTACAACTGTAACCGTTAAGGATAAAAACAGGCTTTTTCTCACTGTATTGCACCCTTTCTGCACATGGTGTGTGCATGCAGCCATGGAGCAGCATCCTCGCAGCCTTTTTGGAGCGCTGTAACGTGTGTGTGTGTGTGTGTGTGTGTGAGTGAGTGAGTGAGTGAGTGAATGAAGTAGCTGCAGGATGCGGCAGCCATGCAAAAGTTGAGCGGTGATTGCGGCAGGTGTAAAGAGATCTCTCATGGGTGTCTGGGGGAACTTTGGGGAAACAGTGTGACAGTCTGACAGCCACAGCAGGCTATGCGCACGTGCGTGTGTGTGTGGTTGTGTGAAGGAAAGAAGGATGGGACTGACATGAAAAGAGAGATAGAGACTGGTGAGATAAAGGGGGAATAAATGAGAAGAATAAAATCATGTGATGTGGGAGAGAAAGAGAACAGATGATCAAAGACAAAAAGGGATTTTCAGTGATTGTTTGTGGCACAGCTGGATGAAAGGAGGTTGTTAAACTCAACCATTTACCCCACCTATCTTTTTATCTGCATTCACAAAATGCACTCCTTCATCTCTCCTTCTTTCAGCTTGACAGGTTGCTCATCAGCAGCTTATTACACACACACACACACACACACACACACACACACACACACACACACACACACACACACACACACTATGCTAATCTCCTATTTACACAATTATAATGTGTAATAAAGCTGCAGCTTACAAAAAAAAAAAAAAAAAACAGTTTTCCTTATGGCCACTAGTTCCCACAAAGCTAAAGCTGTCATCAGTTTTTCTTTTCCTCATGTGGACATTTTGTCCTCATTAAGAAACACACACACACACACACACACACACACACACACACACACACACACACACACACACACACACACACGTCAACAGATGGACCAAGCATTCACAGCCGTTCAGGCTAACATTCTGAACTGTACTCATACTGGAATGACTGTTATGGGAAGAGACAGAACTGCATGTTTCACATACCAATATAACAATCAAACACAGGCCATAGTAAACCATAGTAAACTAAGATAATAACTAGTAAAGTAACCAAGAAAGAAAAAATCATGATGAGCTAGACAAGTGTTGTTTTTTCCAAGACAAATTGTCAGTCATATTTCTTCATAATCTCTAAACTCTCATGTTTTGTGGTTAAGTGAACATTTGTTCTTCAGAAATGGCTAAAACCTGGTTGCATTCAGTTACGCGTGATCGTCAAAAAAAAAAAAAAAACATATACCTTCTATTAAGAAGTTATGAATGCTACATACTCTCCTTTGTTTGAATCTCATCCATAAATAAAGTTCTAGCACTTTAAAATGTGGTCAACCCAAGAGTGAGAAGAAAAGGAGAAAATTTCAGTTCAAGATTCAATTCCGACTGACACGCAGAAGCATCAAAGACCATTTGACAGCGTTATCTGATTATAAACCAAATCGATTATGCCATGTAGCTAACTGGCAGCTGTAGCTGCCTCTCTTTTCCTCTCATCCGGTGTGATTGGACAGCTTGGGACTCTTTTACATCCAGTGCCAGAGACAACCTGAAGGAGAAACGACAAGGTTGCACAGTCAGGTGCAGAGCTAGCAGATCACAGACTGGACTGTGTGTGTGTGTGGTTTTGTTTAGGCAGTGTGCAGCAAAGGGAGTGATGGATTTGCCTGCTGTGCATTTATGTGGCTGTAAGCAGTGCGAGAATACACAAGGCTTGGACTAGCTGTGTGGGTGTGTAATTGTGAAGCAAGACTGTATTTTAGCAGGAAAGCACACTCATCAGGCTTTGTGTCACTCTCTTGAGTATGTGTGTGTGAGACTTGTTCCTCCTGCAGATGCCACACAGGGTTTGATGAGTAGTGTAAGAGACATGAGAAAGGTTAAAGCCCTGTGAAATATCCAGTGCTGTCTCTTCCCATAACAGTCCTTCCAAGATGAATTCAGTTCAACATGTTAGTCTGAACGTCTGTGTATGCTAGGTCCATCTGTTGATGTATATATATATATGTGTGTGCGCGCGTATTTGTGTGTGCGCGAGTATTTGTGTGCGCGAATATTTGTGTGTGCTTGTGTAACAAAGAGATGCCTATTCATACAATCTAATTTAAGCATGTGTCTGTTATTAACCGAAGCCTGTGTAGGATATGCCAGTGTAAACCAATAGCTTATATCCTGGAGAATAGGAAGGAAGAACTGTTGAGAAACAGATATATATTTGCAAAGAAACACTGCATACATCATTTTTGTGAAAATACATGATATTTAAGAATCTCATGCTTAATCATAGACTACATAATAATATCTGTTCTTGGGCTGTGCAGTAATTAAATATTGTAAATATTTAAGTAAGTAATTATCGGTAATCTGCTGATTTTCTTTTCTGTACTTATTTCTACACTACAAACTTAATGATTTTGAATTTTTTGTCTTTTTTTTTTTTGCCAAGTTAAATATTGTGATAATTAGACTTACATGTTATTAACTGAGAGAATGTTTTAAAAGTATTGGATTGTATGTATTTTAATATACAATATATTCACTTTATGCCTCATCATTAATTCAGATCAATATAGTGATGATATTAGCAAATAGTTAATTGTACAGACTTAGTATGTACATTTATATGTCACGTGACATAAGACATAAGCCCAAAGACTTCATGTTTTACTATGCTCTATAAACCAGTTATGGAGTCTGTGAGAACTGGTAATAAAATCACACCAGCTGAGACTTACTCACATAGGGTAAGGAAAAATGTATAAAGAAGGGGAACCGGCGTTTGATAAGAGATGCTTAGATAAATGGTGGTTTAGTGGTAGTTATAAATTTAGTAGGAACTGAACTTTGAATTCACATCTCTTGTTTCAACTATTTGTGATACGATTCGACTACATAACAACAGATGACTTTTTAAACTGCAGCAGTTGGTTATTTTTGCATTAATTGCTAAGTAGTCAAGTCAAGAAGCTTTAATTGTCATTTCAACTGTGTATATCTGTTGCAGTACACAGTGAAATGAAACAGCTTTTCTCTAGGACATGGTGCTACAGTACATAAAACAACACAATAAGTTGTCCTAGCCTCATAAAGTGCATTGTGTGCAACCGAGTGCAAACAGTGCGGGACAAAAGACAAACAAACAATAGTGCATAGAGATAGTGCAGTAGTAATACTTGTGTAATAACAGCAGTTGGATGAGGTATTAAAATGTGGTGTCAACTAATACATCCTACAGCATACTTCCACAATATGGTATGCCACACACTGCACTTCAACTTCAACAGTTCAACACTGGACTATACAGACACACTGCATTTATACACACTGGACTATACTGACTCACTGCATTTATACATACTGGACTATACATACACACTGCATTTATACATACTGGACTATACATACACACTGCATTTATACACACTGGACTATACTGACTCACTGCATTTATACATACTGGACTATACAGACACACTGCATTTATACACACTGGACTATACTGACTCACTGCATTTATACATACTGGACTATACATACACACTGCATTTATACATACTGGACTATACAGACACACTGCATTTATACATACTGGATTATACATACACACTGCATTTATACATACTGGATTATACATACACACTGCATTTATACATACTGGACTATACATACACACTGCATTTATACATACTGGATTATACATACACACTGCATTTATACATACTGGATTATACATACACACTGCATTTATACATACTGGACTATACATACACACTGCATTTATACACACTGGACTATACTGACTCACTGCATTTATACATACTGGACTATACAGACACACTGTATGTATACATACTGGACTATACATACACACTGCATTTATACACACTGGACTATACAGACACACTGCATTTATACACACTGGACTATACTGACTCACTGCATTTATACATACTGGACTATACAGACACACTGTATGTATACATACTGGACTATACATACACACTGCATTTATACATACTGGATTATACATACACACTGCATTTATACATACTGGACTATACTGACTCACTGCATTTATACATACTGGACTATACATACACACTGTATGTATACATACTGGACTATACATACACACTGCATATATATATATATATATATATATATATAAATTAAGTATTTACTTATATATACTGTATACAATGTGTAGTGCTATTGTAAGTATGTCTAATAGTGCACTGTGTGTACTGACTATGTATGAGCATATTGCACATTTTGACATTTGCACATTTTCACCTGTATGTAAATTGCTTCTGCAATTTCTGGAGCATGCACTGTGGTGATGTGACAATAAAAGTGACTTGACTTGACTTGAAACAGCATAAACCATAACAAAGGGTTGAATCCAACCAAATAGAGTTGACCAGCAGAATCCATACCAACAAAACAGTTAATAAACAATTTTCATAAACAGCAAACCTTAAAAAAGCTGGGAACTGGCAAACTAGACTAGGAGAAGCTGGGGTAAAATTGACCTGATGTTCTTGGGTAGGAGAGGAATTGGCAGAAGACAGAACTGGATTATGTTTTATTGGACTGATTTGACTTGGCTTGGCTTGGATAGGAGTAAACTAGATTGGACTAGATTGCTTGGCGTGAGAGAGCATGGCATGGTTTGATTTGGCTTGACCTGGTCTGACCTGGAATGGACTACCAGACTGGACTGGAATAGGTTGGCTTGGCTCAGACTGCATTAGAATGGACTAGACATGAGTGGACCATATGGGCTAGATTGGTTGGCTTGGATGGTCTGGACAGTTGAAAAAAAATGTTTGATGCCTAGGAGGTACCATCAAGTATTTTCTATTGTATGGAAACTACAGATATGACTTTGCCTCTGATCTAAGTAACAATTAATCCAGTCGAAATAGCAGTAAGATTTATTTGTTCCTTTATGTTGTTCATGATGATGGCAGAGTTACACAGATGTGCCATATCCCAGTATGCCATGTGTATCAGTGTACACTGCTCCACTACTCTACTGTCCTACATAACCGCTGCTTAGAGATAGTGAGTGCAGGGAGACACCCAGCCATGTGCTAATTCTATTCTGTTAATGATCCTCTGGCTCATACCGCTGTTGTGTTATTGCATGTGTGTTAGTTTCCTTTCTATGTCTCCATGTCTAAGATACACTTTGCTTTCATAAATTAGCTTTGTGCAGGGAGTTGGGATCTGAAAAGAGAAACATTTCTTCTTCCTTTGCCTGTCATTTTGTTGTAGGAGGCAAGCAGAGTGTCTTGCTGGGAATGTTATCAATCTCATTTGCTCTAGGTTTGACACTGCCTAGGACTTTCCTTTTAGTTGCTTTGCGTGTAATTCTGTGGGATGTGGTAGCTCAGTGGCTAAGGTGTTGGGTTTACTGATCGGAAAGTCATGGGTTCGAACCCCAGGTCCACCAAGCTGCCACTGCTGGGCCCCTGAGCAAGGCCCTTAACCCTCAGTTGCTCAGTTGTAAGTCACTCTGGATAAGGGCGTCTGCTAAATGCTGTAAATGTAATTCTCAGATGCGGTCCGTATACACCGTGTTTTTGTGTTTACATATGTGCATTTATGAACATGCTTGCTCTATTTGGTAACGAAAGCATAAATAACACTGTTTCATAAGCTTAATAAGAGTATGAATGACTCACTGCAGGTCCCACTATGTTTAGAGCATCAGTGTTTGCTTCAATGGATACCGTTGTATAGATTTACAGTGAAAAGGTGAAATTGTTGAAGTTTAAAGATCCCAGAGACAGATTAAAAAAAATATATACAGTGACAATTAAACAATTTATGATCATCATCTCGCTCTATCACCAAAGGGAAACAGAGAGACACTGTTGATATTGCTACTGATGCATATCCACATATGTATGATCACATGATCAGAAGTGAATGTGTGGAATCGGGTAAATCTCATATAAGATACATCTATTGTATATTATTTATTTATTTATGTATTTATTTATTTATGTATTTATTTATTTATTTATTAAAATTTGAATTAGGACAGTGCACATTAATCAACAAATCAGCAATGAGCATCAGTGTAAATATGCCGGAATTAGCACAATAACTACATTTCATCCTTTGTCCTAAGGCAGGTATCATAAAACACAAAATAGAAATTATAACAACATGCATGTAGACATATTACACAGAACAACAGAGACTAAGTACAGTAAACAGCCGTCACATAGAAGTTAAAAGGCCACTATGAACATACATCCAATGAGGAAATGATTTACATATGGGTACATCGCTGGTTTGATTTCAGCCATCGTTTAAGTTTTTTTTTTTAAAGTTAAGTAATTGTCACAATTCCTAAGTTGAGTCGGTAATGTATTCCATGACTTTGTGCCTCTGATAGACACCACCATTTGGTTAAATTTGGTTCAGCGCCATTGTACATTAGTCTCCTCTGGTTAATGCTCTAGTGTTTACTTTAATGTTAGTTTTTTTTTGTATAAAATCTCTTAATGGTGACCGGGCAAGCCCATTCAAAACTCTAAAAATGAGACAGACATCCAAAAACGTCTGATAACTGTCAAGATCTAGAATATTATATTTACCTAGAATATTACAGTGATGAATATGTATAGGCTGCCTGTCTAGAATTGCAAACGAAAAGACGGCTACGAAAGTTTTCATGTAGTATCTCATGTAAACAAAACAATGAAAGAAATTTCAGACTCTGAAAAGAATGCTACCAAAAAAAGAGAGCATATTTTAGTGTTAAATATTGGATTTCCTCCCTTAAAACATGCAAGATACTCTTGAGATAAATTGTGTGATTGAGTGTGTGTATATTTGCAAGTGTGTGAAGTGCACAATAGATGATTTTGTGTAGACATTAAACCCCATTATGTACGTACATTTGAGATTTCATCACAATTGTGATTATTAAGGTTACTTGCTTTCTTTCATTGTTAATATTTATGTTAGTCTCCGCTGATAAAAAGCTCATTGAATTTACTTTATATAAATATGAACTGGATCCACATGACTGAACTGTGTAACTGAACCTGACTATTTTTGTACATCCAACATGAATTGATCATGCATTTTCAAATCCCTGAAAAAATCTGGACTACTGATCAAACTCGCTGGAGTTCAGCAGCATCGACATTCATTAGAACATGTTCCAATTAAGTTTAAGCAATTAAATCAAATCTTGTTTACCGATTAAATTTCAGCTATATGAAGTACAGTTTCCTAAATCTGACTGAACATATATTTTATATTCTATATTTTTATACATACATTTATACTTTTATATATTTTTGAACATATATTGTATACTATAATTATTGATAGTAGATTTTGGTTTGATTCTTTAACTGCATATTAAGCATTTTTCTGGTCGAGTTCTGATTTGCTGTAGAGATGTGGCAAAAATGAAATCGGTGAATGACTTAGGGGATTTTGCATATGCTCGTTTGTTGAATAAGGTCATTGTGCTGCGAAAACTTTCACTAAACCTGTATTTTCTCTAAACCTGGTATTTTGTTTCTGTAATCTAAGCCATTCAGATATATTTTCACAGCCAGTGGGCAGTAAACAAAATTTGTTTGCGGGATCAACAGTCAAATGGCTGCCGTTGGGAGTTGGAAGTGAAAACATTATCGCTGTCTTCAAGAAAAACCTTCAGAGCAGATGACTGTTACTAAAATGCCAGTTTCAACACAAGTCTCAAGAGCAGCAGCTTTTGGTATCCACATCTCATATCTCCATATTTCACTGATGGAATCGACTGTATCAAAGGGAAAAGAAAAAGGATTAAAAGGATTAAAAGGATTTCTGTAACCAACTAAAGTTATTAGATATTTACAGCATTTGGCAGACGTCCTTATCCAGAGCAACTTCCATTTATTCTCATTTTGTTCAACTGAGCACTTGAGGGTTAAGGGTCTTGCTCAGGGGTCCAGCAGAGCAGCTTGGTGGAGATGGGATTTGAACTCGAAACCATCTGATGAGGAGAAATTTGTCATTTTCACCAGAGGTTAGAAAGAGTGTGATCTTGCACTATATAGTGCAATAGCACAACATATTTTTTTATTTTTGCCCGGTCTTATTTGCTTATTTACTCTGAACCTCTGTGAACTTCAGTTCACAAATCTCACTACTTTTAGATCCTTCCCTCCAGACATTTTCATATTTAGTTTTTGGAAGTATTGTAAAGATCCCAGTGCACAACGTCTTCCTAGAATTGAGTCATAAGCCCATTTCAGCTGTGCCTAGTGTGTATTAACACACCATGCACAGCTTCTTCTTCTTCTTTTTTTTTTTTTATATTTATTTGAAAGGGACAATGCATATCAATCAACATTTTTTGTTTACACTCAAAATGTAAATGTGCCAGAATTAGCTGAAGAGCTTGTGATCACAGGCACCCAGCTGGTGTATCTATTTTATTTTTATTGTATACTGGTTTGATATTGCAATTATCTTCACCTGTATCTAGAGACTAAAGTTGGTTTCACCTTTGTAAAGTTTTCATTTTTCCTTTGAAACTTCCAAATGCTGCCGGGATGTAAACAGATTCGTGTGGCCTTTCCACAACTTGTGTTAACTTTTAGGCAGCCGTTAAAACAGGTGGTCAGGGGTTGAAAGTAGACTCCCTGACATCTTAGACAAAGTGGTTTGAGCTCATAGCAATATCAATCTTCAAGCTTTGTCTGTCAACTAGTGGGTGATAAGCATCTCAGTTCAGCTTTCTGTCTCAGAGAAGGAAAGTCACACTGGCAGTGATCTGCAAAGCACGGCAATCCGGTGACCTTATCATGACGCGTGACCTTATCAAGATTGCCAGCTCCAGTGGCTGGAGGCAGTTACCCTGGGAAAAGTCTGGATGGATTTGTTATTACTTGACGGATATTTTGGGCCGAACGGTATCTCAGGACCTGGTTTACTTTTGCAAGTATCTGTATGAGTGTTGAGGAGTTTTGGAGTAATAACGTGTTGCACTCATCAATCAACCAGATATGAGAAATCTTCAAGTCAAGTCAAGAATAAGCTTTTCTGCAGATTGTATTACCATAATTGTCCAATAGCATGGCCCAAAAAACCTGTACTGTACATCATGTTTGCCTAAATCCATCTTTTTGGTTTTCAGAAGCTTGATATAGAGCAGGACAACATTTACTGTAGATTGCATGCATTCATCACGTGCAAATGAAGACAGGAAACTGATCTAATCTTTTCTACCATTTTTGAGAAGGTTTTATCCTGTTGTAGCACTAGCATAACCAAACCTCTTCTGGTAGTCTGACGATGGATTCCCCGCAGCAGTCGCGTGTATATGCTTTTTCAATGATTACTCCTTATGAGAGGAGTTCAAAAAGAAGCAAGGCGGTTCTGAAGAGTCTTTGTTTGTTTTGCCAGAACCAAATCAAACCTGATTTGTGCTTTAAAACCTGTGCTTTAGTTTATAAATTTAGTAACTTCCCACATTGCTAGATTTTTCCAAAGTGTGACAGTGATACAATATTTAGATTACAGATACAATGAATAGGCTCAACAGTAACGTCTGCCACAACCTTTAAGAGATACGGATCTGAACATTTTTGCAGACTTTTTGTGGTTATCGTCTTTCAGACCTTTATAAACTTGAAGAGCTGGAACTCTTTTGTCCTGGACACCCAGATTTTACCGATGTGATGCACTAGTTGTATGTACGTTTGATTGGAAGTCTGTTCTAATACGTGTGTATCCAGTATTGTAAAAAACTTGTAAAGCTTGATCTCAATTTTATGTCAAATATAGCACCAACAAGTGTACATTTGAAAAAATGTTGCTACTTTTCCTGTTTTTATTTCTTCCTAATTGAAAAAAAAAAACATTGGCAGTATACTGTATGTTCAGATTAGTCTAGGTTAGAGCTCTGCTGGGTTAAATAGTCAGATTTTACTGTACCTCAGGACTCCGGGGCTGGGGACAGAAAACCGAGCTGTAAAGTGCACCACCTGGTTCATTACGTTCAAAGACAAGCACGAGCCATATATCAGGACACTAGAGTAAAGGAGGTTTATGGCCATGGAGGGGAGAAATTGGATTACTTAAAGGTCTCAATTTACTCCTGGTAATAAAGTGTTCTTCACACCATATTAGATCACATTGTCTGTTATAAGCACACCGAACAACACTCCACCGCTCGGACGTCTGCAGACTCATTTCCCCGGTTCAAAGAGGAGTCCGGCTGACAGTCTTTGTCACGGTGGATTTTTGGTAAGGTTATGGAAACATTCTAATTTAGGCTGAATGAAAATCTCATCTTCAGCATGACACATCTACAGAGCTCTCATCTCCCACTGCACAGCTATCATTAAAAAGGTGAATCAGTTGAGAATACAGAACAGCAGAGAAAGGAGTATGAATGTACACAGGAAAAGTACACAGCGTTACACAGCCAATAGTGTTACGACTTACATGCTGGCAGCAAGACGCTCAATTAGGGTAAGAGGGAGAGCAAAGGAAAGGAAAGGCCTTGTGTGTAAAGGAAAGAGTCAGAGTCAAGAGAGGCGTCTGATTTATCTACAAAGGCAGACTTTTCATGGTTCACGGTTCCCCTGGCTTCAAGTGACCTGAATTATCCTAGTAATTACAAGTCTGCACACAACCATAGAGAAGGAAAGCGATGGATGGAAGTTCAGAAAACTTACTCACAAAGCAAACTTTTTTATGCCTGGCCTCAGGAAAGTTGATAGATGTACATATTGTGATGACTCACACGAAGTTGGTTCACGAAGGTCAAACAAACTTTCTCCAACCCATTATTTTCCTGCAGGTTTATACTCTTTCCAGTCATTTTGCCATGATATAGTCTGTTCGTGTTGCTCTTTGTCTCTCTTTGTCTGGGTGAGGTGATGGGATTATAATGTACGACATGGTGGATCAGCTCAATAGAAGAGGTGTGTAGGCAGGAAGGGAAATCTGAGCAGCCTTGTGATCGCTGCAAATGACTTGCTAAGCAGTCGATACATCTCAGGAGATTCAAGCTTCAATTACGACTGGAATTATTTCAATTATTGACCTGAAATGGAGGTATTTATTTTTATGCATTGGCGTAAATGAACTTGTAAGGATTGTAACAATGTTTACTACTCTCAGATAAAGATATTTTAGGAAGCAGTCATTTTCAGGTTTTCAGGACACGTTCAGCAGTATGTTTATATGCTGAGTCATGATATTAATCTCTCACTGCTGCTGCTGATATATGTGTGTGTTTGTGTTTGTGTATGTTGACAGTGGAAGGGTCTTTGCTTGAAGGCTTAAACAGGAAAACAGCTTCATCAAAAAGAGATTTTGAATGTGGAGGAAACCACATGAACATGTAGGAAGAGTAAACACTTTCTCCATGTTTTTCCCCCTCTGTCCTGATACTCAAGAACTCTTTCTCATTCCATTCGATTCAATTCAGTTTTACTTCCATTGCTCCTTTGCTACACTGGGCATCGTAACAAGACAGAAATTCAGGTCCGGATTTAAATTGATTTGTTTAGTCTAGATTCAAATTCCTTTCTCTTTCTATCCTTTTTTAATAATGTTTAGAAATTTAATTTCCACTTGAGCTAGGTCCTAATATGACACTGTAATCTAGCAAGATGTTTGGCATAGAGGCTTGATTTCTTGCTTGGCTTAATACACAGTTGATAAACAAAGAATAGTTTGCAGTGGCGGTATAACATATTTTGAGAAAATGACCTCTACATCACAGCATCCATGTTGCAAATCACATGTCTTGCGAATCACAAACCCTGAAATCCAGCTCAGTGACTCACTGTGTTGGCGTAAACTGTGAAAGGTAAGGCAGCTATAGTAGAGTATTGGAAGAAAGCATTTAAGTAGGCTAACCTGCTTCATTAAAGAGCTGTTGGAAGGAACAAAGCTGAGATCTACAGTAAAAAAAACCCCTCAGTCTTAACCCTTTTGGAGCCTTACATTAGTAAGGCCATGTTAGTGACTTTTGCGATTCGTTTGTGCTTTTATGGTGGAGATTTTCGATTTAGGATCACATTTATACTGGGATGATTTAACGTGTGATTTACAGTGTATTTTTTTAGACACTGGAATAATACTCTGAACTAATTATTCATTTTAGTGAAAGCATAAAAGACATAAATGTGTTTGAGAGGCAGCGGTGACACAAGACTTTGGTACTCTACAATAATGAGCTGCTTGCAATTTATTCTGTTTAAACGGTCTAAGATTGATCTGTTTTGCTGATTAAAACGCTGATCCCTAATTAAAACATCTCCGTTTGTTTGTCCTGCTCCCAGGTTGTTTCCAGCTATGTAATGCCTTCAGGCAGAACATGGAGATAGACCAGTGCCTGTTGGAGTCATTACCTCTGGGGCAGAGGCAGAGGCTGGTGCGCCGGATGCGCTGTGATCAGCTGCGTGCGTACTACGACCGTGAACGGACCCTGCAGAAACAGAGCACACACAAACCTCTCAGCAGCCAGCACAAGAAGCACTCCATTAGCTTCTCCTTGTCTGATATCCTCCAGGACGCCATCGTACGGCACGACGACAAAGAGGGTGAGGTTTGAAGCAGTGTGTTCTGAATCTTGAAAATGATGTATATGAATAATCCGTATAAAGCATGATAAATATCAGACATACTGAATGATACCTACAGTCTCTTGACTTTTTTTTTTGGCTTCTTGTTCATGAAGCATTTGGGACAAATCTGTTCTCATGTATTACAGTCCATTGCAAGTTCAAGCTCTAGTGTCTAATATCCTGCAGATATTATTTTTATTATTGTGTTTGTGTGTGGGAGTGTGCTAGCACAGACTCCTCAGCTGGTAGAAAAAAAAAAGCTAAATTAATTTCTAGCACGGCACAGAGACGCAGGCTCAGCCATTAGCCTCTGGGTATTAAGTCGTCCTTCACACAGATTATAGGCTAGTCAAAGCTAATATTCTGTGTGCGGCAAGCGGCACCGGACAGCCGCACACCCTTCCTGAGCGATGGAGCAGGAAAATTACATTTAACCAACTCAGCTATTTCTGCCTGTGAGGTTGCAGGGTGGAGTCGGAGAGTTATTTTCAATCCTCTCGGGACATATACGGCTAAGACGGCTCTCATTTTTTGACTTTAGGAGAACGAAACTCTGTAACACCCATCATATGAGAAGCTTATTATGTAAAAAAAAGACAAACTTTAATTTTTTTTGTGGTACATTGAGCCAGTTAAAGGATTTACATACAAGTAAAAGCCTCACATAGCCTCACATAAGTCACCAACTGCAGGAACAACTGGCCATGGGCATGTGCTAATGAAGCCTGTGAATCATATCACAGGGTTATGACTTTTGAGTCCTTCTAATTATGTAAGCTCTTTAAGGGTTTATTCAGAAGCATGTTTTCATCGTCGCCACCAAATTCCATTTGCTTGTCAGTGGAATATTATTGACTTAATATTAGGTTTTTGCTGTGTTTTTGTGTTTTGGAAAGGAAACAGAAATCAGTGCAAAATTTGTGATATTATCTCTATGTATGCACTAATGAGATTTGTCTCTATAAAATAATACATTTGTAATAATGATGTTTATAGCTGCAGCTACTGTAGCCTCTTAGCTTGTTAGGACAGTTTATTTTACCTTAGGACGATAAGAAAATAAGTAGTTATACAGATATTTGTGAATTATTTGGGAATAATAATTATTCAAGAATTATCCAAGGGCTACCACTCTAAAAGTGGTTAATTTTTCATTACATCCTTATTTGTTCTGTTTTTTTTTTTATAGCGCAGCAATTGGCCAAAGTTTGCTATTTTTAATTTATTAAATAAACAAAACCTCGTACCTTTAAACGTTTATAGTTACGTTTAGGTGTTGTGGATTATTCATGAGATTTGTTCCTGCTTAATTGTTATAGCAGTTATAAACATCTCTGATTTAATTTATTTAATAGGCTCTAATTTTTTCTGTTTCTCTTGTAGTTAATAAGTTAATAAATCCCTGCAGCATGTCGTTATCTGTCACAGTACAGAACATTGTGCTTCTCATTGCTTCACAGCTGTAAAACATGGCCACTATGGACTCACATTCCCAGCAGGCACCAGCACTCAATAACCAGACTTTTTGAATTTAACTGCGCCCTACTGCTATTGACCGTTATTCACATTACTGGAGCATTGCGTGTTTTTTGTTGACTGTGAGGAACATACTGTATATTCTCCATGTTTTCTGCTGCATCGTTACTGAACCGTTTGATTATCGCTGTCAATTCACCTTTTTTTTTAATCTCTTCCCTTTTCTGACGACTTGGGAATCAGCTTTGCCTGATTGCCTTGATTTCTCCTTTTGACCTTGGATTCTTATAAAGGTTTGGCTTAGGGTTTGGACGTTTTATGTATTTTTGTGCTTTTCTCTTGTTTCCCTGTGCCATTATTTTTGAATGTTCTTAATTTTGTGACAGTTCTTAAGTCTTTTGCACTTTTGGCTTACTCAAGATGTATCCACTGCTGTTTAACACGTGTTCAGTGTGTTCAGTGACATTACCGATAAACTATAAAGTCCAGAGAGCTCTGTCCTAAAGCGCTGTCTTCTCATGGCAGAAAGCTTCCTGACATTTACGAAGTATAGATCTCGGAGTCTCCTAACTTTAAATATTATGTACAGAAATGATGAGACATTTTCATTTTATTATTAGGCATGGATTATGTGGTGCGTCTCCCATACGACTCTCTGTGAATGAGCTGTTACTATAGAAACGATCTTGTATTAAATTCAGTATAACCCGCTGATTTGCAGTGTTGCCAGATCCACAGTCGGAGCTGCTGAGTGAAGAAACCGATCATCACCTGATCCGATGACTTCTGTTTTAGGTTTCCTTTGTTTCCAACTCTCCAGCTTTTTCTTTCATCCTGTCATCTCCTTCTATCATTTTCACTGCTAGTGGTTTACCCAGCTGTCAGGACAAATCTGTGTCACTTTTCCCAGCAGTCCTTGCAGGCCAGTGTGTAAATGCTTCCCATTGGATACTGCCCGGGTTCAGCTGGTCCACCACACCAGCTGGTGTTCCTGTTGGAAACAAGACACCTTTGGCTGAGGATGAATGGAAACTTTAGCCCACCTACTAAACACTAATTACCAATCTGGCAGTGCCCAGTGCTTTTGTTCTGGACTGTAGACTCTCTCAGGCAGAGAGACATGCTTAGTGTTTTGGGTAAATGCCTTTTGATCAGCCACTGGCTCTGCTTATTGATTACTTATGGCTCTATGCCACCCTTTAGGTTCCCGGCTTTCAAGTCAGTTTCTAAATAGATTCAGAAAGCGTCAGTGTGAAATTATGTCAAGACGATTTGTACACTTGTTAAAAATTAAGTAAGCAGGAGCCAGAGGTGTTCAACCAATCGGCCATATTTTAATATAGATAATAAAAATAAAGCGGTTATCTGAATCAGGCAGATTTAAAGATTCTGTGCTCCTCGTTTTTCTTGGCTGGTGTCCTGTAATGAAGCACTCTTAGTGAGTGTGGAGTGATATTCCTGTACGTTTAAATTCTAACACAGGCTCTGTTTGGGCTCGTCCTACCCTAATCAGGGAATAATCTGCAATGCTTTGGTGGTCACTCATGTGGGCTACGAGTTTTAAAAGATTTCGGGAAAGGGATTGATATGTTTGCCTACTAGAGGATTTGTGGTGGTGTTTGATGTGGGTAATGCAGGCAATGGCAAATCCACAGTGTCTGGATAAAAAGCCTAGCTGATATGTTTTGTTTCAGTGAGGGCTGCAGCTGGCTCCACACACACACACACACACACACACACGTGCGTGCACACACACAGAGATCAGGAGAGACAAGGCTGAGAAACAAAGGCGCTTCTTTTGTTCTTGTCTATCGGTCAGATATTTCCATCACAATTCAATTTTATTTTAGGCAGAAATAAAGGAAAAGGCATCAATCAAACTTCAGATGATTGCTCTAGATGCCTTTTTTTCAATTTTGTCTCTTTACTTGTCTATTGTATTTCAGCAGCTTGATTGATGAAAAACCTGGAATGAGGCTTTCAGAGGGAGTAAACGAGTTACAATAGTAGAAAGATTTCTTGTCCTGTGAACCAGACAATCAAATCTTATGTCTAGAATATTAGACGAATTTGTAGTTGTCTGGTAGACTAGCAAAATGTAATAACCAGAGTAAGAACAACAACAAACAATAACAGTAGTCTTCATTGGGTTTGTATGTTTAATCGTAATGCACTTTGAGTTACGACTCAAGGGTAGTAATTAAAAGACAATAAACATATACCTTTTCCGTGCTATACTATACTCTGTATTACTTTGATACTCTGATCTAGCTAAATATCCCACATTACATTAGCTACCACTTAGGCAGCCGCCAGGCAACCAAAACAATGGTTAGAACATTGGAGTAGTTATGTGTCTGGTGATCTAGCTAATAAATGCATGATTTGATCACTTTGTATTAATTAAAGATTAAAGAATGTGTAAATAGACTTCAGCGTTGTTCATTTTGTGCTTTAGATTGACATATTTTGCGTGTGCCATTTTGTGCGGCTTATAAACAGGTTGTAGTAGAGAATTAAAATAATATATATTTAAAATAATATTTTCATTCTTAATGCTGTAACACATCGAGTTGAAGTTATAACACCCCAAAGCATATTTTTCTCCTTTCCTCTGAGGTTATAACTTCAAAGCTCTCGGGTGACTCAAGGTGCTGAATCTTAAGTACTGTACACAGATGTGGACTTTAGGCTAAAATAATGTTTTACACTCAGATAGTCCACATCGGTCATTCAGCTGCTTTCTCACAATCTATCCGGACTCGGGCTCCGTTTGAACAGCCGTTTCTCATCATAAGCCGTTACGCTGTGCTGCATTTAGACTCATGCACTGGACAATACAAAGCGGTGCAGTGAGACCAGCTTAGCTTTCACTGTGTTAATGAGTTGGATGTGGAATTGCAGACACCATGCTGCATGTGCAACTCTTTTTATCCCTCTCTCCCCCCTCAGTCTATGTGTGTGATTGACTCGGTGTGCTGATTAAAACCTTGTCACTGCTTCTCCCTCGTCCATCAGGCAGAGATTAGAGGATAAGGCTTCCGTCTGGAGAAAATGCAGCATGAGTGGTGATGATTTCATCACAAAGGAAGGCCTTTATTACCAAATACACACTCACACATAAGTCAGACTATACGCCCAAGATTGCTTATTTTTTTTTGTCCCAAAATCTCTCTTCACTCTAACTTACGACACTTCAGTATTCTTCGGTTTATTTGCTCTCTATATTATTTTGTCTATGACGGTTTGTTATTCCATATCACATATAGCACACACTCATATCTTTAACTTCAGCTGGGCAGTGAGAGAGTGTAGCCCGAGCATCTGCTAGTCTCAGCATGCTGAAAATCAATCTCAGCTTTATTGTTTTGTGTACACTTCTCCACTGCTGATGTAAAGTGTGTCTGTTACAGGTCCTGTGCTGTTATTGGGTTGGTATTGAATTTTTATGTCGTCTACCATTATAAATTTGATGATTTCCACAGATATGAATAGACTCGAATACTTTGGTGAATATTAGTAGGGTTTCAATTTCAGCTCTTGCATAGAATAAAAAAATGGCACTAAAAAACCGTCACCATAAGGCACTCTGTTAATCTGGTGTATAATAAAGAATTAGAAATTCCATCTTGTTGTGCTTAAGAACAATTTATGCTTATTATAAGTTTAATCATTCCTGTTTACTTTAAGGTAATTGTAGTTTTGAATGCAAGTAACTATTTTGCGTAAAGAAATAATAGAAAGTTTAATATTAACCATTTACTGCTTAGTTTTTAGAAACATTTTTCTCCAAACACCAGAACGTGACATTTCAGATCTGCAAAATCAATCAACTGCCAGTTTAAAGTTTTGTTTGAAAGTATACATTTCTATTACTTTAAAGGAAACAAAGTTATTAAACTGGTTCAAATAATAATAATTTAGTCTGTTAATTTCTCTCAATTTTTTAATGAACTACAATGTTTATTATTTATACCTAGCTGAGGAAACAATATATAAAACTGTATTTTAATACCTTTAATACACTATTTGTGAATTTGTGTAGTCAGTAAAACATTATGTGGCATTGTTAAAGGGTATTAAATTGTTATATACAAAGGTGTTGGTTATATATATAGATATTGTTGTACAACCAATTACTTTGG
The DNA here is from genome assembly GCF_022655615.1 of Tachysurus fulvidraco. Lineage (NCBI taxonomy): Eukaryota > Metazoa > Chordata > Actinopteri > Siluriformes > Bagridae > Tachysurus > Tachysurus fulvidraco. The sequence goes on along the minus strand of NC_062523.1, from coordinate 19,645,156 downwards.
CGCCTGAGGTAACTGCTACCTGAGAAATTAGCTAAATTAGCTAGATAAGCTACATTAATGCTAGTCTTTGATGCCTGTGTTACAGTGAATAAAGTGTGCTAAAGGAATTCAGGCTCGATAGGTGCTTTTGATACTTAAGTAAAATAAATCACAGAATGACAATTTAAAACGTATACTTGAGTAGTTTTTTGTTGGTAGCTTTAATTATTACTTCAGTTAACACTTTCCCAGTAAGGTGTATTTGACTTAAGTGTGTATGTTATATATACTATAATGAATGCTTTTTGAATTCCAGGCATGGTTGCTTTTTCTTGAACACACACCACACATTTATGTAATAAGCATGTTCCTTCATTTCAGAACGAAAGTGAAAACACAACGGCTCGATCACTAACAAAACGATTAGTAATTAATACATTCACAGACAACTTAAATGGGGGGGGGTGTACATAAATGAAGGTACATGACAGACAGATATTCCTAGAATATATATGAATAATGTAATATGAATATGAACATATGAATGATATAATATGAATATCCACTAAAACTGAGTCTGAATAAATAATTATCTAATGAAATCAGATTTTCTGATTGTTATCTCACGTGACATTAGTGGTTAGTCTGTGGCATGGCTTCAGATTTCCCTCATGAGTCCAAAGACATATGTTGTAGGCTGACTGGCATGTCTAAATTGCCTGTAGTTTGTGAAAGGGTGTATGAGTGTGCACTGTGATGGATTGGCATCCTGTTCTGCATGTCCTCCGCCTTGTGCCACAAGTCCCCTGGGTAAAACTCCTGGCTTCCCAAAACCCAGTGTAGGATAAGCTTTATAGAAAATTTATGTAGGATAGACAGATGGACTTTTTAGCCATTTGCTAATGTTTTCTCTTGATCTCTGCATTTGATTTCATGTTTTATCATTTCACCATTGGTATGGGAAAACCATTTCCGAGCATCATGTCTGCTATGTTACTATGGCATCCATCTCCGTTAATAGCTCTAAGTGATCCCGTAGCAGCTAAGCCTTTTCACATTAATTAAAGAAGATTACATATTACTGTCTGCACAAGGCAGAGAAACTAAAAGATTACAAACATCAGGCATGGCCATGACATTGATTGTTTCCAGCTGGTGTCTTGAAATTAGCATTGCTTTCAGTGACAGAGTGTATTGTATCAGATTACGTCCATGTCATGACAGTGAAGCTATTTACAGTGTTGTAAAAGGACAGATCATACCACTATTTTGATAATGTTTATAATTTAGGCTGTAAAATAGCACAGAAGATAGCAAGCTTCACTTCTGGAATTGCTGGAAATGGTCAACTCAAAGTGCAGCAGAGAACATGTACAATTTAGTTATGGCCAAACAATCATATGAGTATCCAAGCTAACTGATATCTGTAAGTTATCAAAAGCAATTGGTTTGAAATTTGCACATTTAACATAATTATTGCTAAGTTCATTGATTGATTAAGAATTTTGCATTGCACCAAATTTGATCATGGATTGATCACATTTCATGGCTTCAAAGACATGCACTATTTTAAGCCTTATTATAGTGTAAATGGTGAGTTCACATTGAAAAGAAAAAGAAGTAGTGCACTTCAAGTACCCAGGTGATGGTGGAAGAGGGGAGGGACTAGCAGATTCTGAATGACAAAACATTTCTAGATGCCTGACGTTACTGTGGTAAACAAGAAAATCTTATAAATGTCTTTTAAATTAGCCAATGTTGTGTTTTTTTTTTTTTTTTTTTAAATTTTTCAACATTTTAAAAATTCACTGTATTCTGCTAAAGCTAGTGGTTGGACTCCATTTTGCCACTGACATGGACCTGTCATCCTTCTGGTTAGTACAAAAAATAAAAGTTAGTGTTCCATCTAAGATGATACTACCTCTAGAGTATGTAGTGCATAATGTAAGTGCATAGTGTGCAGTACATAATTTGGGCCTGGTAAGTGGTAACGACACGGTTAAAGTTGTTGGGCTACTGCTTAGAAGGTTATGGGTTTGAATCCCAGCACCACCACACTGCCTCTGCCTGGTCCTTGAACAAGGCCCTTAACCCTCAACTGCTCACTTATGTAAAGGAGATAGAAGTAAGTCTGGATATGTGTGTCTGCCAATGTAAGTCAGCTAACAAGTGTAGCTCAAATGATCTGTTTTAGTGAAAATATACATCTTTGCTCCTGCTGTTTTTTTTTCCTTGTAATTTTAGTGTAGGCACTTTAAGTTGAAGATGCTTCACTCGATGGTACCGATATGCCACAAAACTCTTACTCAAAAGTCAAACTCGTATTCAGCTGCAGCAGTTTCTAAGTAACAGTAAATTACCAGTCGGACTGTTACTGGACTAGAGCTGGTATTATAGATCAATGAAGTTACACTAATGGTAGTACTAGACTTAGTAAACTAGTAACATTACCATTATACAGGAAACTTGTAATGAGCAACACCACCTTTTAATACTCATTTGGACAGAAGGACTAAATGATTAGTAATGGTAGTGTTTCATGCCCAGTGTGAGGACTAGTGATGTGCCTGAGTAGAACTATAATGGCTTTAGAGTGTGCTTTTCTCGAGGCTGGGGATAAGAGAAGAGAATGCGATTGGAATCAGTCCTTCAGGGATGTGGGAGCACTCCAGTAAATATCTGCTATATATGTTGTTCTGCCTGGCTGATTTCATTTCAAATCCCAACCTGAACTTATTCCTAGTATTCAGTCTTGTTTCTAGAGAAAAACTATGTGTCGCTTTGCCTCCAAAGACAATGTTGAAAACGTGCTTGACAAAATCTAGGTGGTATACAAACCGGATGTGAATATATGAAAACAACAGTTTCCTCTTTGGCAAGATTCGTTTGGATTTTGCATTAGAGGCAACATATTTTGTTGTGATGATTTCATGAAAATGATGCTGATACAAATGACAAGAGGAAATGATGGTGAGCAATCAGAGCTGAAGGAGAGAAAGAGACAGCTCTCAAGTGAAGTAGCAGATGTGTACATGTAAAAAGACAGTTTTAGGAAAATAATGGAATGATGTGATGGACGACAACGATAAACTCAGGGAGAAAAAGGATAGGAAATGGCTCACACTTACTAGTCTGTATCTTTCTTGCTCTTTCTGCTTGTTGTAATATATAGAATAAGAGCCCCCAGAGACAGTGTTGGCTTTTGTGTAGTGCATTATCTAATGAGTACTTACTTACCCATTTGGATTTAAGCATGGATACCTTTTTTAAATCTAACAGTGATGGATAATATCTGTAACATCCCACGCTGCAACACGCTTAGCTAAAGTGCCTTATGAAACAGACATATAAATGCTGATTCTGGTTTTTGGTTGCACAATAAAGAGGTATTTGCGCAGAACATAAAGCTGAAAGGAAACAATGCACCCTCATTTGGGACATTGTTAGATCACTAGGCTTTTATTTGTCTGACACAAGATCCTTTCTATTCCTTAAACTGCTTCCATTACCAGAGCTGTGCTAAGCGAGAAGTTTAAAATTTCACTTTTGTGCAATGATTCACCTATATGCAGTTTCCAGCGAGGATCAGAAAGGGAAGAAGGTGTCATGGTTTTGGTTTGAACATCCTCTTCACCAGTCTGAGGGAGATCAGGCTTCATAAGAGACACTGGAAATGTGTATTGGTCCAAAACCTTCTTCCTCTCTCACCCACTCCCCTCTCCTGCTCATCCTTTCCCCCAGAGCAATCCAATTTAATTCAAGCAGGTTCTGCTCAGCTAAGCTTGTTGCACATGCAGCAAGCGATGGCTCACATTCTCTACATCACCTCTCTTAGCTCCTATTTTTTCTCTCCAGCACATCACCTTTCGCTCACAGATTTTTTTTTTCTTATTCACTTTTTGTATTTCTTTATTCATCTTCTTCTTCTCCTCCTCTTCACCCCATCATTTGCTTTTTGCCCTTTCCCCTAGCTCTTATGCTCAACCATAATGCCTGGTTTCCATGGAAACGCCACATAGGAGTCTAACAGCTGGGGTGCCGTTATCCAGTTACGAAGTGCACGTCTTGCCCACTGTTGCATGCGGCAGCCATCGGAATGAAATCTGGTTAATAACAGTAAGCACGGAGGAAGAGCAGCATACCTTCAGCAGCCAAAAACGGATGCCTTTTGTGACATATTGCACATTTTATGCCTTTTCCTGCCTGCATTTATATGTTCATAAGTTATATAATTGTACTCATTTTTAACTTATTATATAATATCTTGTTTTCCATAAGACAAAAAAGCATACATGTATACATTTATCTATCAATCCATTTGCTGTACTGCTAATCCTACACAGGGTCACTGGGATGGGGTGCCAGTCTATCACAGGGCACAATCCCACAGGCACCCATTCACATGTTATGAATAATTTAGAGATGCCAGTTAGCCTACAACACATGACTCTAGACTCGGGGAGATATTGCTGAAGGTGTGGAGGCAGAAATCATATCCCCAAAGCATGTGTTTCATTGTATGTTACAAAGAAATAATGGATATATTATATCAGCATATGAAAAAAGGGAGTCGGATTCAGGTTCCCATACCTACAGTGCTGGTGGTATGTTTGGAAGGGGTAAATGGAGATCAAGTAACAGAAGACAAATAAACACAATGAAGGTGTTTGTTTTTTCTTTGTTAAGAACAAGATGTCTGGGAATGAATTCATCCTGTTAAGGTCCCATGCGCTGGAATGTGGTATGATTCTGTCCATTGCACTCTGACCCTGAAGATCCAAGTAGATGCTGGTCTCTAAGGTGGACAGCCTTTGGCATATCTGAAATGGGATATTGTATCCATACAATACTGTTGTAAGCAATGAAGGACAAATGGAGGAAAGGAACATCATTTGGTTTGCGTCTTCTTGACCTTTATGTAGTCACAGTCAGCAGTGAGAGTTAAATGTAGTCTGTGGCATCCCCTATGGTGCCCTGTACTTAACTGACAAATAGATGTTCTTCACAGATTCTTTAGCTCTAGGTAATGTACCCTCCATTTCTCTCTCTCTCTCTCTCTCTCTCTCTCTCTCTCTCTCTCTCTCTCTCTCTCTCTCTCTCTCTCTCTCTCTCTCTCTCTCTCTCCACTGTCAGCATAAAATCAGCCCTTCTTTGACTATTGATGTGCTTATTTTCCAGTTTTATGCTAAGGTGGATCTAATGTTGAAATCATTATCATATCATTATATCGATCAGTTATAGTAAGCTAGATGAGGGAGTAAAACCTCTGGATGCGATGAGTTAAAACAGGTGTTGTGGACATTTCTTAATCCACGCCTAATGACTTCTGAACGTATGACTAGTTCCTGGCAAGGTTATAAACCTTTTTACTTAAAGTGTCTGGCCCGGTGTCTGCGAATGCTCTCAACTCCTGTTCATGTGAGAAAAGGGACTTCCTCAGGCACTGAGAAATTAATTAAGCAGCCTGCATTGCTAATGATTGCAGATTGGCCTGACTGATGAATAGGGTAGAAGGCATGCTAGACTGCTGTCTGAACTCTGAAATGAACAGCGCTGATTGTGCTGGATTGAATTGAGTCTCTGTATGAAGCACAGCAAGTGATTCAGGTTAGTGTTTAACACATCGAAAGTGGAATGTAGACGTTTGCTGTAATCTCTGAAAATGAGCACAAAACGTGACATGGTGCATTTCATACAGCATACAGTATTAATGGAATCAATCAATCAAACTCGTTATTGACTAAAGTGCTACACAATGACGAGAGGGACCAAATAAAGAAGTACGTGGAATATAGGAATAAAAACACACTCACAAAAGGTGACTGGCAAGTTAAGAGCCACTGAAAAGACTTGCGTGATGATGACTCCAGTCTAATGGACATCGGGAAAATGTTCCAGAGCTAGTGGATAACTATAGATAAAGCTCAATCAATCTGGAACTGGGGAAAGAAAGCAATCCAAGATCCCTAGATCTAAACGATCTGGATGGAACGTGTGGGCTCAGCATGTCAAAGAGATACAAAAGTCCTCGTTTATTTGTATTTGTATGGTGCTTTTTAACAATAGACATTGTCATAAAGTAACTTGATCGAAATGGCAAGGAAAATCTCTGTGAGATACGAGAAGGAGAACTTGAGAAGAACCAGATTTAGGAGGGAATTATACATATACACAGCATTATACAGTTGAGGCAAACATAAGTGAGATTAAGAAAAAAGAATAGAAAAAAATAAAATAACTTTTTGCATAAATAGTAACACTGTACAGTATATGCATGCAAACCATACCTATATATTCAATCATACTCGCAAGTAGTTGTTTGTATAACAAAGGTAGGGGAAATTTAAGCCAAGCGTATTTGTGTCCTGTCCAGCTATGTGGAAAGCACAATAGGCGATTAAATGCACATCGGTTTGGGGAAATGTATCATTACCTTTAGTGCGGCAACTCCCATAAGGCTGTACTACTGAAGCACGGTGGCAGAGGAGATGCATAACCAGGCTGATCATGCTATAATTACTGCAGCCATTACCCCTCACTTGCTATTAAGGTTTTTCCGGCTTGATGAGGTCTTTTCCAACCAAATTGGCAGATGGTGCAGATGTTACTGGCTTTAAATGCAGATTTTACTATGGATTATAATTATATTGGAAGCCGACACCACAGGGTGTTATGGTGGTATGCACGAATATGTAGTCCAATATAAGTTCCTTTATAATTATCCATATAATATTCCTGTAGGTACTATATATCATTAGGCTTCTTTTTCATTATTACTCCTGTCCTTACTGCGTCTCATTCCAAATTTGTGATTTAAGGTTTTTTTTTTATGCTTCTTTTGTGGAAGAATTGTATTTGAATCTGTAATTGTATCTGATGAAATTCCAAGATTTCAAGCACAGATTCTTTTTTTATTGCAATTTGCGATGATGTCATTGGACACATATTGGCCCAAATCTTATCTTGAAAAATTGTAATAAAAAAAAAAAAAAAAAATATATATATATATATATATATATATATATATATATATATATATATATATATATATATATATATATATATAAAATTAAAAATTCTCTTAATATTTGAGTGTGCTTGATTTTGCATTAATTTCTGCAAATGCAAAACAATCATGAAATCCTAGATGGAATGACATATGATTATTATTATTATATACTATTTACAGATCAGTTGAAGTTTGCTTGTCAAATTGTTTGTATAGTTTAACAATAGACATTGTCATGATCAGCTTGATACATACAGATATGGCAAAGAAAAACTCCCTGAGATGACACGAGGAAGAAATCATACGAACCAGACTCAGGAGAGAACCCACATAGCATTATAGTGTACAGTTGAGGAAAAAGTGTGTTCAAAGAATATGCAATATGAGCATAAAGGGAATAGGAGTCCTGGGAAGACACTGAACGCCACTAAATAGACCCTGATTGCATTGACTTATCCGACAGTGTACTCTCTTACAGGATACATTCGTTCTCATTTCCTCTGCAGTGTCTTCATATATTTTTATTTTCTTGTATCGTCAGCTCAGCATATTATCCTTTGGGAATCCATTTCCTGTTGGAGATCACTGAGTCCATCCTTTCTAAAGCTTTTCTCATTTATTACAGCACCCTATTGGAACAGAAACAACATAGCGACTAGTTTTAGGGGACAAGGGATATGGATTTAGAGGATTAGAACGTTGCACACTGTCCTGTTTAACGGGGTGTGTACTGTATGATTGTGGTCAAATGTCATCTTTTCCCCAACGAGTTCTGAAAATAAGAGGTTAGACTTAAGTTCAGGGTAAATGTACTGTGGCTGATGCAGACTTGTGCACTAGCTGTCACTCCGTCTTCATAGCACATATAAGTGCAAGGGTAGTTAGGTTTTATTGCAAAGGATTCCCTTTCTCTTCAAGCGACCTCACCGTTTCTGTTGATGGTGCTGCTCTGTAAGATGCATAGATCACCTGTTTTATTGTCCACTGAAGAAGTTTAACACAACACCACACTAGAACAACATGCTCGGCAGGATCCGAAAACCCCTTGGATGTCATTGTGACTGAATTCTAGAAAACCAGCACATTTCTATTCTTGACAAAGCTCATGCTGGTTAAAGAGCCAGTGAAATGCTGTCGAAAAAACCCCCATCTAATCCACCAACAGATTTCTGGAACCTTGATAGCTGAGTGTTTTTATAAACAGACTTATAACATATCACATATCACATATCACACTTACATATAAGTATGATATGTGCTGAAGAGAAATATTTAATTTTCGGAAAGCCTTTAGTTTTTGAAACACGTTAGTAAGTCATTAACATTTAGGTTAATCACACACCAGTCGAACCTCCAGTACATGAATAAGTGTGATTATGTCTAATGTAATAGATGTGATATAATCCATTCTGAATAACATTGCTTTAGTTGTACAACCTCTACAGAGCCTTAAAAATGTAATCAGAAACCTGACATGAAGAAATTAGATAGATAGATAGATAGATAGATAGATAGATAGATAGATAGATAGATAGATAGATAGATAGATAGATAGATAGATAGATAGATTGACCAATAGATAGATAGATAGATAGATAGATAGATAGATAGATAGATAGATAGATAGATAGATTGACCGATAGATAGATAGATAGATTGACCGATAGATAGATTGACCGATAGATAGATAGATAGATAGATAGATAGATAGATAGATAGATAGATAGATAGATAGATAGATAGACCGATAGATAGATAGATAGATAGATAGACCGATAGATAGATAGATAGATAGATAGATAGATTGACAGATAGATAGATAGATAGATAGATAGATAGATAGATAGATAGATAGATAGATAGATAGATAGATGGTAATATTGTGAATCATATATTTAAAATATATATTTTAAATCGTTTACACATTATAATAAATATATAAATATATATATGTCGTCTTTTACTACAGCGAATGTAATGGTTATCACTTGAAAAGTGTTTGATGTTTGCTGTTCTCTGATTGCCGTTTTAGCAATCAGATAAAAATTATGCATAATAATTTATGCATTTATAATAATTCATGCAGAATAATAAATGCATAAATGTATTTATATAGTCTTTTTGATACAATGATAGTTATTGCTTAAAAAGCATTTGATGCTAGCTCTTCTATGATTACTGTTTTAGCTTGTCTCTCATATTAGCCCAGTGTCAAAGAAATCATTTCATAAATCATTGTTATTCTTAATGAGGGGATTCACACCACAAAGGCTTGTGACAGCGTTATTGTCGTCATCTTATCATCATCTCATGCTGATTACCCCAAGACATGCTTTACCGTCTAACCGTGGCTAAATACAGCGATGCTAAAATGGCACTGGATTCTGGCCTGTGTGTGTAGAGAGAGAATGTAAGAGACTGTTTAGCATGGAGCTGTACTAAGCATCCACACTTCTGCAGTATATCAACACACTCTCCGAGGACTTTTAATGCAAGCAGTGTACACTGTATGGCCAAATGTTTGAGGAGAGCCTTGACCTCAACCTCACTAAACACTCTTTGGATGTACTGGAGTGCCAACTGCACTCCAGGTCTCCTCACACATAATCAGTGCCTAACTGCTCTAACGCTCTTGTGGCTGAATGAACAAATCCCCAAACCACACTCCAAAATCAAGTGGAAAGCCTTCCCAGAAGACTAGAGCTTATTAAAGCAGTGAAGGGGGGGAATAAATCTAAACACACATATAAGTGTCAGGATGAGATGGTCAGGTGTGCACAAACATTTGACCATAGAGGATCGTTATGCTGTATCGGTTTAGTGTGAGAGACAACAGACAGTGTGAGAAATGTTCATTTATCTAAAAAAAAAAAATGAGAGTCAAGTGTTTAGGCAGGCCATATCATGTATATCTACTGTCATCTTGGGTGCTATTAATGTATGGGGTGTGTGTGTGTCTGTGTGTGTGTGTGTGTGTGTGTGTGTGTGTGTGTGTGTGTGTGTGTGTGTGTGTGTATCTTGTTACAGTTCTGAAGCTACTGAAGGAGGGAGCTGACCTGAACACAGTTCTCTCATCAGGAGGTTCGCTGCTCCATCTGGTATGAACACACTCCAACGTCACGTTCCCTCTGGAGAGGTCTTCCACCATCTTTCTTTCAAACAGCCGTCCTCCCAGAAAAACAATTCTTACACAACTCCTCTATCTGTCTCTATTTTTCTCTTTCTCTGACTGTGAGCATTGCCTCATTCTGAAAGCTTTTGAAATCTGATTTCTTTTGTCTGTTGTATTATGTCCAATGATTATTTATTTATTTATTTATTTATTTATTTTTTGTTTATTGCTGACACCATTTGTTACACATGAACAAATATATAGAGTCACAGCATGGGCTCAGCTTCTTGGCCACTGAGTGAACAGTTAGAGATTAAGAGCCTTGGTCAGGTTCCAGGTAGTAGCTCTGATACTCATGTGGATGCAAAATTGCTGCTATCAGCTTTATCTGTTTGTCCTGAAACTGCTGATGGGTTTGAACATGCAAGTGCGACATTATAACGTCTTTATTTATACGATAATACTCACAAAATCTTGATTATATGAGACCCCTTGAAAGCTAGAAAGACATTGGAGCATGGGCTAACCTTTTTTCCTAGTACACTCGTGTCCCAGTCCAATCCACTTATTCAATCAATTTCAATCAATTTTCAGACATTTTCAATCAATTCAGGACTGATATAACTGCTTTTAGTGTCCCTCTGTTTTAAAGGTTCAAGATAACAGAATTCCAACGCTTCAATATAACGGCTTCAAATTTTAGCCGAACAACCATGAAAATGGGTTTAATATCACCATTTACTTTGAAGGTGTGAACGTTTGTGCTAAAAACTATTCATTGAATATATTTCTCCTAGTAGGTTAGGTAAAACCAGAAATAATTAGGACAAAAATACAAATTCTTAAGACCCAGAGTGTCTTACTTTCAAATACCGTAAGTTCTTACACAACAATATGGAGTGTTGAACATGACAAAGAAATGTAATTTGAAACATGAGCACCCCAAAACTCTTTTGTCGTCTGGTAAATAGAGTCATTTTTTTTTTTAGAAGCAATCCTGATACAAGACTTGTGAAATAACAATGAACAATCAGGTCTAGCCAGCAGTGCACACCAGTGAGTCATCATGAGGCACCAATGGACATTTCTAGTAAATTGCATTTTTATTTTCAGAATGATTTTTATTTTCATTTAATTTTTAATTACCTGCTGAATGGAGTGGAATTTGCCTGCTTTTAGTGTGAACTGTAGCCATTTGGTATGATTAGTATTTCTCTGTAGCACTATTAGGATTTTTGTGGCTGCCTGCCCATATGTTTGAGATTCTGATAATGGCTCTCTACTTTTTGCAGTGTGCGCGCCATGACAATGTGTTTGCGGCAGAGATTCTGATAGAACGAGGCCTGAATGTCAATCTTCAGGATGAAGACCTCTGGACTGCGCTGCATGTGGCCTGCGCCTGCGACTACACTGATATGACGCTGTTGCTGCTTTTGGTGAGGGTTAACACACACGCGTGCACACACACACACATTGTTAAGCATACTGATATTCAGAATTTTGAATGCAATTTATTTCTTCCTCAGTATGTACTTTTACTAATCAATGTAATCACTATTATGACAAAATAGAAAAGGAACTAACGAATAAATCACAGCACAGGAACAATGCTGGGGTTGTGTGTGCTGTATTCAATCTGACATATCTTGTCCAGAAGCATCTTATTCCTCTTACATCACAGCTATATGCCAAGGAATAACATCGTTAATGATGTTATAACAGCCTACGTCATAACAGCTATAAAACAGTCATTTCCAAGACAGCACCCTTTTTCTCTATTTTGTTAATAAGACCAAAATGAAACTTGTCATGTTAAACCACAAAGCATAAAATCCTGAACACCTACATGCACAATATAATTCCTAATACCTACCGAACACTGTACATGTGTGAAACATCTCCTTACACCAAGTCAATTGCGTTTTTATGTTCAATTTAATCTATTTGTAGTTTTACATTGTAGCTGCCATACAAATGCCTGTGAATAAGCTGTTACTATAGAAACAATAACTGTTGATGACAAATTCATTATAAATCAAGAACAATAAGAATTAAGACGAACGCATTACCACAAACCTAATAGAAAATTAATTGCCACCTTCTGAGAAATTAGATTCAGTAATACAGTAGTGCTTTGTGATGATTTGATTTATATTGTAACATGCTTATGCAAGTAAATACAGTTGTGTAAAAGAACCAGCTTGCGGACTATAATGCATGTGTACCATGTGTATGTTTGCTGTATTGCCTGTTTTTGCACTGTTGCATCTCCTCCTGTATTTCCTCTGTCTGTGTCCTCTTCCTGTAATTGTTAATTTTTTTTTATTTACTCCTCTGGTCATATTCTCTGTCACACCCTGTTATAGCAGATTAAAGCGGATTATGTAGCGATGGGGTAAAAGTGAAATAAGGCATGGGAAATGAGTAACTTGACCTAGCACCTATGATTCAAACCTTTCTCACCTCAATATCGTGTATGTTTTGAGACACACTGTCAGTGAACTTGTTAGATATGTACGTGCATGTCTGTGTAAATAATGGAAGAGGTGGAAATAGTGTAACGCTTCACGTTTGCCCTTTAAGCTGGTGTGGGAGCTAAAGAGAGAGGGATTGACCTGCTGTGGTGTTGGTTTTGGGAGAGTGTATGGAGACATTAGGGAGAATACTGCTAACGCTGGACACTCTCTCTCTCTCTCTCTCTCTCTCTCTCTCTCTCTCTCTCTCTCTCTCTCTCTCTCTCTCTCTCTCTCTCTCTCTCTCTCTCATGTCAGAATGAACATGTCTAATCTTCTCAGATGGAGGTTGAGTTCAGACATGTTCAGATGTGGATAAGGATTTTCCCAACATTAAATACTTAAATCACATACATCTATGATCCATATGATTGAAATGAGTCACTTTAAGACAATTAGAAGGTTGTATTCCACAATTATTTGATTTATTTTACTATGCAGAGTTTAAACACCTAGATTTAATATAGATCTATCAATTGTAAGGTTGTGAGTTTGATTCCTACGTCCACCAACCTGTCACTGCTGGGCCCCTGAGCAAGGCCCTCAAGGCCCTCAACCCTCAATTGCTCAGCTGAATAAAAATGAGATAAAATGTAAGTCGCTCTGGATAAAGGGCGTCTGCTAAATGCTGTAATGCTGTAAATGTAAAATAATAATAATAATAATAATAATAATAATAATAAGTGACATCTCCTCTTAAGCAGGTATCTGTCAGAGAAGAAACTCTATAATCTGCGGTGCAGTTAATGTGAACCACCAACATAAAACGAATTCAAGAAGTCCTTCTCTCACGTTAGCATGCAGGTGTTGTAGTCTTGAAAAATCAGGTGCATGTATTATAGGAGTGTTGCTTTGCCGGAAACAGTGACTGCTGATTTTTTTTTAAATCTTTCTCCAAAATCACTGACTGTATCTTAAAGCCGTCGTTCTGTGGCACTGCAAACGCTTCTTTGACAAAAATAAACCCTATACCAATAGTCCTCTACTGGCAGACTGCATGAGGACCCAGCAAAGTATGTGAGGGAACTGAACTGAAAAACTACTGCAGGGCAATGTAGGAAAAAAAAAAAACTGGCAGCAGTTCAACAACTACGGCTCTGCGGCTGCTTCTAAACACAAACCAACATGACTTCTGGAACTGATACTTGATATACGCGATCTAATGACATGCTTTTAAGTCAATTATTCATCTGAAGGCAGCTCATAGGTCTAGAAGGTCTACAAGCTAGAGACATCAGATCAGAAAGCAAAGAAAGATTTCCTGTTTTGTTAAGGTCCGATTCGTAATGAAAGTGCTTGTAGAAAATAAATGTTAAAACACGAACAGACAGAGATGTGTGCGTTTCTTCTCTACGGTTCTAACTGAACACCTTTGTAGCTCATCTGAGTGCAGGATGCACCACAACAAATCTTAAGAGAAGGTTTTGAATCTTAAGAAAGGGCATGCACTAATCATTAGTGATCATGAATTATAAAGAAGGATTGTTATGAAACTGGACCTTTATCCATTATAGATGAATACCACTGGTTTGTACTATTTCAGGTATAATCCCTGACAAACCAAACTGCAAGAAGCATCAGTTGAAAATTGATTTATCGGGTACTTATGGAGAAATCGTCCTCCACATGGTGTAGGTGTGTGAGATTGTCGATTAGCTCTAATATGGCACTGCATCCAGATGTAGCCTGTTTGCTCTAGGCTCTGATAGGCAGTGGGAGTGAGTGTGTGTGTGTGGGTTTATGTGTGTGTGTGTGTGTGTGTGTGTGTGTGTGTGTGTGTGTGTGTGTGTGTGTGTAAGTAATTGTGTTGTTGATGTTTGATGTCTAATGTAACCTTCATGCTGCTGGAGGTTTGCTTTGCTAGGATGAAGCACAGAAGCAGGTGGTGAGGCAGGACCAGAACATGCAAATCCACAGCTTTTGGTGTTGTATTTAAGCAGCTGGTTCAGTTTCCAATATTTCTAGTTAGAGATTGAGTATGTAAAATATTACAGTTGACCTCTCATTTTTCACATGAAGAAACATCTCATAGAGAGAGAGAGAGAGAGAGAGAGAGAGAGAGCTTGGGCAAAAAAAAATTTCTAGGCAAATATTCTCTTCATTATGTTTGTTAGATCTTCCTTCCAGCCGTGTTCCCTGCGCCCTTCTCCTCCTCCATCTTTCTACTGTACAGCGGTGTTCAGTAAGGTGTATAATGTGAGAGTTCAAGGAAGAAAACTGTCAGAAGTGTGGAACTGCATTATTCATGTATGTTCTGTCAGAGTGGTGTTTACTCATCGTGTTCTTGACGTCATTGCCTTGATAACTTAGGCGCTGCATGGGATTTTTCTCTAATGTAACAAATATTTTCTCATGTAGAACAACTACGGAAAGTGTGTGTGTGTGTGTGTGTGTGTGTGTGTGTGTGTGTGTGTGTGTGTGTGTGTGTGTGTGTGTGTGTGTATGTGTGTGTAAAGTGCAATTTTCTGCAGCTGTGATTTGTGTGTTTGTGTGTTTCTTTGTATAAATACTGAAATGTATGAATGACTATTTCTGAAAGTAGGCCTCATTTGCATAGTCGAGTATGAGAAGATTTTAGGAGAGCTGTTGAAGCAGAGGAAATGACACTGTAATTATACTGTAGTACAGAGGAGACAATTTCCAGCCCCTCTCACATGTGCACTTTCACACTGGAAATAAACTGTAATTAATCAGGAAGGTGTTAAATTTGAACGCAGAGAAGAATCAAAAAGATGAGAAGATCGATGGGGATTATCGTTCCCTGGGGATTCTCAGGAGGGCACGTGTTTGACTGTAAGCCTGGGAAACGGAATGACTTCCTGATTGGTATTTGTTTGGCACTTTAAAGCAAAATGTTAACAAAATAAATAACAGGAGAAATGTCTGGAAATTTGGAGCTGATTGAAATAGATAACATCTGAACATTGGGTAGATGTGAGTTACATACATCTTATGTTTTTACAGCTGAGCGGTTAGGGGTTGGCGGACTTGCTCTGGGATTTGGGGGTGGCAGTTTGGCTGCGGTGGGATTTGGGCAAATGACTTTCGGATCTGTGGTCCAACACCCTAGCCACTTCCCCGAGGTTCCTGAATCACAGAGAGAAAACAAACTGAGTAATGTGTAACTTAACATTCATCTGATAACTAAGGTGAAGCGGTAGAGTAGTAGTTCTGAGTTATGGGATTTCATGGCAGTTATGAATTCAGGAATTATTCACAACTGTAAAATACTGTATGAAGGACACTAGGGGTTCTGACTTAGGTAGTTTCTGTATTATCAGATTCATTATATAAACAGTGATGTCCTGATAATGTGCCAGCAGAATGTAGCTTGCTATGCTTAAACCTCCAGATTTGAAACTTGACCCCAGAATAGATTTTAAGAAGCTAATTATCCCTTATGTTTAACTGTCATAAACTACCTGACTTTTTAGAAATCAGAGCAGTTTATTGAAGAAAATAATGTTAGATTAAACATGAGCAATTGGTGTAACGCACACGGAGTATAACACTGTTGAATATGAAGTGGGTCACATGTCTGCACATGGGTATGCTAATAATGGAACACTAGTTTATTCTTGTACTTTCTCCTTTTTTTTTATCCTCTTGTCCAGGCAGAGAATTAAGCTCTTACTATAAACATCTCTTATTACAAATAGTCAGTGCGGAATCATGTAGTCTGAGCAGTTTTCCAGTGAAATGTGTCCCTTCCAGTACCCTGTCATTCGATCAGTTCCTCACAGAGGAGAAATGTTTAAGTTTGAAATCTCTCCTTTCCTTATCTGGAACATTCTGCTTTGGTGAATTATCCTAGTTTTTAGTACTATTCAAATGAAACAGAATAGGTAAGTAGGAGAAAAGAGATGTTTAGAATGACTCTCACGCCAGCACACTGGTGAGATTGACAGCTTTAGGTGTGAATCATGTTGGCATCATTTTAGCAGCTACAGTATATCAGCTGCTTGCACAGGCACTCGCTTGTGTTTTTCTGTGACATGATTAAGAAGATAGAGCACTGGAGGATTCTCCTCTCTGAGGCGACACACACACACACACACACACACACACACACACACACACACACACACACACACACACACACACGCACACATACACATGCGCACACACACAGGTGAGTCAGCCTCTAGTGAACAGACTGCTCCGTTGCTATGGATACACATTTTGGAGCTCCTCCATACTATAGTTCAGGGCTTTCACTGTGGTTTTCCTCCACATACACACACATACATGTACACACAGCCTATACAATTGTGTGTTTCCAAAATTGTGAATGCTTAGTAAATTTCTATGGTGAACATAGCCTCCTACAGTCCCTACAACCACCAATGCTTCAGCCCAGCTCTATGCAACACACACACACACACACACAAACACACACACAAACACACACACACACACACACACACACACACACACACACACACACACACACACACACACACACACACACACAGAAAAGTGGCAGGTATTTCTATCCTTGTGGGGACATTTGGTCCTCCAAGATTGAAAAATGTGTCTACACACCCCACCCACCAGATAATTAACCTTCTTCAACAAATTCAAGCTTTTTTTTAATAATGCACATATTAATCTTCTAATTAATTTCACTCTTTAATTTATCATATTTTCATGCACAATTCATTTCTCCTCGTTTCATATCGTCTCTCTCTTTCTCTCCCTCTCCCTCTCTCTCTCTCTCTCTCTCTCTGTCTCCCTCCCTCTCTCTCACACTCTCTCTTTCATTTGACTTATTTTCTGTTTTTATGGCTGCCGTCGGCTATTTTCTCTTGTGCTAATACTCTTATCTCCTCAGTGCAATGCTGGTTTTAGGATGAAGCCTCCCACATCCACTCCAGGCATACGCTCTCTTCTTTTTTATTTTGTGCACTGCTCCCTCTTCCAAGTATGCCTGCTGCAAAATTGGACCATCACATTTTTCAGATTCACTTTTTTTGACACATGTACAAACGTCACTGACATTTTTCTCAAATTCTTTGGAGTTTTAAGATTTCTGTCCCCGTCCCATTTATGTCACTGCTAATTCTCTCCTGATTGCTGAGTCACTCAAGACTACAAATCTGGGAGAGTGATGGCTAATATGTTTGTCCTGTGACACATACTGTAGGAAGCTAGCTAAATAAGCAAGCTGTTTGGAAAAGAGAGCACTGCCTCTCCTATTTTGTATACATGAATTCCGAGACAATGGGAGTTGGCTGACATTTCTATGATTGACAGTACAGGCAATCCCAGCCACACATGCCAACGGATTGGACTCCTGATATCCTGACTATTGGATGATGCTTAGACACTCACGGCATTCAGGAGCCCAATTACTGCGTTATTATTGACTTAATAACATCAGCCATTTGCAACATATGCATTATAGTGCTGGTTATCTTTGCCCCTAATCCTAGCTGGTTTAATAGCCCCTAGAGTGTGCAGATAAGTAGAAAATATAGAAACGAATGCCTATTTTCCAAGCACTTTAGGTTAATTAGCCACCCCTCCTCGTATTCCCATTTTATACTGGCTTTACATCGGTGCCACTGACCAATTATTATAACAGGTTTTAATCGGAGAGAAGCAATTAAGGCTGGCTTTGTGTCTGTTTATTGGGTCACAGGAGGAGAGATTCAATCACACATTTGCCTTTATTATCACCAGATATTCAGTTAGGTTTATATTAACCTGGTGATTTGGTTACACTTCCTCCATTTTTTCCTTGACAGGAGTCAAAACATACTTCACATCCTCTCCTGCTATAATAAGCTCACACAAGCATCCGGCATGTAACAGCATATCACTGTTGTTTTAGATATTTTAAACTGCACTTTCCAAATTAGTCATTCACATGTATTCCTTTGGCAGTCACCCTTATCCAGAGCAACTTAAAATGTAAAATACAGCTGAGCACTTGAGGGCCTTGCTTGGAGGCCTGGGGTTTGAGCTTGTAACTATCTGAGTGGTAGCACAATATCTTAACCACTACAGTACTGTAGGTTGCCAACCCTCACAGTTCGGAGATGCTTTTTTTAACTCAAGCTTTAGGCAGAATATGACCCAAGCATGGCTCTTTATTAAATGTCTTGCTCAAGAGCCAAACACTGGATTTCTGGAAATGCTGGAATTTGAGTCTGCAACTATTTTAGTTAAGACACCACTGTTTTTTTCCCCCTTATGAATCTCTTTTGATGCATTTAACTTATAAAATACAGTGTTTTGCACAATTATTGTGAGATTTTGAATTTGTGAATTTTATTACGAACACCTACTTATTCATGCGGTGTCTGCAGCCAGTCTGATCGGCCAGTCATGCGGCCAGCAGTGCGATGCATGTATTTATCATCCAGGGAGAGACAGTTCTGCCGACAAATAGCATAAGCTTGTTATGAGCGAGGTCAATGGAGAATGGCGAGACTGGTTTAAACTGACAGAAAGACTACAGTTAGTCACATAGCTCTGTACAGTTGTGGCAAGCGAAAAGGTATCTCAGAATAGACAACATAGGAATTGATGCAAATGGACTACAACAGCAGAAGAACATTTCAGGCTCACCAAAACTGTACTAAGATCAGAGACCTTGCTCAGCATTAGTACGTTACATTTATAGCATTCTCATGCCCCCTTATCAAGACCACTTTGCATTTATACAGAGGAGCAATTGATGGTTAAAGGCTTTGCTTAGGGGCCCAGGAGTGGCAGCTTGGTGGTCGTGGAATTCAAACTCACAACCATCTGATCAGTAGTCTGACACTTTAACCACTGAGCTACTGTACCACTTCCATTAGTAGCAACAGTATAAGTAGGATTAG
Source organism: Tachysurus fulvidraco (assembly GCF_022655615.1). NCBI lineage: Eukaryota > Metazoa > Chordata > Actinopteri > Siluriformes > Bagridae > Tachysurus > Tachysurus fulvidraco. Next base: position 19,625,710 of record NC_062523.1, on the reverse strand, counting down.
TACCCAGCATTTGTATAGTGTTCCTAATATAATGACCGGTACGTTTCTATCTAAGGAGTTCTCTGTAGATATTTTATTTAGATGATTGTGGCATCATTTAATGTCTTTGGGGAAATCAGAGCTTGTGTTTAAGAACAAACCCTCATGGCCCCAGTATTTACATTTTGTGCACCAATATTAAATTAGATCAGTCCCAGCAGCCTAATCCTAGACACAGAGATGGCATAAATATATTTCTGTCATCCTGTCTCTGTGTGGTAATCCATCATAATATGATTGAGTATAGGTTTAGGTTGCCAGGGTGAAGCTTGTCAATCCTAATTTTATTTTTTTTACTGAGTACAGGAGACCCAATACTAATTTGACCAGACTTTAGTATCAGCGCAAACCACGTGAACAATGTGGATCAATGGAGGTGCTGATGAAGGCTTTCAGTCATCTAAAACATTAAATTGTCAAGTAGTAGTAAGTCTAGATACTCAAGATACTGGAACACAGCTTTTTTGAGTTGATCTGGACATGAAGAAACCCTCTTCAGTAGTGTACCTTTAAAACAAAAGAATGCCGACATGATGGACGGATGAGCGCTAATACAGGCACTGATTACTAGCTAATATTTTGAGTGGTACACATTAAGACTGGTCATTACCGTAATTGCTTTCTGTAGCACTTCAATAAATTATTTAGACATGGACAAACACAATGACATTTAATAGCATGTTTTCTTGTTCAGTTAATTATATAATAGATATAAAGACTTCAGGCTAAGCATCGTAGACAGTAATGAGAATTTGATTCTCGTTAACATGTCCGATTTTTGAATAGAAGATGACTTTCATTCTTATATAGTGGGTAGAAATGCAGATTAGTGACAAAAATACCTTTATCTGACTACACAAAACATTTTCTAAACGCTAGCATACGTTTAGCAATGAATATACGTGGTATTACAGGTATCACGATTTTGTTACACCTAGAAATATTTGTTTTTTCAGGGTAATTACAGTATATTGACTTGTATTAGGGTGTGATTCTTAATTGTTCATAATGTTCTTAAAGATTTCCTATTGTTCAAGATCTACTTAGAATTATATGTAGTGCATATTAATGTCAAAACAATTACATTCGTTTCGTTTTTTTTTTTTTTTTTAAGACTCAGACATGATCCGCTGCCTATGTATTAGCTGATTATATTTTGATGGGGTGAGATGGTTATGCATTGATTCACAGATCTCCATATTTAAAGATGCTGTTGTTTAGCAGTCAATCCGATTGAAGTGGTTTTAAGAGTGCCATGTTGAAAGTTGATCAATACAGACAGTCTCCTCTGAAGGAGGAAAAAATCTTCAGCAGCTTTCCATCATTACTTACAGAGAGTATGGAGAGAGAGAGAGAGAGAGAGAGAGAGAGAGAGAGAGAGAGAGAGAGAGAGACAGAGAGAGAAAGAACCTACAAACTCACCACTCATCCTCATACTTCTTATTTTCCTCTCTCAGAGATAAAACCTTAATCTCATCAGGACATGGGTACACACGGGGGGCCACGTATGATGCATCAAGCATAGTTGTCTTTTCAGCAACTCCAAGCTATGTGTGTTTGTCCCAGAACCAGACACTCAGACAGATCAATAGACACTTTACCTTAATAAGCACACACACACACACACACACACACACACACACACACACACACACACACACACACACACACACACACACACACACACACACACACACACACACACACAGGCATTTGACTCCCCTTCTGGTCACTAACCCCTGAATCATACATCTTTACCCAGTCTATATGCCAATATGTCTGTGACGTTTATGAGAGTGTGTGTTTTGTAGACAATGTCGTTCATGCATGTATCTCAATGAGACAGTGCTGTGTGGACAGATAGCAGTGTTCGTGCAGCAGAACAGATCTCTCAGCACCCCGACACACTGTCAAATCTGTCATCACTCTCTGGAGACTTACAGCTGTGTGTGTGTGAGTGTGTGAGTGCGTAACAGTGGAGAACAATGTTGCCTTGTTGGATTATTGCTCCTGAATAGAGACAAAAGAGCAGCTGATGTTTAATGTTGATTAATCCATTTATTAACCTGGCTTTAACCCGGTTGTGATCATGATTGACATGACCCGACCGGCTCCAATCGGCTTTGCTCCGGGAAAAATAAACCAAACACTTTCGCTTTGAAATACCTGTTCCAGACAAATAGATGGAGCCGTATATTTGGTGGGGGGAATTTGTGATACACAGTTCTCTATAATGTTTCTGAATCTCAAGCAAACTGCTGAAGTTTCTGGTTTGAACATCTTATCTTATGTAAAACGCTTGCGCACTCTTTTTAAAATTCTGTTAGTAGGATATCTCGGCTGAGATATATAAAGAACGTTGCCTGTCTTATCTCTGTGTTAGCTCAGGGCTTGAAATTAGCCAATGCTTTTTTTTTTAATTTTTTTTTTGTTATCACTGCCTATTTTATAGCCAGAGGCTCATAATGGCCCACTTGACAATTGATGTGTTAATTCCACTCTCTAACAAAGAGAAATACTACACTTCAATTCTCGAAACATTTCTATATATATATGTATATGTGTATTTATGTATTCTAGTCCTGATTTCTCTGTATCAGCAGAAGCCAGTAGTGTGGATCATTTGAATTTTAAATATATAGCTCCCTGCATCGATTCTCTGAACCCATAAATCATAAGTCAGCCCCCCACCAGCCACATACACAGTACAGCACCCCCCCGGCCCCCCTCTCTTACACCTCAGGGCTTCACTCTTAATGACTTACTTAACTCACTATTGTCTAGTAATGTTGCTCATCCTGCATTTAGAAACCTCAGGCACTTGGCACCATGTGATAATGAGTGCTTGTTTATTATCAATTGCTGACTGAAGAATTAGGGTGAGAAAGACTCTATTTGTTTATGTCTCCTTTCTTTGTTTTTTTGTTTCCCTTCTTTTCCCCAATGCTCCTCACCCTTGACCACGTTGTCTACGCCGCTGACTCCGACAGTCCGGGGTCAATGCGCTTCTGCAGGACGTAAATGGGAACGTACCAATCGACTACACCACAGAGGGGAGCGAGACCAGCTACATTATCACCAAGCACCTGGAAGAGTGTGGTACGACTCGATAAATAAATAAAAAGCCTTATATTAGACCTCCATGTCTGGAAATAATAGTGAAGCTAACGTTGAGATGAACTTAGTCTGCTATACACAGAGGTTACATGAATGCAAATCCTGTACCCATGCTCGAAATTAGAAAGGGATTAAACAACATAGCCTTTTTTTTTAATAGCCATTATTAAACAACAATCTTTTGTTATTCAGCTAAGGTTAAGGTATTGCCTGTTTGCAGATAATCGATTTGCAAGACAGAACCTCTCAGGAATATGGGTACGCATAAGAATGAAGAGGAATGACAGGAAATGTGTATTTTTCATACATGAGCTGCTCACTTAATTCGGGAATTAGCTGCTGAACGGATCATAAGGTATATCCACATAATTATGCTTGGCAGTGAGATAGAAGCGCCGATTAATGAACAGAGACCCAAAGAAGTAATTGCTTGCATGATTGAAAAATCAACAGCTCTGAAATCTTCTTCAGACATAGTAAGCAGAATTATCTTTTCATATATATATATATATATATATATATATATATATATATATATATATATATATATATATATATATATATATATATATATATACCGCATTGGTAATATTATCTTTTATGTTTTATAGCACATTCATGCACTGTACAGATGTGTAAAATGTGCACAATGCAGAAATGACCTATCTCTAATAACCTATCTTAAACAAGCCATGTGTCCTAAAGTAATAGCCGCTTAGCCTTGTTAGTCTACTAATCAATCAGGCTGAGTTCTAAAGGAAACAGGAAGCTTGCATCTGTTAAAGGTTAGGGTACCGTTAGCTTTTCTCTCATCAGCTCAGAGCAACTTAAAGCCTAAAAATAACTTCCGTATCATTCTGCACTGTTGTATTAATATGGAAAAAAAATGCAATTATTTTTATCTTTTTGTATAATTAAAATATTGGGGTCAACAGTGGATTACTCGTTCGCACACTATGTAAAACATAAATTCAGTCAGAGCTGCATCTAGAACACAAAGCTGGCATTCAGATGATAATCAGAGCAAAGCTGTCACCTTAAATAAATAAGTAGGGGAAGAAAGGCAGACAGCTCATTTGTCACAGATCATCATCTCTTTGAATTCCATGAGGTATAAGAGCTATGGTTGATCTATCCATGTCCACATAACTTCAATACACTAACACTATTTGTTCCTCACTTGTGTGTGACATGTCGGTATCTTCTGTATCCAGTCACTGTTGCTTTTTTTATCCTAACAATTCCAAGCCCTCAATAGCAGCATGTACAGTAGCTCTGCAAGATTTACTGCAGATGTAATACAACCGTAATTAAATTAAATGAGTTCTGCCCATTTTTTTATGCAATACTGTTAAGATTACAGGTCTGTTAAAATGCACCAGATTTATACATTTATATGGGCAGAAAATTTGGTGACACCTGAACATCACTTCCTTCCATTATGTGCTTTTAAAACATCTCATTCCAAATTTAATCCCCTCTTTGTTGTTATAATAAGGTCCACTCTTCTTAGGAACTAGATTTGCACTAGATTTTGGAGCATGACTATGGGGATTTGCTGATTCAGCCACGTGAGCATTAATGAGATCAGACACTGATATCGAGTGAGGTAGCCTAGGGTGCAGTTAACGTTCCAGTTCATCCAACACAAATGCGTTCAGTGGGATTGAGGTTAAGGCTCACTAAATTCTTCCCTTCATAAGAAATGTCTTCATGGACCTTATTTGGTGCGCAAGAGTATTGTCAGGTCCCTTAGTTGCAGTGAAGGGAAATTGGAATCCTACAACATACAAAGAAATCCTACAATCGTGTTCTTATAACTTTGCGGCAGCAGTTTAATGAAGGGCCACATATTGGTGTAATCAGGTGTCCACAAGCTTTTGGCCCTGAAACATCTAACAAAGATTTTTCTTTTTGTGGTTTGCTTAGTAAACACTCAGTCACAGTTATAACCTGTTCTGCTCAGATATGACCATGCTACTATTAGTCCAGACATTATGTTACTATGATTTTTCCTGCACTTTATTTTTTACTCATGTATCGCTTTTCTTCTGACCTTATTCTGTCAATTTGGTCAGGCATGGAAAGACGGGGAAAAAACAAACATTATTGTTCGTTTTATACAGGGAAATGTTAAAAAAAAAGAGAGAAAGAACGAGATTCTTCTAAAGGAAGTCCATAAGCATTGTGGCCTTGTTCAGAGTTCTGTGGAAGCAAAAATGAAAAGGGGAAATCCATAATGGTTTCACCTGCAGGGAAATAGTAGGCTAAAGACTTTTACTCACCATCAATAAAGCATCCTCTCACTGCTGTTTGCCTACACCCTCTATAAAACGACTTGGCCTAAAGTTTTACTGTGAATCTCCCACACATATCTCAGGCACTCATGTACATAGAAAATGAAATACATTCATCCAAAACTTTAGCACTGCACAGCCTCATCAGATCAGTGTGGGATGTGAGAACAAACTTGATACCCGTGTATTGATCTCCCTGTGTGTGTGTGTGTGTGTGTGTGTGTGTGTGTGTGTGTGTGTGTGTGTGTGTGTGTGTGTGTGTGTGTGTGTGTGTGTGTGTGTGTGTGTGTGTCAGGAGTGGATGTGAGCTCAATACACCAGATGAAGACTCAGAGAGCCTCTGTCATGCTGTCAGACGTGAGACAGCTGGTCAGCAGCGGAGCCAATGTCAACCAGAGAAATGAGGACGGAGTCACACTGGTGAACACACATTCACCTCATTTGTCTAATGAAAATTGTGTGTGTGCGTGTGCGTGTGTGAATAAGAGGTGATGTTTCTGTATTTGTAAATGAGATTATACCATGTTGCTGAAAGTGTAATAAATTATAGGAATGAAGTCTTTGCAATACACATTTCATAAACTTTAAATATTTCATATTGTTCTTTTGTTTTTCTGCTCTCCGTGCCCATAAAGAATAATTATTTGACCTGATTCTTCTCGATTCTGTTACAATACAGAAGAACTTTGGGGAAAAAAGTGTTTTTTTTTTGTTTTGTTTTTTAAATAACTAATTAAAATGCTGATTATAAACACAATTCTACTTTAAATATAAGTAAATATATAGATATATCAACATGGCATAGAATCGGTTAGCACAATGAGATATGTAAGATATGGTTCATTGTGCGGCTCTATTACAGAACATTTCCAAATAACTGTCAAGCATTTAATAGACTCAGTGAGATGCAATTACTGAACAAATACCTTCTCATTTCAGTGCTGATTAGTGTTGCTGTGTTTGTGTGTGGGTGTGTAGCTACACATAGCTTGTGCTAGCGGCTATAGGGAAGTGGTGGATCTGTTATTGGAGAACGGAGCTGATGTACAGGCCACAGACAACAGCTACTGGACTCCACTTCACCTGGCTGCCAAATATGGACAGGTCAGTCCATATTTTTTCACCATGTCTTGATGTCACTTAAAGTCCAGCAGCTTCATCCACCCAGAACATGTGACATGCATCCACCCTTTCCATGCCTTAGCTATTAAATGGAAATGTTTCTAATTGAAGCACCTCAGAAAACCAATCTAAAAAGTCAAACATCAATGTGCACATGGCTGAAGCTGGAAAGGTCAAACCTGGTGAAATGTTATGAAGCAAATTCGCTCTGTTTTTTCATGGCCACTTGATATATGATGATTAGCATTCTTATTTAATGAAACCCTCTTGCTAACTCCTTCAAATTAGCAGGCTCATTTGCGCAATGCAACAATCCTCCACCCCATGTAATAAAGCCCTGTTAATGTCAATGCAAATCAGTTTACGAACGCTTTTTTTTTTTTTTTTTTTCTAATTTGGAATCTCTAATGCTAAAATTAATTGAAAGTTCAGTCACACAACATTAACTAAGCAATAAAACACAACAGGGCATGCTTTGATAAATACTCACAGTGTGGTTTGGCTCATCCCAACAGCACATCCAGGAATATTGTATTCCTTTTATACCACAGCAGTTTGCCATCACAAATTATTTGTCAGTTACAAAACGTACAATTGATATAAAAAAGTCCACACGCTCCTGATAAAACACCTAGTTACACAAAGCTTCAACGTATCGACAATTAAATACATTTACTTGATATTAAACGTTAATATTGTTTTTAAATATTGTTTATTATCTGTCTTAGATTACAGTAAGTGACATGTCCTTCATCGGAGCGTCATTTAGCGTTAAACAATAATTTAATGATGAGGAATTCAATATAAATGTGTGATTTGAATTACAGCACACCCTTCTTTCCTGGTGTTAGGGCCTTTTTACACCTGGTCACTTCATATGTTTTCTCTGATCCGATAGCTACTGTATCTGATTTGTTAAAACTCTTCCATTTACACTAGGCCACATACAGTAAATGCGTTTTGGCGAATCGGATATCAATCGGATCTTTCTGCTCCCGCCCAAAATGCAAATATATTTTACCTCATTTCCAGGGTAATTGAAATGGAACATGCTTTGGTGTATTTGTTTGGTCACTTGCGAGTGACGTACTTCCGTTTGGGAGGAGTATATACTGACGTATATGGCTTGAACAACTACATTCATTTACACCTGTCCAGTTTCATCTGAAATGCGTCCCAGACCGCCTCCTGAAGTGGTTTGAGCGATCGGATTTACATCCGTCTCGAAACCGTTTCGGAGGGCATTTACACCTGTTTTTTTTTTTACGATCGGATATCTATCTGATTACAGAAAACGCATGAAGTGACCAGGTGTAAAAAGCCCCTTAGAGAAAATGAATCAGATTTCTGAAGAAAGAACGAACCCTGCTGTGGTTATGAAGGTTTCCTTCATTGATATCAGTTGCCGCATTAGTTACTATTAAGCAGCGTTAACCGTAAATACAAGCAATGCTTCAGTCCAAAGCTATTTTTGTATTAACTTCTATTCAAATAATGTTAACTGCTGGATCGCTGGTCACTGTTTAGTCTTACTTCTAATTCCCCATAGTTTGCTTAATTAAATTCATTATGTTAAGGTCATTGTGGATTTTTAATTGTGTTTAGTCATGGAGGAATAAACATTCACTCACTTCTTTAATTGACAGAAGAGCACAAGGCAAATAACAAACCCACGGCTCATCTTCACATCATTCTCTCTTCTGAGCGTCAGTGCTGCTGTTCAAATCCCTGAACCAGGGAGACAGTTATATTTATAGGTGCTAGGTGACACTCCATTCCTCACTGCTGAAGAAATCAGTTTGTAGACACCTGACCATCACAAAAAAAAAGCACATGGATGTTTTTTGTGTTATAGCATTCAAAATGTTATAGCATTCCCCTTCACTGGAACAAAAGGGTTAAGCACAAACACGATCCAGCATCATGACGCTCCTGTGCACAAAGCAAGGTCCATTTTGACCTGGTTTACCAAGTCTGGTGTGGACGTACTCCTGCACACAGCCCTGACCTCAACCCCACCGAAATTCTCTGGGATAAAATGGAATGCTGACTGCGGCTCATTAATACCGTTGTGGATAAATGTGCACAAACCCACAACCATGTTCTAAAACCGGGGGTAAACCCTCCCAGAAGGCTGGTGGCCAGGTGTGCAGAAACTGTTGAGCATATAGTGTATTAACCTGTGTCTTGTGTCACCTGATGACTGAAGATTAATATGAAGAACTCTGATTCTTCTAATTCATGCCCCTTGGTCACATGCATCAAACATCTGGTAAAGAAACACATATATATTGACAACTCCAAAACTATTGGCACCCTTGAAGAGAATGAACAACGCTTTTTGTGTACATCAATATATGTATTTGTAATATTACGATTTTCACTCTGTGTTGTCTCAGCAGTAGGTGTTTAAATGCAAGGCAAGGGCCTGCTGAAAAGAAATGAAAAGTCTGTTGAAGCTTTCTAACTGCCTCTGCTTTATATAATAAATTCTCATTCTAATCCCCAATGCAGAAAGTGGCTTCATGCACACAAATGTTTTTGAGCCACACAAGTCTCAGGCACGGAAAATCTTGACTTTCGCAAATGAAAGATCACCGCTACATTTCTTAATTTGGTTCATTTTAAATTAGTTGAAGGAAATAAATAAGCTCAGAAAGCACAACTGTGTGTGCGTGCGTGCGCACGTAAATATGTGTGTGTTTGCATATGGGCTCATAAGCTCTGAGCTGTCTGAAGGTTGAGAGCATACACAGTCTGCTGCAAGGATGTGACCTACATATTCTACAATCTTTGGCATTCTCTTTGAACCTCTCTCCAGTGTGTGTATGTGAGGAGTGTGTTTACTCTTCCTTGTAGATGCATATAGTAAACCAGCTGCTGAAACACAAAGCCGACCCCACTCTACTTAACTACAATCAAGATAAGCCTTCAGGTAGGCCATGTGCTCTCTCTCTCTCTCTCTCTCTCTCTCTCTCTCTCTCTCTCTCTCTCACACACACACACACACACACACACACACACACACACACACACACACACACACACACACACACACACACACACACAATGTAACAGAGCACAGCAAGACTAATGCATTATTTCTGTTGAACTAAATCTATGCTTAGTTGAGGATGGATAAAAATCACCCATAATTAACCTTCATTCAACATTAAATAAACTTTGAATTAATGTGTAAATGTGTCCTGGATCAAAGACAGCATAAAAGATGAAAGACCATAAAAGAAGTGTGTGTGTGTGTGTGTGTGTGTGTGTGTGTGTGTGTGTGTGTGTGTGTGTGTGTGTGTGTGTGTGTGTGTGTGTGTGTGAGTGAGTGCGTGCACGTGTGTGTGTTTGGTGTGTGCGTGCGTGTGCGTGCGTGCGTGAGAGAGAGAGAGTCAAAAAATCTTTCCTTTCTTCAACACTGTTTATTACAGTTACAGCATCACATGACCCAGAGACATGAGAGCAGTGGGGTTTGTGAAGCTCAGGGGTATTAATTTTTTTTTAAATTATCTCTACTTCTGGAAAACATCATATAGTTATTGAATGTTTGATTGGTTTATTGATTGAGTGCCTTTATCTTGTGTCAACTTGGAAGTAAGGTTCTGTCTATAAAGAGTTCAGGAATAAATAGTTATGTGAGTTCAATTGTATAACTTTGACAAAATAATATTGCCCAAAATGAAATGATTTTCATGAAATTAATCTGTATTGCCTCACGAGTGCACAGAGTTTATTTTATAGTTTATTTATGGCATCAAATTCTTAACATTTACACTTTACATTTTGCATTTTGCGGCAGAAGCCCTTATCCTTATCTCTTTTGTAAATCTAAGCAAATGGTAATTAAAAGCCTTGCTTAAGGCAGCCCTGGGATTTAAACAGTAGTCTGACATCTTCTCCACTGAGATACCCCTTACTAATTATGGAGGTGTTTTCATGACCTCTATTCCATTCCTCACATTCACTGTTAATAAACTGCATGTTTCTTAAGCAAGCCCGATTTTAAGGATACACAGAGGTACAGTAAAGTCTGATTTTGTAACTTAGCATCGTTTAGGAGGCTTAACAAGCTTTGACCTTGGGGAAGATGGTTTGAGTTTGTGTGGAGAGAGAGAGAGAGAGAGAGAGAGAGAGAGAGAGAGAGAGAGAGAGAGAGAGAGGAGAAAAGACAATATAGCATCCTGTTGTGCCCTCTTATAGCTTATCAAATGGAGGCTATTTTATTGTCTTTGTGCCTTATAAGCACAGCTTTATCGATCCAATGTGGGCCTCATCACCTACCTCAGTATGTCAATCCACATGAAAGACTGAGAGAGCCACTGAGAGCATGGCTGAAAAACGAAGCTTCACAGCTTGGTATTGAGCTCAAAGTGTCATGATAGCTACCGCATCTGTATTAGCTAATATCGATGTGAGCAGAAGTGACAGTGGCAAATGAAGTGTCATTGATTTTGACTAATCTAACCTGTTTGTGCTCGTAATTAGCAGCCGAACTTCCTCTTCCTTTTGGAAACGTCTGCCTCATCACATTTTCAAACATGTAACACAACCTTTTTCTCATTTCAGATATCGCTGCATTGAACCAAATAGCAGACAGGCTACTGAAGGCAGAGGAATTCTGGGTGCAGAGACAGAAGGACCCAACATTACAACCCCCTCATTCAGAAGAACACTGTGAAGATCTCAACCAGGATGTCAGCATGCTGGTTAAAAAACTGTATGTACTTCATGAGGGATGAGGGATCATGAGGGATCACTAACCCTTCCTTCACCACGTATGCAGAATCAAGAACACACACTAACACTAATCAGTTGATTTGAGCGTAACTGCTTAATCGGCTTTCTGGGGGAAAAAACTCTGCTTAGTAGTCCATTACTGATAAATCATATGCACCTCAGTATCCTCTCATATTGCATGAGACATGTTTTATTGTTGACCTGAGATTATCTAATTGCCTCACAACATGCAGTGAGAGGCGACTAAACCTTTGAGCGCTGTTTAGTAGTATACCTAGTGTCCTTATGTTGCGCTCTACTGCACCAAAAGTATGCACATACGCTTATTATTCAACATTATGATCCACATCTGTGCATTCTGATTCACGTTTACAAACTGTTAGCTACATGAACATGACACAAGCTTCTATTGTGAGCGTTTTATACTACACTGCATAATGTACTATAGCATTATGCTGCTTGCTATATAATTGGTGGTATTTATGTTAATGATTTACCTGCTAAAGCATTTTTAAGCATTGATGAACTAAACAAATGTGATTTCTTAGCTGTAAGATTAGATTCAATCACACTTTGAAAAATAAGGGTCACTGTAGTGATAGTGATCTGATTATAATCCTGTACAGATGGTCATCTGAGTTCTGTACAGATGCTCATCTTTAAATTCCTTATTCGCTTTCGCTTTTATTCAGTGCTTTTTGCTTTTCTCTGGAGATACACACGAACTATCGATATGGATATGTGATACATACAGTATATTTCCTGTAGAACACCTATTGCATTGCCAATTTCGAAGAGGGACAGTCTGCTGGAGAAGGACATCATGTTTCGGGACGCAGGAGGAGCACTGGCACGTCAGTCGTCCCAGGACAACGGGCCGGATGGACCCTACCCCAGCACCACTAGCAAACTGGAACAGGTAGAGAAAACTAGATAACAGGAATTCAGACACTATCCACAGCTGTTCAGTTCATTTGTCTTCTTGACAAACAGAGACTAAGACAAATGTCCTGTATCTAGTAGAACTAGACCCAGACACACTTGACTGGAATTTAGATAAATGCAGTGAGCTAGTCTACACTATTGGACTGCAAAATGTGTGTTATGTGTCATAGTTTAACTGGTGAGTCATGATCTAGTGGATTGTGTGTACACCATGGTGGCTACCCTAATACTCACACAGAGGTAGACCTCTGACCTGTAGGAAATGGTGGAAATGATAAGTCTCACAGTGCTCACCGGAGAGGCTGCAGGACATTTTGGGAATGTGTTTCAAACCGTACAGTGGTACAGAACTGTGTGAAAAAGAATGTAGAGTGATTAAACAAATGCTAGAAGAGTGAGGAGAGGAAGTGCCGAAGCACATTGTGATTATACGGTAGGTTCCAGTTTTAAGCTACTCTAATGATGTTTCCCATCAGGTGAAGTTAATGCCTCCAGCACCAAACGACGACCTGGCCTCTCTGAGTGAGCTGACGGACAGCAGCCTTCTGTACGAGATGCAGAAACGCTTCGGCAACAACCAGATCTATGTAAGTTCATGCAGACACGCTCTGTAGGCAATACCTGAAGTAGTTTGAAGCTGCCTCCTCTGTACCCTGTATATAATATTGATTTCTCGTTCTTTCTGAAGCTCTGAAGTGTATTTCAGCTGGCTTTTCTTAGAAAAGGAGCTCACATTGAGTCTAATCCCATGTGCAGGCCTGCACTTAGGGCATGACTTTAGAAAAATTCCCCTCCTCCTTTCTCTTGGGATAGCTGGAAGGGAAGAAGGTCTGGATGCTTGCCTTCAGCACACATTTTGATCTCTGTCTGAACCATTGGGCTCAGTATGCTTCACCTCATGGTTGTGGGCTTGCCAACAGCTAGAACACACTCACTGACACTCTCACTCTGCTTTGAGATTTTGGGCCCAGCCAAGGCTTGACTGTAGCCTTGCCAGACCCTGGTGTGTGCATGGCAGCCCTTTAGGCTCCTCTATGCACTGGCCAGACACTCTGGAGAGAAGCTAAGAGGCTCCTATAATGTTTTTTGTTTGTGTTTTTTTGGGTTACTCAGCTACAAATAGGCATAGTACTGAGTGTTTAAATGTTTATTATTAGCCCTTGTTCTTCTAAAAAGTTAAAAGAAGCCACTGTCCAGAATAGAACTACAAATTATGATTATGATGATGATGATGATAATAATAATAATAATAATAATAATAATAACAAAAACAATAATAATAATTATTATTATTGTTGTTGTTATTATTATTATTAATAATAATTATTATTGTTGTTGTTCTTATTGTTGTTGTTTTATTTTTTTATAAATAATATATAATTCTTAATTTTTTTTTTGCGTGTAAATTTTAACTTGTTACATAGTTTATTGTTATTGTGTACATTTTTACACATAGTGGCTGTCGGCGGTTCACTAAGCATATGGATAAGTTGTGTGTGCTTATTTTATTAAACAGGACAGTCTCATTCATTCTCATTCTCACACACACACACACACACACACACACACACACACACACACACACACACACACACACACACACACACACACACACACACAAGCAAGCCTATATAGTAATTCTTCACACATTCTCAAACAGTTTATCCTCTGTGTGACTCAGTGGAGTTTTGATTAATGCAAGAAATCAATGTCCCGTGTACTTTTTTCCTCTGTCTATGGTTCAGATTGTTTGAGTAGCTCTGCTATCAGTGGTTCCGGGCAGTCGGTAATGCCTGGCCACTAGCTCACTCTCAGTGGGAGACTGAAGACTGTGCTGGCTGATGACTGGAGCCAAATCAATGCCTAATAGCTGCCGCTATTTTCATGCTGGTGTATAGAGCCTAATGAAGCCTCTGCACTGGGTCTGTGGAAGGAGAGAGAGAGAGAGAGAGAGAGAGAGAGAGAGAGAGAGAGAGAGAGAGGGGACAGGAAGCAATTTTTCTAGTGTGCAATGCAGCCTAATGATGGATAGTCATTATCACAGTACAACGAGTATAGAGAAAGTATTGTTGACATGGACAGGGATGTTACTAACGAACAGAAGTAACAAAGAAGAACATTTCCATTTACATTACAAATGTAACCTCACGGTAAAATAAAGAAACCACTTGATTGTGCATCTAGTGCATTTGTATGTTTTCTCCAGAGTGTGCCCTCAAACATTACTATTTGAGATTAGCATTCTGTCCACAGACATTTTTTTTATCTGGGTAAAGATAGTCTGCTTACATGCTACTCAATGTTGTTAATCATGCAAGCAAAATAATGGATTTAAGCCAGTCACATTTTGATCAAGTTCATTTACATTTACGGCATTTAGCAGACACCCTTATCCAGAGTGACTTACAACTGAGCAACTGAGGGTTAAGGGCATTGCTCAGGGGCCCAGCAGTGGCAGCTTGGTGGACCTGGGGTTCGAACCCATGACCTTCCGATTAGTAGTTCATGTCATGTTCAGTGTGTCAGCGACTCTCATTTCCAAGTCCAACCCAATGTCTAAATGGGATATATGGGATTTCTGATCATATAATTCATAAATGGGACTCTAATGATTTAATGTTATAGTAACATTATTAAATTGACCTATATTACACCAGCATGAGTGCTGTTATACTGAATATCATCACAGCTGAAGAGAATCCCAGCAGTGCTGAAATTCGATACAACAGCATGATTGCGAGTGTGATACTGCTGATATACAACTGTTCTGTATAGAAATTATTATTGAATTGTGGACATTTCAGACACAATATGGGAAAAATATGTCGTTTATATGTGCTCTGACAAGGAAAATAGTTCCCAAAGAATTCACAGCTGGATAGCTTGTTGTTATGCACCACACAAACAGACCAAATTAGGCAAATTAGCAGTCAAACATATCTAGGTTATTTGCACACAATATGGAACATTTGGTGATCGCGTTCAAGTCAATGTTGAGTCTCAAAGTCAGAGCTAAGTGAGATTGAGACAACTTTTTGGACAATTTTAAAAGTCATTCAAATAAAGTGTCAAGTCTTCTGAATGACATCACAAAGCTGAGTGTTCAGTAGACCATTCAGAATTCAATTGCTGATAGAACTCTATGCTTTGTACGTTTATTTGCTTTGTTATTTTACTTCAGATTTTTCTCATGACCTGAATTTTTCTTTGTTTTCCAGACTTACATCGGTCACATTCTCCTTCTCATAAACCCCAACAAAGACCTGCCCATCTACTCTAATCTTGTAAGTACTTTCTCACATCTCTTACATAGTGTTTGTTTTGAACAGTCCTGTAACTAATGTTAAGTCTATCAAAAGCTTTGTGCATGAAGAAGAAAGATGCCTTGATTATACAATTAATAATTCATACTTTTCCTGTCAGTGATATACTGCCCTCCTCTTCACAAGGCCCTCCGACTCTCACATACATCCATCAAACGCTTTACATGCTGGTTTGCACATTGTTTTCGCTCTCTGCACATGCTGTCTTTCACATTTCAGTTGATTGCTGTTTTGCACAATACATTACAATACCTCATGTAACTGCTGCTATAATACTAATGTGTTCATTCCAGTATCTCTGCATGTTGATTGAACATACAGTATATACACTGGTTCGGTGCTGTTTTTGTGTATTGTCTTTTGTGTAATGTCTTGTATTTTTTGTTTCCACTGTCTTTTTGTCTTGTCCTGCACTGTTTGCACCAGGTTGCACAGTTGCACTTTATTTGGCTAGGACCAGAGATGGGGGACTCGAGTCATATGACTTGACTAGAGTCAGACTTATTTGAGACTTGAGACTTGCAAAGACTCGACTTGACTTTGACATTCATGACTTGAGACTTGACTCGGACTTGAGTTAAATGGGGGACTCGACTCGAGTCAGACTTAAGTCACAAATTTGAAACTTGAAACTTGCTTGACAAATATTAAAAAAAGACTTTTATCTTGACATTGACTTGACATTCATGACCAGAGACTTACTTGTGACTTGCACATGTGTGACTTACTCCCACCTCTGGCTAGGACTAACTTACTAAGTCCTTATAGCTCTGTCTTTGTTTTATGATCATGTAGAAACGTTGTCTGATCTCACTGTGTACTGCCACAGCTATATATGGTTGAAATGACAACAAAAGCTTCTTGACTTGACTTGACATGTATCACGCACTTTATTATTTTTTTTAATCTGATCAGTCTCTCTTTTTTATAACCCACCTTTACTCTTCATCTTCACCCTCATAAAAGAAACACAATTGGCCCCGTCTGTGGATGCATCTGTCCCTGTATTGACAGACAGTGTGTGCTCATCAGACCCTGCTCAGTGAGAGGAGAAATAAAAGATGACAGCATGGCCATCTGTTTAATTTTAACACTTTAATTATGCACTTTAATTTAGGAGGTTTAGAACGGGGCCTGGTCACACACAATCACAAGCATGCATAAAGGTCCAGCTTGGTCTGAGGGCGGGGAATCTGCCCTCAATGGCCCTGTGTGTCACATTCATTTCAGGCATGGCTTCTCCTAAGTGCCTCCTTCTGAGCCTCTTGGAGTACAGTATTACACACAGAGGCAGAAATGCAGTATGTCTCATCATCTGGTCTGTTGTAACACCAGATATTCTCTTATTCAATACAGAGTGATGCTACATCGTCTTAAATTTCTTTCCGTATTCCAACACGTCTTCCGCTAACCTCGACGTCTCTGGTCCACATCAGTCTTACAGCCTGTATTGCTGTCTTTTAGCTGCTGTAATAAAGAACTTTGGCCTGAAACTTCATAGCACACATCTTTGTCTCAGGGATGTTTTGGCTTATTCCCGTGTTTTTTATTATGGGCTCAGCATTTAATTGCTCTATTTAACAACTCCTTACAGTTGTTTTTCTCTCTTGAACTAATCTGCACTTTCTCTTTCATTCCCTCTAGTGCGCTCTCACATTTTTACTTTTATTTTTTTTACATTATCTATGTGTCCTTCTGGTGTCCTCAGTGTGTGCATGCTGAGTCTCCATGAAAGCGAGTAATGAGATCTCAGCTTCCTTAATGGGGATAAAATTCACGTTTGTGTACACACACACACACACACACACACACACACACACACACACACACACACACACACACACACATACACATACACACGTATAAAATATATTTTTTACATGTATATAATCCTCTGTCTGTCTCTCTCTCTCTCTCTCTCTCTCTCTCTCTCTCTCTCTCTCTCTCTCTCTCTCTCTCTCTCGCATGCTTGCTCTTTTCAGGTCAGTCAGTTGTATCTGAGCTCCAGTGGTCGCCTCTGTTCCTCTCTCCCTCCTCATATCTTCTCATCAGCTGAGCGAGCATTTCACATGATGTTGCAAGAGCGACACCCTCAGTGTTTCATCATAAGGTACAACTCAACCCCTGCACATGTCTCGCCCTCACCTAAACCGGTGGCTAGTCACTTTTTTATTTCCTTCTCCAATCCTCATCATTGTTAACAAGTGTTTAGTGTGGAATTATTTTGTTATCTCTTAAGAAAGGACTGAATTAATTCATAATGCTTGAAATGGGCTACTTTTGTTTAAAGCATCCTCTTTGATAATCAGATAAGTATCACATCATTTTTTCCGCTGCTGTAGTAAATCCAACTAGAATCCATGTTACACTTCTTTCTAAGTTACAGAGTTTTGTATGGAACACCGCCATCTTATGGTAACATACTCAAACTGCTTTCCCTCCAAAATTCATGTGTTTGATTGAATTTCAGAATAATTTTCCAGATTAACAAAAGGAAACATGTTACCTGTGTGCTGTATTATTTTATCCAAGGTCGTTAAATCACAAAATTAAAGTCACTTATAAGTCATTAAATTCACTACATTTCAATATTTCATTTAAAATATGCATATTATTTTACATTAGCTTTCGAAAACAGATTCATTTTCTAATTTTATAGTAAAACTAGTAAAGCAGTTCTACTCACACACAGTTTAGAGGTTTTGATGAGAATGCAGGGGGACAGCGTATATCTGTGTATTTTATTTACATTTTGTGACCTTCTTGTTTCCTGGAAAATGTTCTAGACGTATCTAAATTTGTGCCTGGCTGGCACGTTGGGAGTTCTGAAGTTAAAAATTAAAATCGTCAGTACATCTGATGAGGAAGTAATAATGAGTTTAATGTTTTGTATGCTTCAGCTTTATTGCCATTATTAACTCGTGAATTTTTTTTTTATTTTACCCGTGGGAGCAACTTGATATGTATGTGTGTATAGACTGATTTATGCCTGATCATGTAAATGAGTCGTGTAAAAACATGTGTGACAAATCATTGCCTTTTGCTTAAAACCATTCTGAAGCGGACCGTGGTAGGCGCATGCAGAGAAACTAATGTTCTCGGGGACTGCGTGTAAATCCGGACCTGCTAAACGTTCATGGAGAGATTAATGCATGTGGGAGCATCACCACGGCTTGCCCTCTGTCTGCTTCTTGGCCAAGGCCACTCTTGATTGCAATTAAATTCTTATTTGCAATTTAACACAGCTCTGTGTTCACTGGCAGCACATTTTGCTGAGGTAGAGAGGATCTGGCAACTGTTTTAATGTCCTTACTGCACGGGTAATCCATCACATAGACATAGTGCTCCCATGTACACTAGTGGCTCTTAGGTGAGAGGAGACCAGTGCTGCTAGCTACACTTTAGAGATTGTAGGGCCAAACATGCAGAAACGGGCAGGTGCACTTATACACACACACACACACACACACACACACACACACACACACACACACACACACACACACACACAGGGTGGCAAAGTGCATTTTGCCCTTGAGTTCAAATATAGCCTAGAAATCATTTCACAAAAGAAATAGAAGAGGGAGGAGAAATAACTGGGGCATCATCCTCCAGAAAATGAACAGTAGAAGGCACTAATGAAAAAATCCATCTGTGAGGACTGGGGCTCACCCCCCCCCCCCCACACACACACACACACAACCCTCTCTCTCTTTCTCTCCATCTGTCTCAGAATTTTATCCGCATGAGTGTTATATAAAATCATATCTGTCTCTACAGCTTTAACACGTATATTTATTCACCGTCAGTAACCACTTTATGCTGGTCCTTGTCGATGTCATGGTGCATCAGATATTTATCACTAAAGCTTTGCACAAAGTAGGGAATACTCCCTGGACTGGATGTCTGTACATGTTCACACACTTGTTCACACTTAAGAGCAATTTCAAGTTGCTGCTTCACTTGCCAGCATGTTTTTGGACACCCAGGCAATAACTGGATCTCAGGGATCGAATCAGGGATCCTAGAGCTGTGAGACAGCAAAAGTTATTGTTAAATGAAATCTTGAATTCTATTTAAAGCAACAGCTCTACAAACAAGATGTGCATGTGTGTGTATATACATCATTGTATTGACTCTAATGTCAACAGGATATATAAGGACATGTTGGTGAAGGAGTAGGCAGGACAGCAGGGAAGTGAGGTTTTAAATGTTAAAGTCATGTGCTGTAAAGTTCCCAGAAAAGGCTGCTCTCATCTTTGCCATCTAGTAACTATAGTACACTAAATGATGCACTTCAAACAATGACATTTTGTATGTAGTCATGATCTAGGACATTATTCGTAATAACCTACTCCATTGTTTATAATAATTTATAGTCACATCCTCCAGTGTCACCCAAATGAGGATGAGGTTCCCTTTTGAGTCTGCTTCCTCTCAAGGTTTCTTCTTCTTCCATCTAAGGTCATTTTTCCTTGCAACAGTCACCTCAGTCATCTCAGACTTGCTCATTAGGGATAAATACAAACACATTTAAATATAAGTCTAATATTAATCATGAACCTTTGTATATTCATCTTTGTATAATATTAAACTTTTTATACTATAGTTCTTTTTATACTACATTTCTTTACTATATATATGCCCATTGTTAAAACCACTATAGAAATAAATTTCAATTGAATTGAATTGATTAGTGTATACTTAGAAACCAAATCTAAGATGATCAAATCTATTTCTAGACATATTTGTATATTTTTAAGCTTTAAATGTTCTTGTTCTATGTGCAGATCACAGTATGTGGCTACTGTTAAGCATTGCTTTATACACAGAAGAAAAACTATCTGCCAGAAGAATAAATACAATTGAAATATGTCTAGATATAAGGAAAACATGCCTAGAATTTGACTTAATAATCTTATGTTTGGTTTATTGCAGGGGTGGCCAACCCGTGGCTCCCGTTCATATCGAAGTTTGTATTTGTGTCTTTTTAATGTGCTTGTTCGCTTCACTTGAGTTCAATACGGTATTTTTGTCAAATCCACATGTGAGTGGGATGAAAATACCTCAAAGTTTCCCAGTAGGAGCAAGATCATTTGAGTAAACTATTTGTGTCAAGTTCGCTCTCAAAATGGCAGGGGGAAAAAGGTGATGTTCATGTGTGCCCATGTGTATGATGTGGCTCTTTGCGGTAACACAGTAAAAAATGTGGCTCTTGGTCTCTGACTGGTTGGCCATCCCTGGTTTATTGTAATATGATAATAAGAAATAATGGATATGCTGAAATATACAGGAAGTAATAATAGATCAATTCATGGAATCAATATATGATCACTTGTTAAGATTGTTTTCAGAGTGTGGATTTAAGAAAGAGAGGACGTTTGACAAATAATCAGAGTATAGTGCAGACGGGCGGGATGTGGTACCACAGCGAGGGAATCGGCTGAGATCAGATGTCCACTTTCAGTATCAGTATTACTGTACCAGCTACACAGATATCATGCGCCTTTGTCTCTCTTCTTTATTTACAGCGGCGAGAGTGGCTCTGGCAAATCTGAGGCCTGTAAGCACATCCTGAAGCACCTCGCCACTCGTTCATGTCCGAAAGGATTCGCTTTGGAACTTCGCATGAAGCATGTGAGTCTTACTGTCCCTCTGTTTTTGTCCTGAGTTTTCCTGAAGATTTATTTTAGGTTAGTCGATGATGTAGGATCAAGCTATTTCTGTGGTCTCTGCAGATACAGTAAAGCTAAAAGCCTTTAGCAGAGTATAAACTATTCACTGAATGAAATAAAATCTATGCTTTATCTTCTAAGATTTGGGGAGTTTTCATCTTAAGCGGTGTCTTTGTGACCTCTTGTGGTGAAAATATTGCACCAGTGTCCATCAGCATGTTTGTTGTGACTTGTACAGAATGGAAATTTGCTTGAAATTTTAACAATGACAATGTGTTAAACAAATTTGATGATGAAACCATAACAAATGTCACAGTTTATATAATTTTTCATACAATTCATACTTGATAAACAGTAAAAGAATTCATTTGAAAGTATTGTCCATTTTAAATCATGTTTAAGATTGGTTTCAGTCTGATATTATTCTTTCAGGTGAACTCTATCCTAGAAGCTTTCGGCCATGCTAAGACGCCTATGAACGCTAACGGGAGTCGCTTTATTAAGCTGCTCTCCCTGCAGTACAACGAGAAAAGAAGGACTCTGCTCAGAGGTCTGTGTTTGGTACAGTTAAAGATTTAACTAATCAATTTTACATTGTGCAGTATTAGTAATTGTATTTAGATGTGATTTGGAGAGACACTAAGTGAAGGTGTTCAGAGTGAGATGTCCAGTTTAGGTGTTTTGAGTTGGTTAACCTACAGAGGGCATCATCACTCCACTCACTGATCAGCAAAGCTTCACATTTCCCTCTAATTTTCCTACATTTCCTGAATTGCTTTTTTTCTTGATTGATTTATGAAGAGATTTAATTTTCACAATGTGTGTGAATATACATACACACAATTTTTAATTGTTTGTTTGTTTATGTGAGCAGCACGTATCTACACCTACATGCTGGAGAAGACTCAGTTAGTCCACACAAACCAAGAGCAACAGAACTTTAACATCTTCTATTTGATGGCTGAGGGGCTTTCAGATGAGGAGAAGAGCAACCTGAACCTAGACCATATTAGAACCCACAGGTAAACAACTCCATCAACAGGGTAATAGCGCCGCTTGGTGTAATAGCACATGTATGACAGATTAATAGTACCGCATGGTGTAATAGCACATTTATGACAGTGTAATAGCACCGTGTCATGTGATGGCACAGTTAGAACAGGGTAGTAGCGCAGCTTGCTGTAATAGCACATGTATGACAGGTTAATAGTGCCGCGTGGTGTAATAGTACATGTATGACAGGGTAATAGCGCCATGTAATGTAATTGCATATGTACGACAGCGTAATAGCATTGTGTAATGTAATAGCACATGCACAATAGGGTAATAGCACTATTCAGTGTAATATATGCATATCTGCGACAGGGTAATATTTGTATTAGCACATGTACAACAGGTTAATAGTGCCGTGTGGTGTAATAGCACATGTATGACAGGGTAATAGCACAATGTAATGTAATTGCACGTGTATGACAGCGTAATAGCATTGTGTAATGTAATAGCACATGCACAATAGGGTAATAGCACTATTCAGTGTAATATATGCATATCTGCGACAGGGTAATATTTGTATTAGCACATGTACAACAGGTTAATAGTGCCGCGTGGTGTAATAGCACATGTATGACAGGGTAATAGCACAATGTAATGTAATTGCACGTGTATGACAGCGTAATAGCATTGTGTAATGTAATAGCATAGTTACGACAGGGTAATAGTGCCACGCGCTGTAATAGCACAGTTATGACAGGTTATTAGCGTTGCGTGGTGTAATGGCACATGTATGACAGGGTAATAGCACCATTAATGTAATAGCACACGTATGACAGGGCAATAGTGCCGGGTGGTGTAATAACACATAAACGACAGGGTAATAGCGCTGCATGGTGTAATAGCACCTGCACAAGAGGATAATAGTGTTGAGGGTAATAGCACCGTGCAATATAATAGCACATCTGCAACAGGGTAGTAGAGACAGTGTAATAGCATAGTAAAGAGAGTGTCATAGCATCATGTGGTGTTATAGCACATATATGACAGGGTAATAGCGGCATGTAATGTAACAACAGTGTAATGTAGTAACACATGTAATAACAGTATAATTTAATAACATGTAGAACAGTGTATTATCACTGTTAAATGTAATAGCACATGTACGACAGTGTAATAGCACCGCGTGGTGTAATAACACATGGTTAAATCGTATGCATAAGAAAGTAATAGCACCGTGTAATGTAATAGCACATTTGCGACAGGGTAAGAGCACAGCCTGGGGTAATAGCACATCTTCGATGGGGTAATAGTCTCTTGTGTTGTAATAGAACATGTCCAACAGCGTAATTGCGGCCCGTTCTGTAATAGCACATGTATGAAAGCGTAATAGAATCATGTGATTTAACAACACATGTACGACAGTGTAATAGTGCCTTGCTGTGTAATAGCACATGTAAGACAGGGTAAAAGCACCATGTGGTGTAATTACACATCAATGAAATGGCAATAGAGCCATGTGTTGTAATAGCACATGCACAACAAAGTATTAGCAATGTGTAATGTACAGGTAATAGCTCGTGTTCGACAGCATATCAGCGCCGTGTGGTGTAGTAGCACATTTATGACAGGGTAACATCGTCGTGTAATGTAATAACACATGTACGACAGGGTAATAGCACCGTGTGGTGTAATAGCACATGTATGACAGGGTAATGGTGCTGTGTTGTGTAAAGATTTGTGTAAAATGAGATAAAATCACACACACAAAGAGGTTATTATTATTTTTTTTTTTTTAGCTTGATTTGTAAAAATAAGCATGAGAATGTAAATGTCAGATATCATTAATGAGGATTTGGTTAAGGATGACATTCATTTAATTTAAATATTTAGAATGTAAATAGCTTTGAGTATTATTGAACATAGATATTGTCTGTGTGTTTTAGCAAATACTTGAAGTCACAATACACTGTGTCATTGTATCACAAAATTTGTATCAACATATCTGGCTTCATAACAATGTACAGATTTACATCTCCTGAAGGAAAGAGTCTTGAGTGAGTGTCAGTCTGTAAATACTGTAGATAAGTCATAATGAATCTTTTTTATCAAGACCTATGAACGAGTCTCACAGCCTGACACACAGCACAAGAGTACAGTGTGTTTTTTATGTGTTTTTGCGTGTAGGTACCCGAGCTCAGTGACACCTGCTGAAGCCACCGCAGCAAACACTGAGCGGAGCAGAGAGAAGCTGTCAGAGCTGAAACATGCCCTGCGTGCCCTTGGATTTAACAAATCGGTACAGTAGTCTCAAGCATTGATTACTGATGCTTACATACGTTTACTTCATTTGTAGAGTTTCTTTTTTCCCCCACTTTTTACAAAAGGGTGTGAAGTTGTGCAAATTCCATTTGTCAGCTCAAAAGCCTGGGCTTGTGTGACAGTTTGTATGAGTTTGCGTAGGTGTGTGTGTGTGTGTGTGTGTCTGTATGTGAAAGAGAGAGAGAGTGAGAGAGAGAGAGGCACACTCAGATAGACAGAGAAGGAGAAAGGCTCTAGATTAGATGGTGAGTCCATGGTCAGTTTTAACAAATAATAAGTAATGTGCAACACACACACACACACACACACACACACACACACACACACACACACACGAAGTTAGGCTTTCAAGGCCAATACAAGTTCACAAATTCAATTTGTCCACTTTTTCTCCCAGTTATCGAAAGGGAACACCTCAAGGCTTTTCAATCTAATCTCCGTTTCCTGAACGTGTAGCTTATGCGTGATTACAGACGAGGATTTCACCACATTTGCTTGGGAAAAGTGCAGTACACCCATTTAGTCTCTCTACACTGCAAGTTTAAAAGCAGTTGCTGAGAAATGTCTTTAAATATTTATGTCAAACGAGAGTGAACACTACATCACGGCACCCTGAATAACCTCCAGAGGCAGGAAGAATCACCTGCATGCTTTCTTGTTTACATTTGCATCCAAACGAGTGAATATGTTCTATAACTTATTACAGACACAACTACTGTATATCGCATGACTTTTCAGCTATAGTTATTATACATTCACAATGGAAGTCTTACTAGAAGTATATTATCCACTTAGACATTTACTCTAAACAACAATGCCATTTCTTCTTCTTTTACCACTACAGCTGACGGAACATTAGGAACTTTACACAACCTTGAGTCCCACCAAATGACATCTCTTGTTATTTTTGTCACTATTGATGAATGCTGAATGTTTAAACTTTATTCAGTTCTAGACATATCAATGACTCACTCATCCCTCTACCTGAAAGGAAGAATGAGACAGTTTCTTATTAATTTCATATAAAAGCAAACCGTTTTGATAAACATTTATCGTTTAGCTCAATGACTCCTGTTATAAGGTTTTAACATATAGACATGTATACTGTGTGTGTGTGTGTGTGTGTGTGTGTGTGTGTGTGTGTGTGTTGTCTATTGAGTGGTAAGTTGTGTGTTTTGAGTAAGCAAAAAAGCTATTGTTTTGCTACAGTATGTTTCTCAGTAAAGCATGATGGTAAATTCAAGAACATTTTGTGATGTTAGTACGATGAATTTTGTTTCCTCTACAATACATCAATCGGAGTACGAGTGTGTGTTTATGTGTATGTGGCAGGGAGAGTAGCCTTGGGCGTTGGCAGGAGCTCTAGACACAGTCTTATGCTGTATTATAGAGTTTTAGAGGAACAGCACAGTAATGCTAGTCTTTACAGCTCATTCCCGTACGTCTGCAGCCTGATGACTTACCAGCTAATAACACACAACCCACAGAGCACATTTTACTGCCTAGCCACAACAACCTCAACCCGAGCTTGCACAGGGATGCCGGTTTATTAGGACATATGTATGCATGTACAGGTATTTGTAGTTGTAGTTTATTAGGTTTACGAATGTAGATGCTAATAAACGAAATCTCATTGTGAGGTTATGATTGAAATCGTTAAGGACTATAAGAATACACTGCTGGACAAATAAGCAGATGGTGCTGAGACAGAAAGGAGAAACTGCTGTATAAGAAGGTGTTGAGAGGGATAGAAAAAGTTCCCAGGGACTTGAGTTGAATGTTAATTTTATGATGTGTAGCTCAGAATACAGTGTGCAATGTGTTTGGTTTGTAAATATCTTAAGAAAGATTCTATCTTGCTTTAAGAGGCAGTTTTAATGGGTTCTGTGGAGCTTGTTAAGAGCATCTTGCAGAGCTCAAAAGGTATGGACAGAGAGAAGAAACCCACAAAGGACAAGTGTGCTTTTAAAATACAAGTACTTATGGTATCAGAGGGCAGAGTGTTCTCACATCATGAGTTCAGACTAATGTCCTGGTTTACCCTTGTTCAAACTCTCTGACTCTCTCTCTCTCTCTCTCTCTCTCTCTCTCTCTCTCTCTCTCTCTCTCTCTCTCTCTCTCTCTCTCACTCTATCTCTCTAACACACACACACACACACACACACACACACACACACACACACACACACACACACACACACACACACCAGTTCTACAAACAGAAAGTGTGCTAATCCTATCAAGAACTCTTCTAAATCTCCTTCATTAAATAGGGATTGTTCCTTCATCTCATCACAGCAAAACCCCACACCACCCCACCATATACTAATGGACCTCCTTTTCCTGACACACTCAGACTATTATCCTTTTATTTGCTGTTCTCAGCTTTTCCACTTGTCCAGAAATCCCATCTTCCAAAAACGGACAAATCATTGTTGTCCTCACTGCTCATAATTCAAGAGAAGATTTATTTTGTGTTTGCATGTGAGTTTTTCCTCAGAAACTGTCAAATTTGATAGAATGCTAGAATGTCAGGAGATATTTATGTGACTTTTACGATTTTCGTGAGACCATTTGACCTCTGCAGCTGGAGAAGTATGATTGCGCAATGAAGAAAAAAACACGGGTGTCCTTACTTCTTCTTCTTTTAAATGTTTAAATGTTAAAGTAAGAGGCTGTTAAACATTTTGTGGTGCTATGTCATTATGACCAAAAATCTGTTCATTTTAATTTAATAGTGATTAAAACAACAAAAACTCATCTTAAATCAAGTGAATTGTGAGGAGTTTCTGATGAGATCTTTATGCCTATCATCTATTCTTAGTGTAACCCAGTCATTAGTCAGTCAGGTCAAAGTTGTTTGTTTCTCAAACACGTTCAATACACATTGAATGATGGACACATTCTTACAAAAAAGCCTCCAATTTACTAGCTATTTTATTTACATTTTTTTGCACAGTATGTGTTATGTTGAAGATATGTTCTGGAGAATTTTGCAGTCTTCATGTGGTGTTGTGGAGACTCTCACTGTCAAAACACACACTGTCACTTTCTTTACAGTGTGAAACGTGTTAAATGTCAACCTGCATCCTTCATGTTAGAACTGTGTATCATGGAGCTGAAGAGCAAAGTGTTTGCAGGACATCGATATTCATTACACAGTTAAAGAGAACTTTAATAACCTCATGATGTAGTTGTATTGTTCCATTGTACTGTACCAATAGTAATGTGAATATTATGTGACACTGAAATACATACAGACTGCTCTATGTGTTTGTGTTTCACAGGAAGTGGAGAATCTGTTTGTCATACTATCAGCGATGCTCCACCTGGGGGAGCTGCGTTTCACAGCCCTGACAGATGCTGACACGGCTCTCGTGTCTGACCTGCAGCTTTTAGAACGAGGTGATTGTGTGTGTTTGTCGCACTCATGTGGAGCAACACATGAGGCACTTGTAGGCCAGCAGAGGGCACAAACTCCCTAAATTCACTTCCACTATTTAGGGAGGGAGGGGAGGGAGAGAGAGAAGGTTATGCACCGAGAGCTAGGACACACCCCCACCATCCTGACATGTTTACCTCAATGCTGCTGAGGTTTAATAAGAGACCACTCAGTATGCAGTGGAAAACTCTAACACACACACACACACACACACAAGCCACTTTTACACATGATTGCACTGCTGTGTCAATTGCTCTTACCTGCCCTGAACTCTCTTTCCCTGCTTTTCTCTCTCTCTCACACACACACACACACACACACACACACACACACACACACACACACACACATATGCGCACACAAGCAGTAACACAAACAGTGAGTGAGTCAGCTGTTTTTCTGAGTCCTGACAAGTGACGAAGCAGCACAGCTTGGCTACTCTTTGCCCTTTTTTTTTTACCTAACATGACACGTACTACAGTATGGACATGTGCTATAGTAAACAAGTAAAGTCAGAATGTGCTCACTCTCTCTCTGTCTCACACACACACACACACACACACACACACACACACACACACACACACACACACACACACAATTAACAGTGCATGACTTCATATGTACAAGGAGACTAAACATAAAAGAACACATACAACCACTCAAAGTCACACACATATTCAAGCTGAGCTGGCAGGAGCACTTTCTAGAGTGAAGGTAACACTAAGAAAGAGATGCTATGTACTGCTCTGTGGCAGGAAGCACAGCAGGTCAGCTGGGACTTGCTAGACTTAACACAGTGACTCAGTGTTTGGCTTTACCTGCTCCTGACTGTCGTAGAGACACATAAGTAAAGAAACGTGTTTTTCATTTCTCCTTGTTTACAGCATGCGCTAGTCTCTGTGGATAAGGAAGTGTATCTTTGTGTGTTTGCAGTAGCGGGAATGCTGCAGGTGAACCCGGAGGATCTGGGAGCTGCTCTCACTTCTGATGTTCAGTATTTCAAAGGTGTGGACTGCATTTAAGCAACACACAGCATATGTCAAAACATACAGTAGTCAGACACTGTGACACAAGGCAACTATTTACTGTATCCCCTGTATTATATGAACTACAGATGTTGTATTGGAAGATTTTACACTGTAGAAATGCAGTTATCGCACAAAGTGTTTCGCAGTGATTCTACAATAAATGGTTTGGTTTAGCATGACAAACTTCCTATATGTTGACTTTCAGCAGCTTAAAATGTTTCTAATACATATCAGCCTGCCATTTGATACAAGGATGTACTAACGTACAATACAGCGAATGGTTGTCCTGCGTTTTCATGACCAGACTGTATTCATTTTTTATGGTAAGTCAGCATGCAGGATAATTTTATTGGTGTAAAATCGTTGTTTTTCAAATAAAAAAACAATACCAGGAGGTCTTATTTAAACTGAGGAAGTGTAAGTATTTGAGATTATGGGATAAAGTCTACTTAAACAAGCCAGCTGTGTCATTTAGCAGATTTATGTAATTTTCTCCCATTTTGGTCATTTTGTCAATTCCTCAGAGATAGTAAATGTATCTTTTGAAATTGCTTCTCATTATGCACTACAGAGCAGCTGAGCATGCTCAGAGGAAAGCCCTCTTTCTCATTCATGAACTCACCAATGCACACAATTGGCCAAGAATAATTTAATTCCTCTGCTTGCCGAGCACAGTTTGACCCCTGTAGCATCATCAAGAATGAAACTCACAAAATGTAGGGGCAGTGGCGATGGCTCAAATGGTTAATTCAATTCAATTCAAGTTTATTTGTATAGCACTTTTTACAATTGACATTGTCTCAATGCAGCTTTACAGAACATAAACATAGAACAAAAGTTTAATATAAAGAATAATATAAAGATTAATTAAGGCTCTGGGTTGTTGATCGGCAAGTCCGGGTTCAAGCCCCAGCGCTACTATTGTGGGGCAATTAAGCAAGCCTCTTAACCCTGATGACTTGAATAAAAGCTTCTTGACTCTCTGCTCCAGGGGTGCTGTCTCTGTGCTCCCACCCCAACCTCCTCAGTTGGGATATGCGATGAAAAGTATTCCACTGTGCAGTAATGTATGTAGCTTCTGAATGGAGTAAATGCTAAGTATTACAGACATGTTTATATTGACATTTTAAACTAATCCAGGATCTAATCACAGTGTCAGAATTATAAATGTTTATATTTTTGGATTAACATAATTTAGTTGATATGTAGTGTACATGACATATCATTGATATCGGCATCAGTCCAGGAGCTGGTACATCACTAATATAAGGCTCCACTTGGTAATACATCAAATAGGCGAGTTTTTATTGGACAATATTTAGTTAGTATTCAACCACACTTTATGTAATATAGTTGTTAATTTCTTTATACTTACCTTATGCTGAATTTGAAGGTTTGTTCATGGTAAATAACGAGTAAAGCAACGTTACGGAAAACGAACCGCAATGTAAATCCCTAGCCTTTGCTTTTCATTAATGCATATGCACTCAGTGTTTTTCCTATCAATGCCATGCTTGTTGTGAATGGAATCTCAGGCCTGAACCACCCAGTAAGTCAATCATTGAGAAACCACAGCAACACCGGCCAGAGACCCAGTCAGAAAGTTATCAATGGAGTATGCCTTAGGCAGGCTCCCAAATAGACCACACTAATGACTAGCGGACTTCAGTTTGGCACAATCAGCTAGGCTGGACAAATGCCTTCTCGATTCATAGACATCGCAGATAAAGCAACTGCTTACCATGTTGATGAACGTTACTGCTAATACAGTCTATAAGGTTCACATGACCGTCTGGCTTTTAACCCAACTCAGCTGACAACGTGCTGTAATTCACCGAACACCCTGACCTACTGCCTAAAATTACATACATTTCTGTCTCTTTCAATTGCTCATAGTGTCTGGATTTCTGTGCTCCTATTGTCTCTTGCTAACACATACACGTTTCAGGAAGTGATTAGCATGCTAGTGTAGCTAATCACTGCTATGTGCTAACATGTATATGAAGTTGCCAATGTATAAATTGCCAAAATTGTTCACGTAATAAAAGAGCTGCAAGATTACAGTCTGGATTCAAATACAGTATCTGGCTTGAAATAAGCAGAAGAAAAATACGGTTGCAAGATGGATCGATGTATGACAAAACTGTAGAAGAGTTCATAGTTGTTTTTGTTGTTTTATTTGAGCCAGATTGGCTTGTGTTGCAGATCATCTGATGTGGCCAATCACAAGTATTTATATAAATGATTTAGCTGAAGGTATCTTAGAGAAAGAAGAAGGAATGTTTTTTTTTTCTGGGACTGAAGAACGAGAACAGTGTTTAAAGACTTTACCAAAAAAAAGTATGTGTTTATTTTCTGCTTTAATTTAAAAATGTTTCAGTCTGTGGCTCTATTCAAAAAGTTGTAACCTTTTCGAAAAAAAAAAACAAAAAAAACATAACCACTTCGAATTGATGTGAATTATTTACAAGCATGAGCTCATCACAAATGGCAAAGCAGTAAATTGCTATCCAGTGATGTTAGTTGCATCTTACATTCGTAAGCAATTTTATATGGCTAGACCACTACACATATTAGTTGAATACTCCTGTAATAAACTGTGTGTGTGTGTGTGTGTGTGTGTGTGTGTGTGTGTGTGTGTGTGTGTGTGTGTGTGTGTGTGTGTGTGTGCGAGTGATCATTCAGCCCTGTCTGGATTTTGCACAATATAAAAAGTTAATTTATATTTAAATGACTAGTTTGTGCTTGATGATTGTTGATTTCAAAAACCTTAGACATTGCACAGAGAGTTATGTAATGTAAACGATTTACTCATCAGCATTACAATACCAGTGAATTTTACATTCCAAAGTGCTGAGACAATTAATAATGTCATTTCTGCTTCCATCCAGGTGATGTCATCACACGGCGCCACACGGTGGAAATGTCCAACCAATACAGAGACCTCCTGACTAAAGCTCTGTACGGACGACTCTTCAGCGTTCTAATCAACAACATTAACTCTTATCTCCAAGGTCAAGATGAAAGCCTTGGGTAGGTTTTATTGTGAATGTTTTCAAGTCGTCGGTCCATTCCAGGAATTCAGAACTGATGAAATGTCTGTGGAATGCTTTTACTGAATTATTTTTTTGTGGATGAATAGCCAGAATAAGATAATAAGTGCTACTAAAAAAAAAAAGTTCAACTCAATTTAAAAAGGAGATTTCAAGTAAATTCAGAAAAAATAGAGTGCTAAAGCATTTGTCTGTGTCTGAATTGTGCTGCTCTGTACAATGCCACAGTACCTGCCGAATTCAATAACAGCTCAGCATCTTTAGCTAGTCTTTAGCAGTTCCTCAACTGTAAAGTATGCAGGAACAACACACTGTCAGCATGACGTTGGCAGAACAGCCTCCGTTCCGTCGATAGCATCAATCATACCAGTAAGTGAAGGTGAAGTTTTACAATAGTTTGCATAACATACATAATGCTTGTTGACTTGCGTGGTTGGGTTATCTGCACTGATGGCCTTGCCCCCTTAACCACTACAATGTCACCAGGACTTTCCTTATCACTACCCTGTCACTGCGTATATGGTATCTACCGCTAAAATATTCCAACTACAATATGTAAGCACGGACTGCTTTATTCACTTTCTCTTCCAAAAAAAAAAATATATATATATATATATTTTTTTTTTTCCCTACTGCAAAATGTACACACATTAGCATACACTTCAGGTGGATTTGCATAACAGTCACACAGAATGCACAAAGGATTTAAGCAGCAAAGTATTTAGTGCTGAATGCTACTTATTGAGGTTTGAATAGCATGCAATTCCTGTTAAAGTATTCTGCGGAATTTTAATAGCTATGAGGACACAATTTCACACACTGTCACATGTTGAAAGTCCTACATGCTGTCTTATTTTCTTGCTCACCCACAAAGCAGTGCACACATAAATTAAACATACACATATTCATTCATGTTCATTCACAGCAAGCACTGAACTTCCACATCCACTTCCACACAGTCATCCATGATTAGCTGGTTATTGTATCTCTCTCCCTCCCTCTCTCTCTCTCTCTCTCTCTCTCTCTCTCCCTCCCTCTCTCTCTCTCTCTCTCTCTCTCTCTCTCTCTATATATATATATATATATATATATATATATATATATATATATATATATATATATATATATATATATATATATATATATATATATTTGTACACATGTGTGTGAAATGTGTCTCTTCCTCTGTGTGTTTCAGAGACCCCTCACTTGAGATCAGCATCCTGGACATTTTTGGCTTTGAGAGATTTCAAAAGAATAACTTTGAACAGGTGAGGATGAGTGCTATGGGTTTTTGATTATTTTATGAATGGGAATGGGGAGGGTGGATGTGGACATAGATGTTGAATATTGTTTTATTTGTAAGAGTATTAAAAATATATTCAAAGTTCTGAAAGTGCTACTGAAAGTGATACAAACTGTTATTTGTTCACATATTAGTAGCTGTAGTCTGCAAGACCTATATCGTCACTATGGTCTTGCTAGACCATGCACGGCTCTTCCCGTTCAGGTTTATTACCTTGTAATAGCCAGACTGCATGCAGCCTTTTCTTTCTTGTCCTACGTCTAGTTTTGCGAGTAAGTTGGTGCAGCTTGGGTTTGTTGTAGGGCTGATGTGCCGATTCAGACCAGAGCACTAATCTATCTTTGAGATCCTGGTGCCACAGTGTGCCTCTTCCCATTGAAAGGTTTTTGTTGTTTTTGTTATTTTTCGTGTGTGAGTAAATGAGAGTGTGTGTGCCCTGCGATGGGTTGGCACTCCGTCCAGGGTGTATCCTGCCTTGATGCCCGATGACGCCTGAGATAGGCACAGGCTCCCCGTGACCCAAGAAGTTCGGATAAGCGGTAGAAAATGAATGAGAGTGAGAGTGTTGTTTATCAGGGTCTGTGTACCTAATGGTCTACATATATAATAAATGAACCTAAGTACATTGTTTAGTGGGACTCTTCTGAACCGAGTAGTGTGTAGATTTGAAATCTCTGAAATAATGAAGTCTGTATTTTCTGTCCTCTAATCTATAGTCTATTTTTAACTTTCTTCGTCAATAAAGTCGACTGATCCCTCCATGGACTTTGATCGAAATCATAAACTTTAAATATCAAACTGGAATCTCAATCTTCTGAGTGGTATGACATTTTCAAATAGTTTCACACAAATGTATGTCCTCTATTGTATAAATTCAGTTCCTAAAGTCTATTGGAAATTTGGACGAATGCATAAACATTCTCATACGAGTCATTCATTTAAGTATATGCTACCTAATGTGATATTTTGTTTAAGGTTTCTGCCTGATATGTTTGTAGAGGTGATGGCTGACACTCATGTCTAGCTACATGACGAGTGAGTAACTCTTTGATTAGTGGTGGTGTTGTATTGTAAAGTGTTTTTTTTTTTGGGGCTAAAAGTTCAGGATTGAACAATACCACAAGCGGCAGCGTGGTTATCTGAATATAGAGTGCGACGGTTTGTAATGCAGAGTTCAGATGGTTGTGTGTGAGTGTATTTTTCAGTCTGTGCTGGCATGACCCTTCGCTGCACTCAGTTGACCCTGCGCCACCAGACACAAAGGAGTCTCGCACACACGTCCAGATTTGGTCTCTAAATCGACAACCATGATTTGGCACTGAATGATTGCATTGTTTGCCTTGTTTGTGCGTGCGCTCGTGTATGTATGTGTGTGCGTGCGCTCGTGTGTGTGTGAGCTTGTGTGTGTACGTGCATTTGTGTGTGTGTCACTGGGATAGAAGCCCCAAATAAGAGCAGGCTGAAAGGTCTGGTAGATTGCTGAGATAGTTACACCAAGCCTGCTGTGCTTCAACATACTGATCTGTCTCTAGGGAATCTGTAAAAGGGGTCTCTATAATTCAGCAGCCTAGAGCCCTCTGCTCTTTGTGTGTGTGTGTGTATGTTAGACTCTGACCGCTATAGTAGTAAAGGTTTCATAGAGGTACTAGTGTTGGTGGAAATCTATGGTAATAAAGCATTAATAATGTATGTTATATAGGAAGCCACATTCGGGAATGGGATGCCACTAAACACCATCTATGGCTCTGAGGGGAAATGATAACTTACTGAGAGGGAATGTTTGGTGTGTAAACAAATTTATAAGGTGCTCTTTCATAAAGCTGTGGCACTGTCAAAATTTGAAGGTAGGCCTCTCAGGATATAAGTAGCTTCTATTTAATAGCTAACTGTTAATTCTAAGTGTTATTTAAATGGATTTTTATTGCTGTTTCTGCTGTATAGAAATGTTTAGTTCTGTATAGAAAATGTCTATGAGTCTCCTTTATTTTTGAAAAAAAAAATGTTCATCTTCAGTCTATTAAAGAGAATCTCACATACACGCATATGTACACTCCTTCACACCTACAGACAATTTACAGTGGCTAGTTTGCCTAGCAGCATGTTTTTGAGAGGTGTGAAAGGTATGTAACCACAGGAAACATATTAGGACAAAGGGACAAGTTGGAAAACCCGGTACAAACCCCTCCAAACAATCGGTATTGCTCAGGCTGTGTGTGTATGTGTGTCTCAGCCCGGATGGTGTAAAGGAGGAATGGCATTGGACAGCCTATTACCCATGATCCCTTGTGTGATCCCTATGTGATGATGTATGTGAGAGGTAGTAACAGGTCATTTGTTCATTTCCTCTGAGGGAGTCAGTGTTCTGACCTTTTAGGGACATAGATCCAGAGAAATGGGGGGCGCTGATATGGAAAAGGTGTGTGAGAGTGTGTGATTGACAGGATTGATGGCAGCAGGTATTTAGGGAATACCATGCATTTAATGTTTGACACTTCTCCCCCACCCACTCCGAAACAGCATGTACATTAATTAGCCTCCGTTTTAATTAGCTGATAATTCTCATTACATTGCGCTAATAGGCAACAAATCCTCTCACAAATCCTGGCTATGTATTACGTGACCGCTGTATGCGTGAGCGTGTTTGTGTGGTGATTTATAAGGAGCTAACATGCTGAGCTCATTAATTAGTGCCATGTGAGCTTGCCTGTCATCCTGTAGGTAGCGGTAATTAACCTCTGTGAGCTCTGGAAAGTGCAATAGCCGAACCTACGGCGAGACCCGGGGGTCAGTCTTACTGTTTGTCATACACTCGTGTAAAGTTGACAACACAGTACAGAGCAGTGTGCACACGGTTTATTCACTAATGAATGCACCGTAGTGCTAATAGGCTTTTCTTTGTGCATCAGAGATGTTCTTTAAAGTGTGTGTGCATGTGTGTTTCCCCTGTGTAGTTGTGCGTAAACATGGTAAATGAGCGGATTCAGCAATACACCACAGAGCTGCTCTTCCAGCAAGAACAGCAGGAATGTCTGCAAGAAGGGGTCGCCATGGAGACCGTCCGCTCCCCTGCCTGTCAGCCTGCACTTGTGGACTTCTTCTATCAGGTACAGAAAGATGTGAAAGAAAGAAAGAGAGAGAGAAACAGAGAGAGAGAGATTGGGTGTATGTTTGTGGGGATGGAGTGAGATAAACATTATGGTGAAAGAGAAACAGAGGTATGGAGTGAATGGGACACTGGGAAAAAGTAGAAAAAGGAGAACAAGGAGAACATAAAAAAACAAGTGGGACATAATGTAGTCTCATAGACAAGGTGACTTGCAAGCTTAACAGAGAAAGGCTAAGGAAAATAATTCATCTGAACCTTAGAAGGGAGAGAGAATGGGAAAGGAACAACGCTTTATTTTCTATCTATTAACCCTTTCTACTCTACATCATTACTTTAAAAAAAAAAAAAAAAACACACAGGCTTCCAAAAGCAAAAATAGTAGAGAAATTAAATTATTAGGAACAAAATGCCACGAGTTCAACTGTCTATTTTAATCAATGGTTAATACATATTTACAACAGCTCATAGCATTTGACTCTTGAATGAATTTATGTTTTTTAATGAATTCTAATGATAAATGCTAATAAATCCTCATAAAATAAGGTGCTAGGTTCTCCCTTCATCTAACAATGTCAAAATCTGGCCATTGGTTTCTTGGCTATATTACAGCTGATAATTACTACACTGGATATTTGGAGAAGAATTGTTTGATTAATGCACTTTCAGTAAATTTGTTAAATCCGGACACTGCAATATGAATAAATTATGACCTATTCTCAGTTCTGCTTACATCACATCACTTTTGGTTAGACATGTGATCAACATTCAGTCAAAATTTGTTTTAATAATTGGCATAAGGGCAAGAACAAAAAAAATGGACACCTGCATTTATTTATTTATTGTTAGCTTTGATCAAAATGGAAAAATCCTCTGAATAACCCCAAGTTCCCAGAGAGGTCCTGAAATATAATAGAATTAAAATGAATTCCCCATTATTCTCTATATATTTTGCAAATTATAGTATATAAGTATTAAGTAATGCTGATCCGACCTTTTAAAAACAGGAAGGTGTTGAGAAGCATGAGAGCATTTGACATGACGTCATCAAGCTGAACAGCATTAACGTTTTTCTTTATTTTATAGGATCATTCAACAAAATGTGTAACATTATGGAACAAATGAGACACATAGTGCAAATGTACCAGATAAACGTATGATAATGGACAAAGAAAAGAGCATTTAGACTGATTTACTAGGTACTTCTCTATACAAAGAGAAGAGGGAACAAACAGTTTAGGCGTAGTGTTTTTTTTTACAGAAATAATTGCCTTATAGTCTATTGCCTACAAATTGCTTTCATATCACAGGAGAATTAAAGCCATGTGCCATGTGATTTATCAAGCGCTTTATCTGCTTCACCCATTTGAAATCCGTTTTATTTATGAAGAATATAGAGATTTTGGATGTTTAACGGATCGTGTTTTGAAAGCTAAACGTAGAGCATGAAAGGAAGCTAATGTAAGAGAGCAGCACAGCTCTGAAGAGATGACCATGTGTGAGGCATAAAGTAGCTATACTGAAAAGTGCTATTTCTGCATTATTATGTAAATAAACTGCTCATTTTATTGGAAAAAAACATCTAAATGAGTTTGAATGGATTTTCATTTACTTGCCTAAGTGGCGAAACCTGGACTCTACTTTTTAAAATAAAAAAAATGATCTTAATTTTCAGGGTGAGTTGGCTTTTAGTTCCCACAACTGAGTTTGTTCTTATTGGATACACATAAAGGAATAAATAAATATCCACAAGACTGGATTGTTTGATATAGGTAAAGATCTCATTTGCACAAATAGAAATTTCATTAGGTGGTGAAATGTATTTCTGGCCCTTTGCTGTTCCAACACACTTCAGGGCATTGCGTTCATTTATGATCAAGAAAATATCGATTCGAAAAAAAAATATTGGTCCAGTGTCCAACCAAAATAATATGTCCACATTAACGAAAAAATGACACCTGGACTGGCATGAATAGTTTAATATAATTGGGGATCATACACACTTTGAAATCAGTGAAGAAGAGTACATGGATGAAGAAACTCAGCAGAATATTGAGGTGTGAGATCATTTTAACAGTTGAAATATTTTATGTATTTCTTTTGGATTCAGAGTGAGACAGTATGAGGTAACCTGTATAGTTCAGGAGGAAACAAATAGCTGGTGATTTGGTGGAACTTTAGCTGCTGTTATGATGTGTATTAATCTGGCAAGGGTTTTGGCAGCGGCACCAATAAGAAGGGCATTATGGTACTCAGGATAAGACAGAGTTAGGTGGCAGAGGCACACAATGTGGAGGCCAGAGAATGCAGTGTTGATGAGAGAACTGTCAGTGAAAACAACACCAAAGTCATTTCTTGTATGAGGAAAATTTGCATCGATCCAATTCAGTCCATAAATCTGTAATAACTTTAACCAGTTAGCATTTCTTTAGCTGAACCTGTGTTAAGTTTAACTAATCAGGGTTCATGCAGGACTTCAGGGTTAAAGACATTCTAGCAAATATGCATATAAATTATGAAAATAAGGGAACCAGGAACAGATCCCTGGGGGATACCTCGAGTAGCCAGCAGTGTATGATTTATGTTTATTACACCAAGAATCAAGGATATAAAATCTGTGTTAAATGAAAGAATAAATGATTGAATTAATTAATAAATATGCCAAAAATAAGCAACATTGAAATGGAAATTAGGAGTTTTTGTAAACATGTTGTTATTTACATATCGATGAACACATGTAAGTTCCATCCAAAAATATTGTATGAATTTATTCAGGACTTTATAGTGATTCAAATCTCAAAAAAGCTGAATAGGGTCAAAGTGATTTGAATTGTCAGGTAACACTATATATTTCAGCTCTCAAAGTGTACCTTAATGACAGGAGAAATAGAATTAGGAGCCATAATTAGTCTTAAAGGGAACCGGTACACCTAGTACATTAGAATAACATAGCTGTATTGAGAAAAGATCTCAACTAGATCAGTTTTCAAACAAGAGGTGGCTTGCGTTAGAACATTATCTTTAGGGAGAATTAACTTCAGAGCTCAGTGTACTTCTGATATGCTAGAGTTACATAATGGTAATGATAGGTTATAGCTAAGCTGAGTTAAATGAATTGGAGAAATGTGAGCACCTCTAAAAGAGTCATAAGCACTTGTCATATGGTGGAAACATACGGTATAAATCATTGTACAGTATAATGTGGGTTTGAATAAGTGTCAGTCAGCTGGCAGTTAGTTTTATATTCTTTAGCTTGAGTTTCATGTTAAAAAAGAAATCTTATCAAACAAACATCCATGACACCAGAATGACATATATCGAACCATATGTTTCCTATAATGCTATAACACTTTACTGTAAGTGTGTTACACTGACCTGTGGTGTAGCATGAGAAAAAGGATACAGTGGCTGGCTTGACATGTCTCCGAGGAAGCATGTGTTCGCCTTTCTACATTACTGACATAATTTTTTATTACCGGGTAAGAAGAACAGTACAGTAACTACATTTCTTCTTTCCTGTATTTTTAAAGCAAGTGTTGACAGAAAGCAGCAGCCAGGCCATCACCCATGCCGTTCAGCAGGGGCTCATCCAAATACATAAGTGCGAGGAAGTGTTTAGTCATAAGGATTTTGCCAGGATTCTGTAAACAACAGTGACATAATTTGCAAGACAATTTTACATGTAATTGTGACTGGAGAGATTTGCTTTCTCAGACAGGTTATTTTACCAGCACAGAACCGGGTACTTCAGTGTCATCATGACTCAGTAATGTATGGCTGTGCTTACTGCCAGCTTTATTATAGCACAGTGACTCACACACACACCCACACCCACACACAGACACACACACACACACACACACACACACACACACACACACACACACACACACACACACACACACACGTCCACGTACCCTCTCAGAGTAGTTAAGTAAATCTTTGGGGTGATGATGCTGTTAGCCTTTTCTGAGATGACTATTTTATGAGTCATATAACTGGTCCAGGCTTTTGTAAACTTAAGAGTGACACAGCATTCTTCACACAAAACACTCAAACACTCCTCCTCTCTGCTCTATTACTCACACTTCACTCCTCCTCCCACAGCCCAGACACATATGCACACAAACACATGCGCCCGCACGTGTGCCGTTTTCATATGGCCTCTTCCGTGTTGAATGAAGCATTTGCTTTCCAACATCCTTTTTCCCATTGACGCCTATCTCACAATGTGCTCTTTATTGCTGCGTGGCTGGTAGCCATCCGGAATCTGTTCTGTATCTTGCATAAGATTCGATGTTTGCACAAGACAAAGCATTGTTTTGTGTTTTATAAGAAAGCTTCCATATGGTGTGTGTTTATAGAGCCGTGTGTCCTGCATGGCAGGGAGGTGCTGATAGGAAATTGGGAAAGAGAGGAATTTGGTATAAGCACACAGAAATATGGATTCGGTTAGATTGTAGATAGTCAGTACTCCTTAGTGTATATTAGTGAATGAAATACAAAGCACTGAGTGTATCTGTTTGATGTGTGTGTGGGTGTGTGTGGGTGTGTGTGGGTGTGTGTTTATGTGCTGCAGAAGCCTCAGGGTATGCTGTGTGTGCTAGATGAGGAAAGCCAGTCTCTGAGACCATCTGAACTCAACCTGTATAAGAGACTCCAGGCCCAGCTGGACTCCACTG
The DNA here is from genome assembly GCF_022655615.1 of Tachysurus fulvidraco. Classification (NCBI taxonomy): domain Eukaryota; kingdom Metazoa; phylum Chordata; class Actinopteri; order Siluriformes; family Bagridae; genus Tachysurus; species Tachysurus fulvidraco. The sequence continues at coordinate 19,584,520 of NC_062523.1, read as the reverse complement.
CTAGTGACGTCGTTTCACTTACTACCAAGGATGGAAACGGCAACCCCCCACCAAAAGATCAGGGCCCGTCTTTTACTGTCGCACATTATGCCGGAAAGGTGAGCGGAGATCTGTAAAATATATGAAAACAGTGCTACGTCTTGTGCTTATGGCAGTCTCTTGCTTTGCAGATGAGCTATGACCTCACAGGATCATTGGAGAGAAACAGGGATGCTCTGCCTCAAAACATCCTGTTTGTTCTCAAATGTAAGTGCTGCACCGTGTGAGCCACAAAGGTCCACAAACATGTACTGATGTAGATGATTCCTTTTTGCTGCTGTAAGTGTTCTGTTTATTATTCTCCTGTAGTCCTGCAAGCACTTTGCATCCCACGCAGGATCTTTTTAATTACTGGTACAACAGATTAATGGATTTTCCCTCTTTGTTTCTTCTCACTTAATACAATTGAACTCTGTTGCAGCTTTGCTTTTATAGCATACATGTGTTGTTATGGAGTGGTAGCAACGGTAAAAAGAACAACAGCAGAACAAACAGTAACGTAAATTCAAATACAGTGGTGATGTCACTGGTATGACATAGAGTTTACACAGACTTTACAAGTACTTTGTCCTAGTCTGACTTTGATAGACTCCAGGTTCTCTGTGACCCTGTGTAGGATAAATGCTACAGAAAATGGATGGATGGATGGATGGATGGATGGATGGATGGATAGATAATATTACTGACATTGTTCGTTACCCTTAAGTACAAGAATATTGGATGAGTGTCGGTAAGGAATGTATGCATCCAGTATATTCATTAACAGAATTGTTTCAGGATGACTCAAGATGCAACACTACATCCTGTCTACTAATATATTTTGCACTTTCTCTATCAACTGGAGAAAATGGTGTTTTTCATTTATTAACCAGATTTTCTGTTTTATGGAAGAGAATGTGCATCTCATACATACATACATACGTGCATATATGCAACATGTGTTATAAATAAGCCTTTCATTTATCCAGTACAAGCTTTAGAAATTCAGACTTTTCCAAAACGTAAGTTAAGCCTTTTTCGTCATTGGGCTCAAGAGTCATTTTATAATGATTTGTATAGATGTGTGTAAGCGTGTCCATGTGTGCCTGTGTGTGCTGTGTGTGTGTGCTCAGTAATGATTGGAGTCAATTATCACTGGCGCCTGGCAGAATAAGGCTCCAAAGTCACGTAACCCTTATGTTTATTTTCTTTTTCTTTTTACAACCCTCTCTTTTTCATTCGTTTCTTGGAGCAGCCAGTGAGAACGTGCTCGTCCATCAAATGTTCCAGTGTAAGCTGACTCAGACAGGCTCCCTGGTGCCTCCAAACCAGCGGCTGCAGCTGCGCAGGTCCAAAGGAGCTTTGCTTCTGCACATGCCGAGCTCAACCAGCACGCCTAGACACACACAGAAATATCTGGAGCTAAAAAAGGTACTCAGAAGATTAGTAATCTTGTTTCATAGACTGTGGTTATTTCTTCAAACAGACTGTCACCATTTAACCATATAACCGATTTAAGAAATCCAAAAGTCAACAAAATATATATGGGAGTCCATTCTGAAGGATTATATTGTTAGGGCAGTGCTGTTTTATGGCTTTGTGAATGCACAAAATGCACAAACACACATAAGACATTCACAAACAAGCCAGGATAAGCCGATAAGCAGGCTTGGTGCCGATGAGCTGGTGGTGCCTTTCTAGCTCTGAGGTGAGTCTCAGTATTTTTAGCTTATCGAGCGTACAAAGGGAAGTGGCCTAAGTTAGGCCTTGTTTTCGCAGATACACTCCTATAGTTTTATTGATCTCTTTTCCTACTGCAGTAGCTAGCCCATTCATAACACATGCTTCTTGCCACCAAAGAAGGTTGTCTAGTTGTCCTAGTCTTCTTCTGTATATCTTTCACATTCTCTCACATCAAAACAAATCTATTTCTAATCTTCTGTCTTCTGTCATTCTTCTTGTCAACTTTCCCCGTATATTCAGAGGATATATACAGTATATGGGCACTGGGCCATGAGTGAGTAGGCTCCGTATGAGCTGCACAGTTGAGCTGTCTAGCTGGCTCAGGCTTATGTAAGCCATTCAGAGCGTAAGCCGGTAGCTCACCTTCCAACCCTCCACTGCATGAAAAACAAACCCACCGTCTCGCACTTACATAAGCACTAGTTATGCTCACAAGGCACCATGGGAACGCTAATGTGAAGTACCATTATGGTGTTTTTCTCCAGAGGGATAATAGACGGCAAAAATAAATGGTCTGGGTTAGTTCAGCTAATGGCATTTAAGTGAGATACGGTGAAGAAGCTAGAATGTTGATGCTATGAAGTTTTCTTAGATGCTGCATCAAGGTTTAGCTTCTATTTTATTAGCTAAACCTATTGCAACGGTATAATTACCCTGTTGCAATAGGTTTAGCTTCTATTTTATTAACTAAACCTATTGCAACGGTGTAATTATACTGTAGATATAAAATTGTCAGCAGTCTGTCAGTTTCTATACATAATATGTATATTTGTGGAAGGAGTCTTCAGTGTCAGAACAGTACTAGAAATAGTCAGAGCTAAAGCTGATCCTTTAAAAAAAAATTCCAACACTGGAAATTGTTAGTGTGGATTTTGGGGGGTTTCTATTTACATGGCAAGCTACATTTGTAAATAAGGAAAGAAAGAAAATGACTTTTTATAAAATAATTATTTATTGATGCTTTGTTCACAACATTAAATGTGTATGTTGTTATTCTTTAATCAATCTTTGCCAAATTGCTGTGGTATAATTGTAATAAAACACTTTGGGATGTACTGTTCATTGGAAAATAACAGGGTGGTAATTTCCTTTTATTTGTGTCAGGCCACATCACACCATCTTGATGATTATTTCCTTGTAATGGTTTAATTTCATAGTGCTGGTTGAGTTATTTGTGTTTGTGTGTGCATCTATGACTCTGAACTGTACACTAGTACTTTATGGAATCCATCTTCTCCAGTCCACCCCAGCTTTAGTTATGTTAAGGCTCCATTCTTGTCCCTCTGCCTGTTTTTCTTATATGTTCACAGAGCACATGTACAGTATGTGTGATGGTCATTCTTGTGTGTGTGTGTGTGTGTGTGTGTGTGTGTGTGTGTGTGTGTGTGTGTGTGTGTGTGTGTGTGTGTGCAGCTCATGAAGAAGAAAGGAGCCACATCGTTCATACAGAGGCTGGAGCGTTGTGGCCCGGTCACTGTGGCAGTGCAACTAAGGGTGAGTTTTCTAACATGACTATTTTTTTAAGTAGCTTTATAGCTCATCTAGTCTGTGTACGCGATATCATTAAACGGTGCTTTTGGCACGAAGCCAAAAAATGACTAAATCGTTCTACCAGGAACAATATAGTTCCTGTGGTTCATTTTTATGAATTAGAAAACAGGCTGCTGCCTATCTAAATATAACTCCCAGTGTGAACATCATTATGTAATTTACTCGCAACCAGAGAGGCCTGCTTTCTGACATTCCGCTTGTGTTCTTTTCTAGTATTGGCCTTGTGGGCTTAGCAGTGTGGTTTGTGGGTGGTGAGAGTTTTTGGACTGTGCGTGTGCCTGTGTGGGGGTGTGTATGTGGGAAGGAGAATGAGTCTGTGGTTTTGGATACTAGCGTGATATGTTTAAAGCTAGAGAAGTAGTATCCGGCTGTAGCGGTAGCATTTTTTTGTCCGTTATAAACCTTGTGGGTCCAGCCATTTGTGGGCAGTGCGCATGCCTGTGTGTGTGGGTGAGAGAACGAGTTTGTGGTTGTAGATGGTAGTGTGAGCCATATGAATGAGCGGTAAACAACAGTAACGGTGTGTCTATGCGTCACACATACGCACACCATTACAGAGTGGGCTCTCACTGCAGTCTGATGTCAACACACACAGTCTGCCCTTTTCCCATGCAAAGAGCCCTTTGTGTTTTTTGAGCATGTTGAGGAGAACACACCCACTTAATAAGACTACATCACATCATTAACACACACACATTCACACACACACACGGTCCAAATGATCTCATTTCCATCACTGCAACACATTTTGTCCTGCATATCAGCGATGACGCAAAAGTGAGTGTGTGCCAGGCATACAGAGTTTCACTCTTTCTTTCGTGGCTTGTACAAAAAAAAAGTAGCTCTTTAGCCATTGACATTTTGTTTGTTGTTTCAGTGCCTCAAAGTACAATGACAGATTGTAGAAAATATTAAAACAATTCTAAATGATGTCAGATCAATATCTGGCTTTCGTCAATGACTGTTACTATGCATGAATAAGATATCTGTGTCTGTTGTTGTCAGTGTCACTGCGGTTATGGTTGTTTATCTGTCTGGATGATTGGCAGTGTTTGTGTGCTAAGCCTGCTATATTGTTGCTTCCTGTATCACTCCTTTATTGCGTGTAGCACACTGAAATGTCGAATGTATGACGGCACGCATGCTGTCTCAACACCGAAGCATATGACATCATCATTCTGAAGAACGGACTGTGATTAATTCTTTAGCCAAAAGAAAAAGTAACCAAAGCCAGTGAGACTGACCTGGATGCATCAAGCGTTATGGTATATTTTAAACATTTTTCATTTCTGTCTTTCTCTCTCTCTCTCTCTCTCTCTCTCTCTCTCTCTCTCTCTCTCTCTCTCTCTCTCTCTCTCTCTCTCTCAGAACTCTCTATCAGAGATCAACAGTAAACTCCAGCTCAGCACTCCTCACTTTGTGCACTGCGTGAGGCCCAACAGCTCAGGCCAGGCCGACGCCTTCGACAGCTCCCTGGTGTCCACTCAGCTGCAGTATGTGGGAGTTCTGGAGATGGTGCGCATGATACGCTACGGTTACCCAGTGCGCATGCCCTTTACTGGCTTCCTCACCAGGTACAGTACATCACTTACACTGCCAAATATGACCTGGAGATGGTCCTCTAGAAAATCTTGCATTGATATTGTCATGCATTCTATATGATATGTATTATTGAATGTACTAGGAACCGATATTCTTTGCTCTGTTTCATGGTGCATTGTGGGAAAGCTTACTCTGCTCCACTTTGTTCTGGGAATATAATGTGCATCATCTAGGTCTTTAGCGAATGCTATTTTTGTATAGAAGTATTTTCTTTTACTTCTACTACTACCACTCTACTACTACTACTACTACTACAACTACTACTACCAATACCACTGCCACAACCACCACTACTACAATTAGCACCACCAGCTTTTTTAAATACATGGAAGCATTAAAAAGGTGTATACCAATATAGGTATGGTTAGGGACAGATTTTGAAATCCAGTCGTCCAAATGTTTTGGTGCCAACGGCTTTCACTTGGCAGCTTACCGATTCCTTTGTATCTTTGTAGACTTCACCCAGCGTGTTGTCTCCTAGCTGGCGCCCGCTCCTTGCTTTGTGAGTGTACATAAGGCTAATGCACAGGATGAGAGAACGTGAGCGGCTACAGATTGAGCAACTGTACATTAAGACTCTCGGCTGCTGACCTGCGCAGGGGTTTCCATGCACTCAGCAGAGAGGACACTCTATTAAATGTTTAGCTTAGATTTCAACTGTCCGGGTCAGGTGAGGTCAGGCAGCACCAAAACCCAGCTGCATTTAGACTTCAGTTCCTTCCTGGTTTGTTTAGCTGTAGCAAGACACATTGTGTGGGTGGTTGCATGGAAGTGTGGGTGGATGTGGGGTGGGTGGAAAGGTACTGTGAGTAATGGCGTGAAGGTCTCAACTGGAGCAGCTCGTTTACAGTGTATCAGCGATCAGCCTGGAAATGGATGGGCTTGGGGAGTCTCTGGCTGTGAGAGGTCAGCCTGTTCTGAGGGACAAAAGCATAAGAAAGAAAGTGATCTAGGCTGAAGCTTAGGAAAGGTGAGGCTTAAAAAGTGCTGATAGAGGTGTAATTGCAGTAAAAGCTCCGTGTTCCCACTTGTGAGGGGAAGAGTGGATCACTTCATTCTTTCTGTCAGCTTGGGTGCAATGTGACTCTGCTCTCATCATCTGCCAGAAACACAATGCCCCATCGCCGTGTCACATTGACATCTCACTGTAAAGCTTCCAGACTTTTCTTACAAGGACTATAATATTCCTCTCTTTATTGTCAGTCTAATTTTATTTCCTTTCTCTCTTCCTTCCACTCTCTCAGTACTATATTTTCGTCTACATTTTTATATCTTTTTCTTTCACCTAATACAGTTTTTCTGTTTTGTTTTGGGTTTTTTTATTTAATGCATTGTTTTCTTCACTTCCATTTCAATCATTTCTGCCCTTTTTCTTAAATGTTCTTTTTAATGTGTTTTTTTTTTTTTTTTTGTCATCTCTGTCATGTCATTTTTTTCAACACTGGGTGCCTGCTAGCTGTACTGTACTGTATCTGTCTCTCAATCGCACTTTTTTGTGTGTGACTGATTAACAGACTACGATAACATTCCAATAAGACAATGAATTGGGACAATTCTGGTCACATGAGGCTGAAAGATTCCACTACTTTGTTGTAAACATCATGAATCTTTCAGAGTGGAAGAGAAAGAGAGAGAGACAGACAGACAGACAGACAGACAGACTGGAAAATTTAGGGAGACAGGCATTAAGGGACAAAGAGTAATGAGGAGGAGGGACAGATCGTGTCAGACACTTTAGCTGGCTGGCCCGTCTTTAGTCTGAGCCCATGTTGACCCTGGATTAAATAACTCAGACGGTCTTGTGACTGTGATTGTTTTGAGACCGAAGATCGCATAGTTCAGATAATTGCTGATGTTGTGACTGTATGAAATGAAGCATTTGTTATCTGATAAGCTTAGGGGTTTTTTTATGCCGAGAGGTCAGAATGCTTTAAAGGTCAGTTGTGTAATTTCAAATTAGATACGCTTAAGAATTATTACGGCAGTAGTTCCTACTTCTCCAGTATATTAATTACCATTTTATGTTACGTGCGAACTCGAAATTAAACGACTAGTAGTTTAAGTGTGGAGCTGTTTTGTCACGTTGAATAGCTAGAGACAGGTGGAGTTATGCATTTTCCTTTTGGTTTTTTCCCCAAACTATAGAGTTAAACTATAGAAATTTGTTCTTTAACTACAGAGATAAGCATGACCTGTTGCCTGTGAGAGGCTTGCTGAATGATATCATTCCAAGCTCACAGCTTGTTTTCGTTTGAATGTGAAAGTGTGCGTGTGTTAATGAGTGTGAGAGTGTTAGCATTACAATAAGGCTGCAGCAGGCCAGACAGGGTGAGAGAGCTGGTGCAGAGGCAGACGGCGAGAGAAAGGCCAGCCAATTGTGATGGAAATGTTGCACTTTTTTTTTCTTGAGGATACATCACTTCACGTCGAGGGAAGGGTTATGTTCAGATTTTTTAACTGTTAAGGGTTCTCTCTTGAGCAGGCTTTGTTTCTTTGGCCTCTAATTCAAGTCACAGAAGATAGCATTTGTTTCTAATGCAGTTATTAATGTATTCAGAAGAACTGACGAAGCTGGCAGATGTGCCTGACAAAGCCGTATCCATTTATTAAAGAATGGATTATTGAAAATTGTAGATACTAAAATAAAAAATAAATAGATACTTAACAGAGTAGTCAGTAATTAACAGATATGTTAAAAAGCTTTTTTTTTTGTTTGTTTGTTTTTCTGCCGCAGATATCGAGAGCTGGTGGACACCACACTGACACATGGAAAGAAAATATCCGCTGAGGAGAAATGCCGCCATGTTCTCCAGCATTGCAAACTCCAGGGATGGCAGGTGAGTAGGTGCACTGTCACTTTCAGCACACCTGAGTCCCACATCCATGGATCATTTTAAAATGTGTCCATCTGGCTTTCAGTTGGGAAGCAGCAAAGTGTTCCTGAGGTACTGGCAGGCTGACCACTTGAACGACCGCTGCCATCAGCTGCACAAGAAGATCCTTACCTGCCAGAAAGGTAACATCATTTGGCACAGTTTTTTTCTCTCCTTGTCTATTTTTCTATTTCGATCACTATAGTGTATGACCGTGTGTGAACATGTGCGTTACAGTGGCACGTGGCTGGCTGGTGAGGCACCATGTACGGGCCAAGCTGAGCTATCAGAAAAGAGAGCAGTGCAATGTACAACGGTTCCTGCAGGGGGCAGAAGACCTGGGCTTGCGTGCCTACGACAGTTTGGTCATCCAGAACGCAGCTGATATTGCACGAGAGAGCGATCGTCTAAGGGGCCATGTCGTCACGCCACCGCTGGGGGAGAGACCCGAACCTGTGGGAACCGAAGACGACTCACCCAGGAGGTGAAGCACTGCTTACATGACACTACCAAATATAAACACACATGTATATCATTGTAAAATCTTTATATTCCCAAAATGTCCATTATCCAGCTGTGAATTATTCTGCACCTAATCTTCTATTACTGTTTACTATACTAGCAAAATATTGAGGTTATAAAGAAATATTTCACTCTTGACACTTTAAATATCTTTTGGATCATTAAACAGCATTAACCCCTTAGTTTAGTACTATAGCTATTTAGGGTTTTATACAGACAGATCATTAACTGTTATCAATTATTTGGCATATACAGTGTAAGTTATCAATATCCAGTTTTCTTTATTTCTTTTAAGTGACTTTATTCGTTTCAGGACCACAGTTTATTGAAGGGTTTACAGATTGTCCATGTCCTTTTTGTCCAATATTTTGAAAGAATGTGTCATAATGTGTATACAGAAGCTTGCATAAGTGTTCACCCTTTTGTCCATACAGGGGGAACTGGAATAAATATTTTACATTACAGTTATACTTTATAATTATTATACGTCACAAACCTACACAAAATATCCCAGAGTTTTGAAGTGAGATGAAAATAAATGTAGTTATTTAATAATAAGTAAAAGTGAAGCCCTAATTCTATTACTGTGAAACCCCAGAATGTTATCAGGAGTCCACCTGTGTGCAAATGAATAGACCTGTTTCTAGAAAACAGCCTTATTAATGTCAAATCAATCTCAGGTCAAAAAGAATTTTGCCTTTTAAAACACCTTGCAGGATGCCACTAAACCCATTTTTAAAAATTTGGTATATTGACATGTTAGACAAAGAGAATTAGCCAAAATAGCAACTAAGAGACCAAATATAACAGTGATGAAGCTTTTGGGCCTTTTGACATCCGGTCACTTCATGTGTTTTCTCTGATCCGATAGCTATCTGATTTGTTAAAACTCTTTCATTTACATTAGGTCACATAACTGCGTCTTGGCGAATCGGATATCAATCTGATCTCTCTGCTCCCGCCCAAAATGCAAATATATTTCACCTCATTTCCGGCGTAATTGAAATGGAACATGCTATGGTGTATGTGGTTGCTACAAAAAACAGAATTTACTGTTTGCTGCATTTTGGCTGGCTGCAGCAGTGCATTTTAAGACCAAACGAGACACCTCGGTGAAAGATCGGAGCCAGCGCTGGTGGGAAAACATGTTTGTTTCTGGCGCGAGGCAGGACTCACGAGTCACAGTGATGTACTTCCGTTTGGGAGGAGTATAGCGCTGACGTATGTGGCTTGAACAACCACATGCATTTACACCTGTAATGTTTCATCTGAAATGCGTCCCAGACCACCTCCTGAAGTGGTTTGAGCGATCGGATTTATATCCGTCTCGAAAACATTTCGGAAGGCATTTAGACCTGGTCTTTTTATGATCGGATAGCTATCGGATCACAGAAAACGTATGAAGTGACCAGGTGTAAAAAACCCCATAGAGATTCACAGACCATATGGAAGTTTGAAATGTGGTCAATTTTAAGACATGGGAGAAGGTTTGAGATTTTTTTGGCCTTATTATTACCCTGAGAAGATCATGCACACAATTGCACCTTGTTTGGCTGCTATAAAAGTGTGCACTTTTCTGGAAAGTCTTTCCACTAGTTCCACTAAAGCATGACTTTGGGGATTGTGCCCATTCAGCTACAAGAGCAATAGAGAGCTTGGGCACTAATGTCAGACAAGGAAAGCGTCAAAATCAGTCAATATTCCAGTTCACTCCAGAGGTGTTCAGTGGGGTTGAGCTCAGGGCAGGACACTCGAGCTCTTCCACACCGACCATGACAAACCATGCTTTTATGGATCTTACTTCATTTACAGAGGCATTGTCATGCTAAAAAGGTTTTTGGGGCTCTTTAGCACCAGTAAAACAAAGTATTATTGCTAAACCACACAAAGACTTTTTAGACATTTTAACTTTGTGGCAACAGTTTGAGGAAAAAAACACATATGGTTGAGATGGTCAGGTGTCCACATACTCTTGACCATATAGTGGATACAGATTATAGTGGAGAGCAAGAACCCTATGATAGTAATAATATACGACAAGTAAATTTGCCTTTGTTGACACTTTTTATCTGGTCTCTGTGAATAAAAGTGAATTTTATGAATCATTAAAAAAATTGTCATTCTGTAGAAAACCAAGTTAAAGCCAGGGGGAAGTTTAGAAAGAGAATTATTTATCACCACCAATACACAGTCAGTCAGTCAGTCAGTCAGTCAGTCAGTCAGTGAGAGTACAAACAAGAATAATGTAAGTATATAATATAATAATACAGGGCTGTCAAGTGTCACGCATTGAGAGTGACAGTCACGCATTTGGGTCTTTTCTCCCGCTCTCCGCCACACATCGTATTTCTCACACAGAAAAACTTTTTGACTATTTATCATATATTTAATAAGCCGCAGCGCCCAAAATGTATTAGTCCGCACCGCTGCCACTATGGAACCGGGCAGGAATCAAGCGCGTCTCAGTTCTTAGTCGAGCCTGACACTTATCAGCCGATCAAAAAAAGAGGCTACACAATAGCCAATCAGAAAATAGCACTATCTGGGAAAGATTTAACGCAACAACCAATGAAAAAAATTGGGGTTTGGGAGGGGTGTGTGTGTTGATGTCACGCTTGCCTGTCTTCAAAACTTGAGAGCCCTGATAATAATATAAGTATAGGCATGTGCAAACACATTTTGCTCATCACCTTGTCAGTTAGAGCAGGCGTAGCACCAAAGTCGGATTTCAAACTTATCATCATCACCAGATCACTGTCTTAATCACATAAAAGTGTCAGCATTAGATGACAGACACGCGCACTAATAACACACAAACATTTTTCTCGCGAATGATCAGATTCCTGTCCACTTTTACAAACAAAACATTTTGTATTTTGAGACTAAAGAAACTAAACATATGAACACACAATAGTTTCTGTCTCTTTATTTCTCTTTCTCACTGTTTGGTCAAGATGACTAACACTTCTGCCAGTCAGTTTGGGAAATCTATTTATAGTATCAAGTCCTTACAACCCCCACAACACACCACACACACAGCTCTCAGCACACACACACACACACACACACACACACCCCTCCCCAGGGACCAACAGATGGAGGTCTCAGATTAAAGGACAAAAATCAGTGTGCATATCATGCTAAGGAAAGCTGCTTAGAGTTTAATCAACAGATAAGCTATTTAGCCATTCATCAAGCTTCACAGCACATTCCATGTTGCTCGTTTTATATACAGTTACTGAAAGGCTTGCACTAGCCAAAAGAAGTTTGCTAGTTTGACAGGACTTTGTAAATCCCAGTATTGATTTCATTAGTGCTAAATTAGCATGCTAATCACCTCTAGTGCCTGTGTCACACTGACATAGGCTTACAGTATATGCCTCTGCTGAAATCACAATTATATAACAATTAGTGACACAAAATCATTTCGAAAATGAAATCATTGACGAATCATGCCTTTAATGTCCGAATGAGTAAGAATTACAGAATAAAATTACAGAGTAAAATTGCTGTCAGTAAAAGGAGGAGTTAATTTCATTTACATACTGTGATTTAATTAACTCTGCACATCTGTATCTTTCTCTCAGGCCTGTAGAGAAAAGCGGGAGGGTGAACGACGCTGAAGGCCGTACCGGGAGCCGTCCTATCAGACACTTCCGTTCCAGTTCTGTGCCTATCCCCCTAGTCATAGACAACTTGGTACATTCCGGCATCGGGCCATCAATCAAACCGGCCTTTCAGTCTGTAACTCACAGCAGTGAAGAGGGGGGTAGCGGAGGACTCTCGTCACCACGGAAACAACCTCCTCCCAAACCAAAAAGGGACCCTAACACCCGTCTGAGTGCATCCTATGAGGCAGTGAGTGCTGGCCTGAGCATTGCTCCTAAGGACAGTCCTGCTGACGGCCAAGTCTCACCCTCAGGAAGCCCGCCGAAAACACAGCTATCTCCCAGTGACCGTATGTACAGAATGCTTACAGTGCCATGTACCAGCTTAGTGGTTAATAACTAGTTAATGATTTAGCTTACTCTACCTGAGGAGATCTTTTTAGTATATACTTTAATAAGCCTGGATTTAATACTCAAAAAAGTAAAAAAGAATGCAGGTCAGAAAGACACTTTTAATCTAAGAGTAACAAGAAGAAATAAGACTGGTAAAATACTTTGTTCTGTAAAATATGTTCTGTATATTCAGTTTAGCACAAAATTGTACTTTCAATCCAATTTTCTGAAAGCAGTTTATTATTTATCTTTAATGAGCTTGGTTTAACTAATCTAAAAAAAAAAAATGTGGACCTGAGAGTAACAAGCTGAAATCATATATTCATAGATTTCTAAATATTTAGTCTTTGTAATGTTGATTATAGTCAGTGTCATAGTTCTATAATCTCTCATGTGCACACGTACACACGTACACACACACACACACACACACACACACACACACACACACACACACACACACACCATCACATGAATGGACTTTGAGTCTATTCCAATAAATACTTTTTATATTGTTATTGAGATGATTTGTTTTATTGGTGATTTTGAGGTCTTTTTTACTGCTACATTGCTATAAAATTAAACAGATGGTCTAAATCAATAGGATATCTATTGCTTAGTAGTCAGCAGGACATGAGGTCAATGATCTTTTTTGCAGTGTGTTAATGCCCCCCCATTCTTCTGTCTGTCCACAGCTCTTTCTAAACCACGTCCTCACAGCGACGACTACAGTACCATGAAGAAGATTCCCCCTCCCAAACCCAAACGTAGCCCCAACACCAAGCTCACGGGCTCCTACGAGGAGATCTCATCAGCTCCTGCTCCTGTGCGCCCTACAGACATGAAGTTAGCATGTTTGGCACGCAGCGGACACTTTATAGGCCTCATTCAGCGTGCAGCCTCGGATGACGGACCTCACGTGGCCACGTTGAGCGTACAGCCAAACAGGGACGATGAGGACGTCTACATTGAGATGGTGAGCACATGCAGGGCCCTGAGCATGGCAAACTCCCACAGTCCAGAGCAGAATGAGGCTGTTTATGAGGAAATGAAGTATTACCCACACGATGAAGGTGGAACTGTTCTCCAGGTTGCCAAGCCTGAAGTGTGTGATTCCACTCCATTCAGCTGTAGCATTGCAAAGCTGCCGCAGAATCTAGAGACCAAAAGACCTGTAACCCTTATAGATCATTCAAGCATGCTGATAGGGCGTCAGCAAAGCTGGGATGGTGATAAAAGGAGTGAAAAAATGAAAAAAGATGGGACAGCATGCGACATTCCAGCTCCTTTCCCCAACCTTCTACCACATAGGCCCCCTCTGTTGGTGTTTCCTCCATCCCCAGTCACATGTTCTCCGGCCTCGGATGAGTCCCCCCTCACTCCTCTTGAGGTAAAGAAGCTGCCGGTGTTCGAGACCAACCTCAACTACTCCAGCCAAGATGGTGGCAGCCCGCTTTCACCCCAGTATAGTCGCCAGCGAGCTGACTCCTCTCCTAGCCTTTCTGTATTAATACCTGACAAATCTACTCCACCACTGACTCCACCCCCTCCCGCAGCTCCTCCTCCACCGTATCGCCCTCCATCACACTTCCCTTTCCCTCCTGAAGCGAACTTTCTGGTCCTGAGCCGTGTCAGCGCAGACTCCAAAATGACTCATAAAGGAGGGCACAGTTTAGCAGAGACACCCCCGGGCAGCGCCAAGCCTCCCTACTCACCAGTGAAGCCTTCTCGGCCAGAACCTCGGCGAGCACATTCATGTTCATCCTCACCACTGCTGTTTAACCCAGCCAATGGGAGGGGTCTCACAAGCCCTCTCGATGAGTTAAATACGCTTTTCAGTTCAGGGCGAAGCCTGCTTCGCAAGTCTACAACCGGGAGGAAGATTCGAGATACTGGTGAGCTGGGTGTTTTTGTGTGTTTTTTGTGTGTGTCATTTTGACAAACATTATACTTCAAGCTATATGAAGAACGTAGTCGCTTTATAGTCTGTTGCCTTCAAAGACAAGTGCAAGTAAATATGAAAACTCCTGTGGAGATACTGAAGGATTTATTTATTTATTTATTTAAATTAAAAAAAATATAAAAAATGCCACTATGCCGGGCTTCAAAATAAAAGAGCCGTTTATTGAGAATATGAGGCTACTGTTACCGTACCAAAGCATGAATACTAGTCTGCTATATCCCATGTTACATCCCAGACACACTTTACATTCAAAGAATCCACATGGCAGTGGTACGAGTCTTGCTTACAGTGAGGATGTGGGATGACGCACTAAAACTGATCCAGACTGCTCTTTTATTGATATAGTAGCTAGTATGTGGGTGTGCAGTGAGAGGCATACAAATGTCTGTTGTCAAGCTTTGCTGAACCCACAGTGTCCCCTATTCCCACTTAACCTTTGTATTCAAATATAGATCTCTTCACCCCACACATGCCCATCATATGGATTTATGAGCATCAGTTCACCACCACGCTATGGCTTCCCCCTTTGTGCATGTGTCTGCGGGAATATATTGTCAGGACCAAAATACCCTCATTCTTTATTTGTTTATGCTGAAGAAGTTCATTTGGGGTTAGATTTAGGATTAGAGGTATAACATGTATAACTGGGATAACATTAGAACTTAAATCATACATTAGTGAGCCTCAAAACAAGCGAAGCAGTTGGATATAAACGGCGATCGTCCTATTGATGACAAATCTCAAACACAAACGTGATCCAGGCGGTGAGTTGAGGATCATAAATACATGCGATTAAAAGGGCCGAGATGATAGACAGCTAAAAAATGAGCAACATGAATGCAAAGTAATAGGTAAAGAAGCTTGGAAATTTCAATGCTCACAATGGCAAGATTTCACAACGTGAATATAAGTCTAGCATATAGCAAGCACATTTACGATCCATCACTGTGCTGAGTGTTTTTAAATCGCAGTTGAAGACATATTTATTCATACAAGCTTTTAACGCATAGACCCGGTTTCAACTGCTATTTTATGGTTCATTGTGTTCTTATTGATTCTATTTATTTTGTTTTTATTGTTGTTTTACTGGAAAGCACCTTGTGCTCCTTTTGGCAGTTGTAAGGTGCTCTATAAATAAAATTTGATTGATTGATTGATTGACAATGGCAAGATTTCACAACGTGAATATAAGTCTAGCATTAATTAGACACAGGTGTGCTAATGAGCTCGAGCGATGAAGGGGAGCACTGGGAGAAAAACCCAGTCAGGATGGAGGCTGCCTGTTAAACTGAGCATTCATCTGAGTGGTGTGTAACTACTGGCTCACCCATGATCATACTATCATGACAGAAAACCACGAATAAACCTTATTTGTCCGTGTGATTTATCCGTCAGGTGTTTAAAGGCACACACCCACTCATACTCCTGCACACTTTTTATGAAACATTGATTTAATAGTCCATTATTTCTGCTCTGTGCACTGGGTATTTCACATTACTTAAAGAATTAGTATCGAATGCATTTTTAAATTAATGAGCTCATAACTTTAAATTGAGACAGAAGGAACAACAACTGTTGAGATAAACTAGGCACTCAGGTAGCATGAGCTGAAAAAAGAACTAAGGATTTGTTTAATCAAGTCCTAACAGGTACATTTCTTACTGTATGTTGGTCCAAATTGGTGCAAAGCCCCAGACCTGAATCCAACCATAGACCTGAAGCAGGCTGAGTACAGGAGATGTCCATACTATCTGATGGATATAGAATGTTTTTACAAAAAAGAGAGGTCAAATATTACCGAGTCAACAGTGAGTGGTGAAATAAAATCAAGTTGCTGGTTTATGGGTTATTACATCAAGGTGCTTATGCATCTTTTTTCCTCCTTCATGTTAACCTTTAAGGTTCCTGATTGTCTTTCACTTAATTGTATATGTTCTTATGTCACACTGAGGGTAGAAAACATTCTTACATGATTTATCATGATTGAATTTTTTTTACGTCACAAAATTCTGCTTTTTTAACAGGGTTGTGTAGATGTTTTCTATTCATGGTATACTGAAAGGATCCTGAGCTTACTTGACTTTATCATTCACCGCTTTACCGTACTTGTATGAGGGTTCATCTGTAATAAAAGAGCAAAAGTGTGAAAATCCTTGCTCAGAAGCTGCCACCTCCCTTTACAGCGGAGGCTAAAGGGGGCATGGGGGGCATTATCACTAGGCTCATCAATATTACATGAGCAGAAGATGATATAGTCATAAAATATTAAATATCAAAGTCTTCTAATGTGTGCATAGGTACTGTAATTCCATAGCAAAGAGTATGTGATTCCCTGGAGAACAAGCGTGCGTATATAGTCATTAAGGAAATATATGTGAGGAGGAAATGACTACTTAAACTATGTGCCTGTATGTGTGTGTGTGTGTGTGTGTGTGTGTGTGTGTGTGTGTGTGTGTGTGTGTGTGTGTGTGTGTGTGTGTGTGTGTGTGTGTGTGTGTGTGTGCGTGTGTGTTAATTGTCCTGACATATGCATCGTCATCCCCAAGCTGTTTAAATCCATGTGTCATCAAATGGTCCCATGGTCATTGTGTCGTCCAAAAGCCTCACACCCAGTATCTGTGTCTGATACTTTGGTAGTATATTTACTAATAAAAATCCACCTGTCTTAAAGATAGACAAGACAGATCACAAGGCATCTAGACATAACTTTGCACAGACGCACTAGTATGATTTTGTATTATACATCACATTACATCATACAAGCAATCGTGGATGTGTGAATGATCTTGCTGCATGTCAGCATGTTCATTCTGACATCGGTGAAACCTAGAGGGAGAAGCCGAGCACAGAGCTGGGAGACGTCTCTGTGTTGACTCGGTTTCAACTCCTGCTTTATTAATGAGATGACCTGTCTGTCATCTTGAGTGAAAGGGGTGTCCTGCGAGGTGTCATGTTTCATACACGTTAGTGTTTGAAGAGCCAGAAAGATAAAGACATTGATTATGGAGTCAAACAAGTGTATGAGAAGTTGCTTGTACAGAAGTAGCATTTAATTAAGCTTTATCTGGTACTGTATATGGTATTAGCATATAAGAAGATGCTAAAAAAAAGAATTAAATTCTGTAAATTTCAAATTATAGCGACCTCCATGTTAGCTCCAGACCATGTTTAGGTTGCAGAATTTGAGGTCATCAGAGCTGCCTGAAAGCATGCTGTAATGGAAATGATGGCAGTGTGTTGAAGGGGCAGCTGACCCTCTGTTCTAAATTCATCTCAGCGGCGGTGAGATCTAAGTAGGCCTACATGCCGTATGGCTTAACAGTTCTCCTGCTGCTTCCGCTGATTTCTGCCCTGGCGTCAGCACCGGGCTCCCATCACTCCCCCTGTGGCTGAGCAGTGCAGCTGCTATGATTTGTGTCCTGCGGGGCTGGACATGGCAGATGTTTGCATTCCTTCCACCATGTCATCAACATGGAGGCCAAATGTCGGTGTTTTGACCCGTTGACATGTGCGAAGACATACAGTATATGTAACTCTTTAATTGAGAACTGTGTTAATTCAGAGTTGCACTGTGTGTGTGTTTGTTAACGGAAATACAGAAGTATAAATCACAGAAAATCATGTACCACTTGTGCTTGATTAATTCTTTTTCTTATCTCAGGTTTTTCCAACTCCAACATGAACCTTCCAGGAAGAGAGGAGCAAGGTCCTACCACTTCATCACCGCAGCTTCAGGACAAAAACGCCAATCACCGCACATCCTCACCCAACTCCCCCATTCCCGCCCCCATGGAGAACGGCAACCAGATCTCCAATGGTAATCTTCAGAACCTAGCTGTGTCTCAACAGGGATGTGTATTTTAATTTGCTGCAATTGCTGATCACGGAGCATCTCATTGTGGAGAAAGCTTTATTGCACTCTCTTAAGTGTCCTCTGTGTACAAAAAGTGTCTCATGTGGTCCAAAGTCAAATCACAAATGTGACACCAAGATACATTATGCATATACTTTAGGGAAATAAACATAGTAATTATGAGACCCATTCTTTGAACAGTGGCCTTACACTAATGGGTATGTTTAAGCAGCCACATGATCAGCCAGCGTAACCTTGACCCAGCTGACCGTGACACATGGAGGAGGGAGATCCCCAGCTATGAGGAAAATGAAGTGGTGTGATCCTGAAGCTATCATAGAGAGGCTCCATGATTAGTCTGAAAGGCTCTGGAGTTGATAAGGTGTCCCTATGAGCCATCAGTCTACCCGGGAAGTCTCTTCATCTTGTCCTCTGTCAAACCCACACTCCATCTTACACATTAGTCCTTTTGTACCTTTAGTGATGCTCTTTGGTGGTATGATCTCACATGGAAGTTAGCCTTTTTTAATCAAGTTCATCATTCTTAAGTTTGAAATTGCAAACACCTACACTAATTACAAATACGGCTAGTTGTTCTGTTTGGTGTGACTGGTTAACATACAGTATTTTGACATCATTGCCAGCATGTTTCTTTCTGCCTCACCAGGAACATTAGATGATGACGGACACCACAAGTCAATTTCATCCAGTGCCTCTACGCTACACAGACATATGGACAGCCACCACACACAGGTAAACTCAGACGACCTCAGTGGGGTAGCAGGGGTCTCCCGGTGGTACAGGTAATCAAGGTTAATGAAAGTGAAAGCTGAAAGTTCCTTGTCCTTCCAGGACCAGCACTTTGCCAAATGAGCTGAGGGGGAAGTTACCTGTAGATTATGTTTACCAAGATATCACTGCATGTACTATGGAGAAGAGCCAGTGGCACAGATCCTCAGGCCAAAGCTATCACTGTGTCCCGGCTCTCCTTCTCACTGTCAGTGTGTGTGTGTGTGTGTGTGTGTGTGTGTGTGTGTGTGTGTGTGTGTGTGTGTGTGTGTGTGTGTGTGTGTGTGTGTGTGTGTGTGTGTGTGTGTGTGTGTGTGTGTGTGTGTGTGTGTTTGGGTGGAGAAGCCTAATGCCTGCATTGTATTAAATTTTAATGAAGCTTCTTGCCAAGAGGTTTTCACCTCATTGACATTTCAACCTGGCTCAGACATTTATTTTTCTTAAAAGAAAAAAAGGAAACAATAAAATGTCAGATAATCTAAATAAGTTGTTGAGAAAGTCCAGTTGTTATAAGACAGAGTGAGCTGGCATCTGTTTTACTAAAAGGGATGTCCAAAAAGTACAATGGGATGGCATTCTGTAGCAAGATATTAATCCAAAAACGAAGGCAAAACATCAGACCTGATTTGAAGAATATTATAACTGAGAGGATTCAATAGATCTTTAGATGAAATGAAAAATGTTGTCAGTTTTATTAAGCAAAATGAATACTTTATTAGAAAATATATGCATCGTGTTTAACATTTTACCATTTAACGGGACACAAACAAAACCTCTATTCTACTAGTATAAATTAGATTTTATTCACTATAAGATATATAGTAAACCTATCCATCTGCAATGGCCATGTTGTATCATTGCATGTTATCCCATGTGCGCTTGCTAAATCTTTATCAACGCTGTACAATATGGAGTCTATACTTTAACATCTGGTGCCTGGGATTACATGGCACATATGAGATGTCAGGTGTCATAAATCACATGTGGTTGATAGCCAGCATTGTCAGATCAACACCTAAATCATCCCAAGCAAATGTTCTCGTCTGCTGGCTAAGAGATTTAGATATTCAGCCATGACATTTATGATATGCCGTATGCTGTCACTTGTGCAGAAAGAAACTGGGGTAATGCAATTGAAATACAGTACTATGGCCTTGTACAAATACGGAAATGTGATAAGGGCCATGATTGTTGTTATACACAGCCATTCTGCTAACCCTTGAAGCTGGAGTACAGCTGATATTTTTACATGGTGATATTTATGATTGTTGGCAATCCTCTTGTCTTTGTTTAAGCCTTTATCCTTTTTCAGTAGAAAACAGCCCAAATGGCCTAAAGGACTACACGCCACAATGGCATCTTAATCTTTTGTCCGTATATGTGGACAGCCTTGTATAGGTGTCTCATACATAATCTCTAAACATTTCCAACACTAAAAAAACTAAGAATCTCGTAGGACATAATGCCATCCCCCCCTCCAACCCCCCATGGCCACCACGTTATTCAATATCTGCCAACCTATAATGATTTATGAATATGTATACTATATAGGTCAGCTTGGTCTCTCTGGCACTTAAGCATAGTAAACCCACATGAGCCACTCGTCATTGAATGTAACAGGGCAGCTGAGCAGTTGTCATTAGCCATAATTGCTGTGGTTTCCCTGAGTGGAGAGGTGATATTCTTTCTTCTTCTAGCTCTCAGGCTTAGTGGCATCAGCATATGAGCCTTAACAGAGAATAAGAGCGGGTGCTTATCTAGCTGAGAACAACGAACCAGTCCACCTTCTTGAATTTGGTGAAATTTTGTTAAGCCGTGGATCTATACAAGCTAAAGTCTTCTACCTTTCACATTAAAGCATTTTTTTTTACATGCCAAAGCTGATGAGGATGTGTATTGAGCGCTTGACTAGTGATATCTAACCCCTTCCTGCTTCTAGGAACACTTGGTGCCACAGGTTCTACAGTTACCAGCTCCCATTCAATCCTCAATCCCCTTGCTCTGTCACATGATATGGCCATCGGTCACATGACTGCCTGGATACCAGGAAGTGAGCAGAGCAGTAAAGCTAGAGCCATAGCCATTAAAGCCATCTTAAACAATAAACAGGCCATACGTATGCACTCGTCTCCTGCTCTTTAAATAAAGCTTTAATTATTCAAGTGGCGAATAAAATATTCACAGGTACAGAATCTCCACTACAGGTAAGAGATCTAAACACTAGTGCTCAGAAATCGGACACTCTCGCTAAGCTGCATACGCAGTGGTGCACAAGCTTATTCCTTTACTACTAAAGCTCAGAGCTGGTAACTTTGCCAGGTACACACAAACAGACTATTTAGAAAAAAAACTATTAAACTGTCACGGTATTAAGGTTGATATTTTCCAAACTTTCAGCTGGCAGAATATTTCAAAACTGCAGTACAAATATAATTATTATAAGTATTATTATTAATAATAATAATAGTAATAGTACATAAAAACCAGTACACAAGTTCCGAAGCGTTACTGTACCTACAGCAGGCTGTTCATTTCTCATAGTGCCTGAATGGATAAAAGCCAGATGGCTACAGAGATATGCCCTCTCCATTACTCAACTCTAACCTCAACAGAGGTCGACTCCAGAAGGACAAGCGAGCCCTTAATGTCCTTATGGCACTCGGAAGCAGGAAATGGCCCTTTAATGCAGACGTCTTCTCCCTTGCACTGGCACATGTATTCATCATATTTCAGTAGCCAGACTGTGCCACATGTCTCTGTTTGCATACCACATCCGCTCAATATCGATCTGCAAAAAGAAATAAAATAGTAGTGTGTGTGTATAAATATATGCCCTTCCTGGCTGGTACCTCGTGTTATACTGTAGGTAGAAGAACACGCTGTTCCTTACAGCCAGAAAGCAATTCTGGGAGCACAGAGAACGGTCGGAAGAACAAAGTGTTTCCACTCATCTCTTTGACTAATTGAGGAATCTTTTGCTGCCTGAGGAGTCATCTGTTACGACAGGTTGCAAAGTCATGCACTTCTTGATCCTCTCAGCAGAGACCTTTTAGTATTGGAATTGACTGCAAATTCCTCTAACATGTTAGTTTTTGTCTGTGTTTTGATTGATGCCTTGCTGGATTAAATGGATGACTTCACTCGTCTTCATTCACTACACCGTACACTAGAAACAGCAAGACTCCAGGTTTCATTTTGTAAAACCATGGCATTTCTAATCACCCGGTTGACAGCATATGCTTGATAGATGTTGTTTCAATGTCTGTTAGTGTTTCTAAACTGCTGTATTTACTCTTGTCTTCTGAAGCCTGTGTGTCTTTCTTCACTTTCTCCTCTCTTACAGAGGGGGCACCTCAACTTCTCTCCCTTTGGTGCAGGGGCTGCGCTCTAGCCTGGGCACGGCCATAGTGTCTGTATAGTGACGGGGTGAGTCTGCTCTAACAGCTGACACTTCCTTTAGCTTCACCTCGCTCTGGTCTTCTCTTACCTTTCATTTCTGATGATAGGAAACTGCAGCTCTGTGCTCTTAAAATCTCTTTTATTTTCTGATGATTGTATAAAGATCATTTGTAAGGTTTCAGGTTGTAACTGATGACTAATTTGATCAATTGTTATTAACACTCTGTAAGATTTCTAGCATTAACCTTGGCATCTCTTTGACAAGAATGGTTATTTCTCTAGTTCAGTTATAAATGATTCTTTTGCTTAAGGTCTGTAGCGATACTAATACTTGTCTTTTAAAAAAAAACAGAAAAAAAAACGTAGTAATGCAATGTCTGTGCTCTTGTCAGTGGAATTAAATAAGACAACTGAGCTGCAGTTTTTTTTTGTTTTTTGTTTTGCTCCAGTGCCTCCATTCCTGCTGCTGTTTTCTCTTTCGTTGCTGATTCACTCCGGCCTTCATTCAATCAATCCCTTCTTTCAGTTTTTTTTTTCCCCCTTGGGTTTTATTTATTTATTTGTAGCTGTGACAGAGCCTCTTTCTAGAATTTGACCACATGCTCAGAAGCTTTTTGCTGCTTGCTGAATCATGCCTTATGTCGGTAGAAACTTTAGCTGTACTCGGACTGAGCCTCCAATATTTAAATAACCACAAATAAACGTCCATCTCTGCCAAATACATTATAATGTCTCTGTGGAAAACAGTGTACAAAAGCTCAAAAGTACGAGTGTACAGTGTGGAAAATTGACTTCATACATACATAGAGAGCTGGGTTGTGTTTTTTTTTTTTTTTTGGTGTTTATGTAGTACATGCTGAGAGGTGAGTGCACCATTCAGTGTACCATTAAATTAAATACTGTTACTGCCAAAATCATCCATGGTTAGAAATCCATCCAAGCTCTGGCAGATAAAAATGCTAGTGGCATTGATAACGTTACGTAACGTTACTTAAATATTGCAATATTGCTAATACTGCTTATCATATTAATAATGTTTATCAGTGGCTTTTGCAACTAGCATTGCGCTTTTGACAGCAAATGTGTTTTCTTGTCACTGAAATAAAACGTTCTGGGGAAAGATTGGTGTTTGTGTATAGAGCTCAGCAGTGTATTTGTCACTACAAGTTGATATATGTGTATATGTGTAGCATTACAGTGATGCTGCCAGGTCACAGGGATCCTCCAGCTTACTTACAAGGCCTCAGATAGTCTCTTCGCGATTTAGCGAATTTGCGATCCTAGAAATCAACGCAATATCAGTCAAACTTCACAATATTCTATAGATCCTGGAATTTTCTTCCAAGATGTGGTTTGTGACATCATAACAACGTACAATCCCTAATCGCAAATGTCTCTTAGATTCATGTGTCGAACATAATCAAAAGAAATGACGTGTGTTCACTGTTAGCAGTTTAAAAGAAGAATCCTGTGCTTTCTGCAACAAATATCGCTGTATTCTCTTCCCTACGTTTATCATGTATACCTATATATCCTCTCCATCTTCAGCGAATACTTTACCTACTTTGTCTTCCATTGTAATAATCAGACTTATCCTGTCCTAGACTTACTAATATGAACTCCGTGACCAAGCACTGCTTTTGCCTGGATTGCCGTGTGAACGCGAGGCTCTTTCCAGGTTTGTCCTGCTGAACAGCGAAACAGAATAAGAGCTCTCAGGTGAACTCGTAATGCTCTTCAGACTCCAGGCTTGCCAGGAACATAAGGAGAGGGGTTTAAGCTGAAAGCAGAGAGACCTTACTAATCTGTCTTTATCTATGGCTACACGGAAAGTAAATCTCATTTGTTTTTTTTCCACTGCGAGTGAGTGAGCGAGTGAGTCTGTAGAAATGTGCCAGTCTTGAACGGTTTTATTTCTCTGCCTGCTAGCATGGTCATTAAATATCATCAGAAGGGCAACTGAGGACAGTCCGATTCCAGGACAGTCTGTTTACAAGCGACCTGATACTTTCTTGTGAGAACCAAACTCTTACCTGCAGAATAATCACAATAATGCTCTCTCCGTAATTCCGAGTTACAGAATGTGTTTAGATATTCAGAGAAATAGAGAGAAATAAAACGATCGAGGTGCATGTGAGTACATAGCTTTAAAGACTGTGAAGTCACTGACGTGCAGGAGACAAGATTTAAGAAAACTGATGGATGAATTGGGAAATATATGACTAACCTTTGCTTAATGTTGTAGTAATGATGCCGCTTGATTGCTGTGCCCTTTGCCGTATGTTTCTGAACCCCTGGTTTAATAGGTTTGTGGATAATGTAGTCTGCTCATCTCCATGGCATAAATATATGATGATAAGGCCAATATGTCCTCCTGACCTTTCTACATAGTGACAGTAGGGATAAACCTCATCAAGTTCCAGCCCAAGGTTATATGTCAGTTGATTCTTCCCCTTTCTCTGCAAGGATGGAGGATTTTACATTCATGTAAACACACTGACCAGCCAGCCCTGACTGTGCTATTTCCATACTGTACGTATTTTCCCAGTTCAGCCCTGAGAACCTTCTTCTCAATACAAAACAAACTGTTAAGTATTGCATGGCCTTCTTTGCATAAATTATTCTGTCGATCAGATAAGCAGTTTTGATTCACCAGCAATGTTTATGTTGTATTTGACATATAGGTTATATTTGCATGTCACTGGCTTGACAGGGGTAAAGGCTTTTAAAGACGCTTTGTGCCTCTGCAGTGACACTTTACACACAGGGGAATATTGATCACATTAGAATTGCAAAAAAAAAATGGAATATTCCATCAGTATGGTGTCAATGATCTAAGGACCCCTGTTGATTATTCATGAGATGGGATTAAATCTACCAGTTCGGTTAAATACTTAAACAGTTAGTTGTCTACAAACCTGTGATTGTTGATTGATGTGCATGATCTTGAACGTCCCTGTGGTTTTCTTGACAAGTTTAACTAGTCTTTCCTTGTTGTGTTTAACTAGTCAGTGCAGTAAGCAGGGCACAAACTTCCTGCATCTGCTCTGTGGAGGCTGTAGTATATAATATACCAACAAGTAGGTGTTAATTATGGATTAGGTTGGATTCTGTGTGTGTGTGTGTGTGTTGAGTGTATTTTTTTGTGTGCGTGTTGTGAGTGTACTGTGTGTGTGTGAGTGTACTGTGTGCGTGTGTGTGTGTGTGTGTGTGTGTGTACTGTGTGTGTGTGTGTGAGTGTACTGTGTGTGAGTGTACTGTGTGTGTGTGTACTGTGTGTGTGTGTGAGTGTACTGTGTGAGTGTACTGTGTGTGTGTGTGTGTTGTGAGTGTATTTTTTTTGTGTGTGTGTTGTGTGCGTGTTGTGAGTGTACTGTGTGTGTGTGTTGTGAGTGTATTTTTTGTGTGTGTGTTGTGTGCGTGTTGTGAGTGTACTGTGTGTGTGTTGTGAGTGTATTTTTGTGTGTGTGTGTTGTGTGCGTGTTGTGAGTGTACTGTGTGTGTGTTGTGAGTGTATTTTTTGTGTGTGTGTTGTGTGCGTGTTGTGAGTGTACTGTGTGTGTGTTGTGAGTGTATTTTTTTGTGTGTGTGTTGTGTGCGTGTTGTGAGTGTACTGTGTGTGTGTGTGTTGTGAGTGTATTTTTTTGTGTGTGTGTTGTGTGCGTGTTGTGAGTGTACTGTGTGTGTGTTGTGAGTGTATTTTTTGTGTGCGTGTTGTGAGTGTACTGTGTGTGTGTTGTGAGTGTATTTTTTTGTGTGCGTGTTGTGAGTGTACTGTGTGTGTGTTGTGAGTGTATTTTTTGTGTGTGTGTTGTGTGCGTGTTGTGAGTGTATTTTTTTGTGTGCGTGTTGTGTGTGTGTGTGTGTGTGTGTGTGTGTGTGTGTGTGTGTACTGTGTGTGTGTGTGTGTGTGTGTGTGTACTGTGTGTGTGTGTGTACTGTGTGTCTGTGTGTGTGTGTACTGTGTGTGTGTGTGTGTGTGTGTGTGTGTGTGTGTGTGTGTGTGTGTGTGTGTGTGCTGTGTGTGAGAGAAAGAGAGAGAGAGAGAGAGAGAGAGAGAGAGAGAGAGAGAGCGCGTGCCAGTGGTGTTGTGGACTTCTGGAATGCACCATTACTCTGCTGTACTATCTTACTCTCAACATTGTTGGTTCAGACTATTTTATGGATTAGATTTCTGTCCTCTTGAACATTGTCTTCAGATGGGATGAGGAACTAGACCAGAGATATTGCTTCAAAGTGCACAGCTTCTCATCACGATGTTACACAGTGAATCTTTTACAGAAAGAGGCGATCCTTGGAGTTCTTAAGCCATGTGGTTTTCTCTGACCCAGTGGTAATATTGATTATTTATCTACACTGTGATTGCCTTTGTGATGGTTTAGGACTTGGGTCTGCTGATATGTTTCTGTATTATGGTCTGTTATATAACTCATTTGTGGTCATGCATACATTTCATACATTTGACCAAGTATGAAAACTACTCTAGCTTGTCTCAGTGCTCTGGTCATAGTTTTTCACACAGCAGCTTTATTTTTGTCCTTTTTGTGTGTGTGTGTGTGTGTTTGTGTGTGTTTGTGTGTGTTTGTGTGTGTTTGTGTGTTTGTGTGTGTGTGTGTGTGTGTGTGTGTGTGTGTGTGTGTGTGTGTGTGTGTGTGTGTGTGTGTGTGTGTGTGTGTGTGTGTGTGTGTTTGCATTCTGTATTCCGAGTATGTGCTATTACAAGGAACATTGTTATACTAATTCAGACTAAGTTTTTTTTTTATCCTTTCCTAGGTCATCCGGCGATTCTGTGTGTGGGGGGATCAGGGATCTACATTTCAGGATTTGTTGAGACGGAGAAGGAGTGTGTGTGATGGACAGACAGACTGGCAGAATGCCTGGCTCCATACACATGGCTCGCCAACTTTACTGATGAAGCACAAGAGTAATACGACCAAGAAAACGCCACCATAAAAAGTGGTACCTCTGCTGATCACACGTCCTCGAGGAAGGAACCAGGGACTCAGTTGTTTCACTCCTTTTCCTCTCCTCTTCTGTCTGTCTGTCTGTCTCTCTCTTATCGCTCATGATTTGGATGAGCCATCGGAGAACCTCATAGATGTCTCTCAGGCCAGGCACCAAATAATATGGAACCCAAAGGACATACTGCCATGTCACGTCTTGGTGACCCTTCTGTCTACTACAAAGTCTACAGCTATCAGATTTGAATGCTGTGTGGAAGAGACTATTTAAGCTGCAAAGATTGCGATCGTATCTGTAACCCATCTCGCCACACTGTAGTCTACATTTGTGTACCGTATTTCAGTTTCGCTACTACAGATCAAACTGGTGCTGGCTGCTCCTGTGATTTCTGTTGCCTCACTTTGATTAAATGTGGTATTGGTTGCCCAGATTAGGGACAGCATGGCATACAGGGGCTGGGCTACAGACATTTGTACAGTTTACATTACGAGTGTCTTTGTGCTGACCTTCTTGCTTAACTGTGACTTTAGGTTCAGCGACGCAGCTACAGTATGTCTTACACTCTTTCAGGTGCTTCTGAGACCCACCTTCAGAGGTCACGGGCATTAAAAACGAGGGGTTGTGAACTCTTGCGGGTTCAGGTAAACTCTCAGTGATTTCCCATGGTGCATTTTCATCTGATACAAGCACTAGTTTCAGATGCAAAGCACACTTTAACTGAATAAGTAGAATATTGCACACTCTGTGCCAACAGACAGAGTAAAATAAAGGCAATCAAATGAAAAACATATAAAACAAAAAACGACTTTTCTGTATCTTCTGGCTGACAAAGACAAACAGAAGTAATCAACTAAAGTTAGTTATTAAAAGCAAATGTACACGTCGGTTTGAATAAGAACGTCACCCGATTTTTAAAGGTTGGGAGAAACCTTTGGATAGGAATTCATTCCACTGTGGTGGAAGTTGACCAGATTATGTCGGTAATTGGAAAGGGATGTGTTTTTTATTTAATTTTTTTGTTGGTGTTCAAATTCTTTACTTAAGATACAGGCGTCACTGCTGGCTGCCAGCCGAAGATGACGCAAAGCAACAAAACCTGTGGTTGTGCAATTACTTGAACTCCACTGTATCGCCTGTGGTCTCGTTTGAGGCTTCGGGTTGTTGTTTATTTTATTTAGTGCAAGTAAATAGTGAATACCATCTTAGAAAAAGATGAAAAACAAGCATTCACTTTGTAATTTATACATATGCCTAATGTGTAATGAGACATTGCTTTATCTGTTTATCTGTCTAGAGCTCCACATACACTGGAGGTGTCCAGTATGAATAAACACGGTTGTAATGAACAGAACGAAAAAAGTTCTGAAAGTGGAAATTTTTAAAAATAACGACATGACACGGTCATGCCTGCAATGACACTCAGTGGTTTATATAATCAGAAAATACCCTTCATCTTTGTAAGTCTGCAATCAGTGTTCTGAATGTTAAGATATTATTGATTTGCATTGATCTCTTTGGTTGGTTTGTTTTGGGTGTGTATTTTCTTGAGCTTCATCAGACCACCTGGTACAGACCTGTTCATTAACTATGGTAGTTGTTTCATATGTTTCATACTGATGCTTGTAATGAGCCCCTAAACTCTATTTCATTCCTGCTTAGGTCTTAAAAAAAAAGGTTTAAAAATGCACATTTCAAGAAATGTATTGACTTACGCTCAGCAACCGGCCTGTCAGACTGAATGTACAGAATATAAGAATGTTAATAAGCACACTCTCATGCTACCTGTGGAGGAAAAAAACAATACCAGAGATAGTTTAATGTACAAAATTTTGGATTTCCTCGACACAGATTCTGCCACTTATTATCTATAGGATGCATATTATTTGGTGATTGTAAAGGTATTTATAAAATGACTGTTGTGAATACTATCCAGAGTTCTAACCAGGCATTATATCTACTGAGTGATTTTAATGAGAAAAACCAGCTGCCAAATCCCATTGATTCACACTGACCCTTGGTTTTGTAGGATCCTTCCTATGTCTTCTAAACAACGCAGCTCTGTGCATGCCATTAAGCGTTGTTCCAAAAAAAAAAAAAAACGTTTGAAATTGATTTTAAAGCTGGGCATAGCGATCAAAATAATGACTTGTGGTCTACAACTTTTGCCCTGGGTTTTAGCATTTGAAGTAAAACCAGGGATTCCCAAAGGCATGACGGAACAAACATCATCGCTTGATGATGGCGTGTCACTTTGAACACTTTAATACAGTGCTTGTTGGATGCTGGACACAGACATTTCATGACATTCAGCTAATTTATTCTTTAGGATGTTTGCAAGCAGAGTTAATTTTTGCTTTGCTACTGCTATACAGGGTTAGCGTGAATGACATTTAGTTTTGTTAATCCAAAACAATTCTTTATCTTTATGCCTGTCATTCCAACTATTGTACAATAGGAACCCATTTTATTCTACAGTATAGTTTAAAAAAGTGAGATACCTTAGAGCATGAATAGCACACTACACTGTTACTATGTGTTTAGTGTGCTGCATTGTGATCAAACCGACATATCATTCTCCATCTCATCTGGTGCTGTGGAAATTTCCGGACTCCTGTGTGGACAATGTGTTCTACCCATGTAATGTGAACCTCCTTTCTCTTACTCAACACCAAAAACATCCTTTTTTTTAATGATTCACTGGTTGCAAGGTGTCATTTTATGAAGTGACATTGCTGGCTGAGTTAGAATCTTCTCCTTTCGCAGTCACTTGCAGTCCCCCAGACAGAAACAGACAGCTTGAGTTCCTTTTCTTGCTCAACCCCTCTGAACTCATTGTTGTATATTACTGCATCATCAATGTGGATGTCGCTGCATTTCTGTTGTCGCTGTTCCTTGTTTTTCTTCATGTTCTTTTTATGCATTATCTAAAATATATAAATCCAACTTGCTCCAATACATGCGTGTCTGTGGGAATCATATTTTCTTTTAATTATGTTTTATAAAATTCCTGTACAGCAATAAAGCACAGTTGTGCCAATGTCTGTGTCTCTTTCACTTTTTTTTTATATACTTGCTATACAATGGCTTTTATAAGTAAACTTGAGTAAACATACTAAGCTCGGACCTAAAATGGGCTAAACTGGGTTTAAATGTCACTAATTTTGAAGTAAACGATAATGTTGTTTTCTAAATCATTTTAAAATAAAATCTTTGTTTTAAGGGTGCAAAATTCCTAACGGCATTAACGAGTCCAAGTCGCTATCGGAACCAAAAAAAAAAAAGTAAAACATCTGGAAAATATCAACCAAATTTAAAAACAAAAATATCCTAAACATTGACTATCCCACAGAGCATATATATATATATATATATATATATATATATATATATATATATATATATATATATATATATATATATAAAAGCTTTAGGCCACAGTAGCATGCTACAACCACCATGCTTCAATGAATTATGTGAATCTTGTGAAGTTTCTTTCAGCCATACTGAAGGGTCCAGGGTCAAGATCTTTTTGTTAAATACAAAAAAAATGCTTCCTTCATATTTTATTGTTAATATAGTATAATATATGACAATGTAGTATTGTTGTTCTTACGGTTGCTTCCTATTCAGATGGTCTACATGTTAGATCTGGCAGAGGTTTTTAAGCCAGATGCCCTTCCTGATGCAATCCTTCCATATTTTTTTTTTTGCAGGCTTGGGACTGGCACTGTGTGTTAGCCTCTGTAGTGTATCAAGTGTAGTGTTGAGTTGAGTTGAGTTGAGTTTTAAAGGTACTCCAAGCAATACATTAGTAACAAGTAGGAGTAGTCTTGTTGAAACTATTGGTATCAAATTTTCATATGTTTGATTTCCACCTTCATTAGTTTTGTATATTTAATAACAAACTCTGCCTCTATTTCTATATCTGGGTGTATTTAAACTGTGGTCAGACTTCAAGAGGAATTAAATTCAATATCAATTAATTATGTGATGTAAAATGACACCATAACTAGAAGAGTGGTTGCACAACCATGTGGTACAAACTTAAGCGATTCTGTACTTTTTTCTATATAATTGTTTCTAAATAAAATTGTAAAAACCTGACAAACACTCAAGGTGTTGTTAAACGTCCCATTCCAAATTTCATCCCCCTTTGTTTTTATAATGACCTCCAATCATCTAGGAAGGATTTCCACTAGATGTTAGAGTACATTCAGTTCATTCAGCAACAAGAACATTAGTGAGATCAAGCAATGATGTTGTGTGAGGAGGTCTGGGCTGCAGTCAGTGTTCCAGTTCATCCCAAAGGTATGCAATAGGGTTAAGGTCAGAGCTCTGGATTCAGACAAACTCAGTTTTTCCACCCCAGCGTTGACAAACCATGACTTTATTGAAAGTCGCTATCCACATGGTCATTGTCATGTTGGGACAAGTTTGGACCTCATAGTTTTATTGAAGGGAAGTTGTAATATTACAGCAAAGCATTCTATACAATTGTGTACTTTCAACTTTGTTGCAACAGTTTGGGGGAGAACCACATATGGGTGTGTTGTTCAGGTGTTCACAAACCTTTGGCCATTATTATTATTATCACCAACCCCATGTTTAAATATCATGTGCTAGTTTGTGTAAATTCTGTGGTATACTCTATGTATAAACACAATGAAGCCCAGTTAAGGTCTAGGGTATAACACTACAACACTAAATGTGGAACAATTCAGGAGGAAAAGTTCAACAAGGAGACCAAATCGATGATTTATTATTTAACAGCTTATTAAAGACTCTTGCTGTATTTAGTAAGGTATTTAGCAGTGTAACCTGTACCCTGTGATTTTACAGTGTCAGATCAGCAGGTTTTTACAGTTGCTACCATTCACACAATCATGACTCAGTGTCAACACAGTACACAGCTGATTAAGATCAGAGATCCTGGATATCCTTCCTGCATGACAGGAACAGAAAACATCTGTGGGTATACACGGGCCCTACATAATTTATAACGTGTGTTTATGACAGACCCGTGGCATAATGCAGGAATGTGAATGAGAGCAAGGACAGTGTGTTTACTGGGCAACACTGCTGACCGGGTGCACTTCCTTGTGTAAACTGATTACTCTTTTATCGCTTACTGGCCCATAAAGACAGCCCTGGTTCATAAATCACACAACACACTACAACACACCATATAAACCAGCAGTGGTTGAAAATATAGATGCTGTGAAAACATCCTGTTTGTCACACACACAAACACACACATGTAGCTATTCTCATGCAGTCTGAACTGTGCTTTTTCAAACTGTGCAAAGATTTATGAGCAAATGTAGTTTCAACAGACCTCTTGTTCTTTATCTGTATGAGTATATTGTGAAAGAATCTTTATGATTACAGCAGCAGTTATTACAGACAAGTCGATAATAGTTTATCCATTGAAATGTGAATGAGACTCGGATAAAAGCTATTTTTCAGAATCACAAATTGCTAGGAAATGAAAGTTGGTAAGAGGAACAAACCAGAAGTACAGAATCAGGGAGAATTAGGCCAATGTAGAGTAGGGTAAGAAGAGCCTCAGCACTGTATACATAAAGCGTACACATAGAGAGAAAGCGAGTGAGAGAGAGTGTGAGAGTGTGTGTGTGTGTGTGTGTGTGTGTGTGTAAGAGAGAGAGAGAGAGAGAGAGAGAGAGAGAGATTTACAAATGTTCTTATCCTACACTAGTTTAAGAGAGTCACTGTGACCAGAATAGTGACCTTGTGGTATCATGTTTAGCAGAATACAGCTTTTATCAATCAACCTTTAAACAGCAGTTTTAAAGAAACCACACCCAAGAACTAATAACTTAAAATACAATGTTATTGACACAGCATACAGCAGAAATATTGAGAGGAAGCAGACTAAATTGTTTTTTCACTTTGTCAGCACTGGATATTGCTAATGGGAAGCTGATGATAAGTTAGAGTATAACAATACTGCACACTTTCACATGAAAAGCATTTTGAACATATCCATCATGTTAGACAAGACGTGTGGTTAACACTGTAGTTGATGAGTAGCCTCAGTTGGTTTTGACACTTTAATTAGCATTGCGTGAGTCTTTCATAAAGCCTAAAGTTTTACTAGAGAAAACCTTTAGATGATGTTTAATGTAGACTTGTGAATTTCCTACATGGTTGTTATTAAAATGATTGGCCTGGATTCGCATCCGATTCTATGTACTGTATTTTTATGGCATCTAGAAACAGCTAATTTTGATTTATTCATAAAATCTCTAACGCCACCTTACAGGCTTTGTCATAGGCTTGTTTTTTTCCAGAATTATCTTGAAAAATATTAAAAAGTTTTAGCAAATATTGACAGGAATACAGTATATTTTAGACAAGTTGAGATACATCAACCCCATTCTATTTTCACACCCAGCCTCACCATGCATTAGATAATTTGTGGCATTGTGTCATCTTAATTTGATTCACTTGGATGCACATTGCAATGGATTTCAATTGCACTAAATTGTCTGCAAATGTTGGTACTCGTTTGATTCGCTTGAGTTCATGAATCTGATAGGCACAGCAGGCTGATTCTCAAAAAGACTTACTTTTGTAGACAATGTAATTGCATTTTGGATTCTAAGAAACAGAATTGTGAACAGTGATAATTAGCCAATAATTTAAGGTCAATAAATAAAGGCCAGTAGTATACTAGTAAACTATATATATATATAGTTTATCATACAGAACCAGTAGGAACACAGTCTCTTGTGCATTTGTTTAATAAAATATTCATCTGAAATTAAAAATATTATATAAAACATTAATTACTGAACATTTTCTGCCATTTTCTGCTTCTGAGTTTCTCAAAGTTGATTTCTGTCGAAGAAAACGGAAGTAGCAGCTGCATTTCTGAAGAAGTAACATATTTACCATATTGCACGCACATATTCCCCTCCCCACATCCTCCCATTCACACATATGTTGCACACACACACACACACACACACACACACACACACACACACACACACACACACACACACACACACGTGTGCATGTATATATGTTACTGCATGAATTCATAGTATTCATGAGCTCTGCAGATGTATTTTTAGTTATTGCACACACTGTCGAATGTGAACATTTCATACACACATACATGCAACAAAGGACAATTGCTCACATCCTGCTTCTCTCACATACCTCCTGTTCGTCCATATTGCACGTATAGCAGTAGTTATTGCATAAATTCTTAGTTATGTACAAATTTTCAGTTATTGCACATGCTGTAGCTATTGCACTTAATGTATTTATGGCACTGTTGTTGCACAAATTTTTAGTTCTTACGCGTGTTGTAGTATTGCACTGCAGTTATTATTATACGGATTATTCACTGCTGCTTATATTGTAGTTATTGATATATACTATAGTTGCAGCACTGAGCTGGTCATATCTGTGATTGATTGTGAATGGATGGTTGTTCATGACTTAAAAAAAAAAAAAAAAACAATTCCTAAGCTTTAATAGGAAAGTACCAATTCAGCAGAACCTCCTATCTGGTGTTAGAAGATATCCAGGGTGTGTGGAGGCTAATGCGTCATGCTCGTCTTAAAAAGAGTTAAGAAATGTGTAGATATGTTCAGTGTCTGGTAACTGCTTTCTAATAATGTCACGTGCAATTTAGCAGTACAGTTAAATTTTCATTTGCTGTATTTATTTATTTATTTATTTAGCTCTGTTTTTTTTTTTCAGGTAGTTCTACAGTTAAGTGACCACATGTACATGTTCTACATGTAAGTCAAGTTGTTTTTTTTTTTGAAGTCCTACATTAAATGTGATTGTACTTCATGGTCATGATGTCATGAATCTGTAATGTATCTGTATCATCTGTTCTAAAAAATTTTTTCTTTGCTGTGGTCATACAAAATATAAAAGTAGTTCTTAGAAAATGTAAAGTTAAGAAATGATGAGAAAACTTTCAGACACCCGGACAGTTGAAGATTGGAACTTCAAATCAAATGTTGTCATGTACACTATCACACACAGAACAACATGTAGTGACTATAAGTCAAAAATAAAAATAGCAACAAAGAAAATGGAATTTAATAATAAAATAGAATAAGATGAAATAGAAATAAAGTGGAATAAGTTAAGAGGCCAAGAGGAAGGCCAAAGAGAAGATATACGGATGTGTGTTAAATGAGGACATAAAGTAAATTGGTGCAAGAGTAGAGGATGTCGAGGATAGAGTTAGGTGGAAACAGATGATTCACTGTAGCGACCCGTAAGGGGAAAAGCCGAAAGTAGAAGAAAAAAAAGAAGAAGAAGAAGAAGAAGAAGAAGACAAAGAAAAAGAAGAAGAAGAAGAAGAAATGGAATTAGCTATACACCGTGAAATAAATAGACCAAAAATGGAAAATATAGCATATGAATGCACTACCATGATTTGAAGTGATATAAATATGGTATTGCTATTTATGAGTGAAGTGCATAAGTGTGCAATCCCACTAGGATTTCTACTCTTGGATGACTGGAGTGTTACCTGATGTGTACTTCTGCTGTCGAGCTCGTCTGATTCTGCTCAGCGTGGTTATAAAGAGTGGTTATTCAAGTTACTGCTTTCCTGTCTGACCATTCTCCAGTGACTTTGCTCATCAACAGGGCAAAACTGCTGTTCACTGGATATTTTGATTTTTCTTACCGTTCTGTATAAACTTAAGAAACTGTGAAAATAGCTAAAAAATACTTTAAGCAGCTAGTCTGGCACTGTCCATCATGCCCAGGTCAAAGTCACATTCTTATTCTTTCACTTTCTCGCTCCTGTATGGTTTGATCACACTCTCACACACACACACACACACTCTCTCTCTTTACTGGCTGCCCGCCAGTCACCATGTAGTCAGACTTTTTCTGTGCCTGATGTTGCGGTGCTATGGTGGTTGATGTGTCTGGAAATTACTATTTTAGGAATGTGACACATAACAGCATCAAAAACACTATATTATACATTATTTTGATCCTGTTTTCTCAATAATCATTTTTGAACAAAAAAGCTATAACGCTCATTTTAGCATTTCAATGTTTTTTTAAATATATTCAAGAAATTCTAATGAACATAAACAGTAATATAATCAGTTTAGCAGTATCTAGAGATCTACAATACTATGAGGGCCTATAAAGATCTTTTGAAAATACCACCAATTAATGATGTAAGATTATATCTTCATCCAGCAACACAGGCATAAGAGTCACGGTCACTGTACCAAAACACACACACACAGATTATCGACACTTTCTTGCACTCCTTGTGGTTCTCGTATAATCTATAATTTTGTCCTATTTGATGTCTGTCGGTAAATCTCCTACATGTCCTACATAATTTATAAAACATCTTCCCAGCTGAAATGTGATGTAATTATTGCATTGATCGTAAGGACAACTAAAAAGCAGCACAACAGCAGCACAAGCCAATGAGGAGACTTCCAGAGTAATGCTGATGCAAGACTTCATGAACAAAGAGAACAGTCACACTCCACTTACCTGACAACACTATATCTATACTCTGAGGACCAAACGCTCAGACCCTTAGGACTATACAGATGTTGTTCTCACTCGATCCTCTGGGATATGGGGTTACAGGGAATACCTTATTCTGTGGAAGATGTTTTATTTTCTATTGTAAATGTTTTCATGATATTATTATAATAACAGAAATCAGAGCCAGTAATTGAGAGTAAATTTTCCACACACATTATAATGATTTTTTCTCTGTAATGTTCTTGGGAAAGCAAGACCCGATCTAGTAAAAATGTGTGTGTGTGTGTGTGTGTGTGTGTACGCAAAGTATATTTGTCATATATTTGCACACTCATGTTTATTTCAGGCATTGCCACATTGATTCCAAACCATTAGACTGGATTTTCCTTTCATTTCCAGACAGTATTCTCAGATGAGTGTGCCACTCACTGAATTTGGAAAGCAGATTGTTTTGACTGCATGCACTCGTTTAGGACACACGTGTGTTCCAAATTCTAGATTAAAAACAGCATGTTCTCGAGGTTGTTTTGAACGTTGTGCAGTTGTGTTGGGTCAAAGCAGAAATAATATTCAGTGCATGTAAGAGTGTGTGTGAGTGAGAGTGTGAGAAGCTTGACTTTTTTTTCTTTTCAACAAAATTGCAAGACATAGAGTTCCACACAATATGTTCTGTGTTTTATTACCAATCCATGTGTCAGCACACAGTAAATCAATCCTTAGACTCAACCGATGTTTAATATGGTGTGTTTGCCAGTGTTTGTTTTGTTATTTGTACGGTTAATCTCGGCAATAAAACACCGAGCATACACTATTACTAAAACTAGTATTCTACAACAAGCTTATTGTTATTGTTATTTGTTTAATTGTTACAGTATTTAGTCCCCTTGTAGTTCTTATTAGTCTAAGTCAGTCTTTTAAATTATTTTATCTGCATTTAAGTTTTACAGTAACATGGTTTGTGCTTTTATTTGTGCTACTAATTTACTGATCCCCCACAACTCCTCACCCCACTAAACAACTAGCTTCAGTGGATTTTTAAAGTCTACATACCCCCTGTTAAGGTTTTTGGTGACATAATAAAATAATTATACAGATGAAAGATAAATCAGTAAGATCTTGTTCTTCATTTGCAAACAAATGTTCAAGTAAAACAACAACTAGAAATGTTTTAGGAAAAAAAAAACACAATTACATTGTTGTATATAAAATAAATAGGATTTAAGCTCATTGTATCCACAATAAAGCAGTTGGGCTCTAGTTGGAACACAATGTATTATTGTTTCAATATTAAGCTATTTATTTTTTATACAGCATTCAGAAAGAGCAAATAAGAGATTTATGAGATTTGGGGGTTATTCCATGTTTGATTGGGTATTTTTAAGACAATGCTGAAACATTATGTAATTAACTTATTTTCATTTAGAACAGATTCTCAGGGAGTAAAGTAGAGAACCTAGAATTTGTTTTACAATTAAAAAACAAAAAACAGGTAAATGACAATTTATTTTTATAGGTTGAAAAAGTGAGTGAAATGTGATATGATTGACCTTCCACCATCTATGAACCTACAAAAACCTACAAACCTTCAAGGCTTTTTATATCAACTAAAGTGACAGCTTTTACACCGTGGACAATCTTAACAAAAATAACAGTTTGTTGAAAAAAAAAAAACCCTACACAAAGGTAATTACCACTAAACACTGAGAGACTGACGGTGGTGTAATATTGAAATAAGGAAGTACCAGTCCAAGTACAATCTATTCCCAGCAGCTAGCTAGCTAGCAGTTGTGTGATTTTTTTTATTGATAATGATGTGTAGTTTACATTTGCGATTACTAGCTGATTTACTAGTAACTAGAAAAAAAACCCAGTAACTTTCATTTAGTACACATTAATTTAACAAGGATAACGTGAACTATATAAACTTAGATCCTTACCAGACCACAGCAGCTAGTTCTTACTGTTAGGCTACAGTAGTTTACTGTATTTGTTAGTCATTTTCAAACAAAATATTTTGCTGTATTTTCTGCGTGACATCACATAAAGCTCCTATTAAAATGGCCATATTACCCCATAGAGAGGTCATAAGGAGGGAAAGAAGGGTTAGTAATAGAAACAGAACTAAATATATATGAAAATCTCTATAAATTGTTCACTAGGCTGTCAATACATATTTTTTTAAATTGAGGCTTTTTGTGTTCAAACCTGACTAACAAAATAAAATCTCATGGGAGGCAATAAACTGGGATTCTTTGCAGTGGTTCAAAGTGGCTTAGCCCTTTGCTCTTTGTTTATAGTGTTAGTGTTTTAGTGGTTTAGTCTGCTTGCTCTCTTGGGGCCAGGAAAAGGTTCCCTGGGTTCATGTCCCCACCTAACAAAGTTCATTTTGCTTAATCTCCTGAGACTTTCTTCACTGATTGGGATTCTTTTCATCGTTTCATATATTCATAAATTATTCCCCATGCTATATACCCAACACAACCCACCTCAAACACACAAAGAGCTGCTTTCAGAATACTAGGTGTGTGCATTAAAAAGGCATTCTGTCTGCGTGATAGCTACGTGGAAGTGGAATCGCAGTTAGCATACTTACAATAATTATTTCTTACAGGCACAACTGTTATGATGATTTACAGCCTGTCATTTTATATTTGATGAGTTCAGCAAATGGAACTAGGTTTGTGTGTGTTTTCATGAGCTGTTTATAAGTGACTCGGGAAACTCTTTAATGTGGTTTACAGACATATCCAAAGTCTTATTACAATCTTAGCCACACCTTTTACACACACATATGTTAGCACAGTGGCTCACAATTAAACATGATGACCACAAACAATGTCAAATGATAAATTTAATAGACATTTGGTCATACCTCCAGGCACACAGGCACAATTATTAATTTGACTCCAAAATTAACAAGAATATATTCTTGATTATTAAGTATATTCATGCTGCTCATCTATTCTATTCTATTCTATTCTATTCTATTCTATTTATACAAATTATGGATTGTTGTCTGTTTAATGCTCCAAATACCCATATCTGAATCTGTATTTGGATAAAACCCATATTGGGTGTGGCAAAAGAAACGGTTGTTGTTGTTAATTAAATAGAATAGAGGCCTGTATTTTGTCACAGGTTGGGAGGTTGGTGTCAGCCATGATAAAGCTACCCTGGAGCAGTGAAGGTTAAGGGCCTTGTTCAAGGGCCCAATTGTGGTAGCTTGGCAGTGCTGGGGCTTGAGCCCCTTTTCTTGAACCCCAGTGTTTTAACCACTTGAGCCACCACTACCCCATATGAACCCTACCAATTTCAAGATTCCTTGAAACAAAAGGATAAAAAACAGAATTAGCAATACCAGCACATTAGCCTTTGAATTTCGCCTCTGACAGTTCCTCAAGCTCAGCTAATTGTGTTTGCATTGACCTGGTAGATTATACTAATTAATACTGTTGAGTGTGCTGTTATACTTAAGGACACACAGAAAGCTAGACAAATAAAGGTGGTGTAAAGGAATTTCTGTGG
Source organism: Tachysurus fulvidraco (assembly GCF_022655615.1). Classification (NCBI taxonomy): domain Eukaryota; kingdom Metazoa; phylum Chordata; class Actinopteri; order Siluriformes; family Bagridae; genus Tachysurus; species Tachysurus fulvidraco. The sequence continues at coordinate 19,544,197 of NC_062523.1, read as the reverse complement.
ATCACAGGGCATGAGGTATAGAGACCATGTTCTCCATCACAGAGATGTAATAACAGGCAGATTAAGGGCCTCTTAAATTTGTCTGCCTTCTTGTACTGTGCTTACGTCTCTTAGGAGACCAGTAACAACACCTACCTTTACTCACAACACACACATACAAACACACACACACACACACACACACACACACACACACACACACACACACACACACACACACACACACACACACACACACACACACACAGTCACAGTTCACCTTTCTCATACAGCCAGTCAGCTTTAAATCTATAGTACAATATATGATACACATACAGTGGTGATTCCAGTAATCAGCCAGTCCAGTTTTAGTTAATCTCACAGTAGATATATTTGTTTTGGTCATTTATGATGGTTAATGTGATAGATGATACAGGTTTCATTTTGTCTGTCATTATTTTTTCTTTTCCCTTCACCATCCAGTGTAAGAAATAAGATTAGTTCCTGAGCAATGAGACATAAAGCTGATCATAATGAGATAAAAGATTTTCACAAAACAATAGTAGATACTTGTAAACAAATAGATAGATACGCACCGTAATCAAGCAGTGCATATCAGGACATACATAAAATGTTTAGTACTGTATCAATGACCCAGAGTGAACTCACTGCAACGTGTATAAACAGGGTACTGTTACTATCTATTGTTTCATTTAAATTGTAGGATTAATCAGCACTCAGATTAAAAGTGAACATGGTGTGTTCTAATTAATCTAATTAAAGTCACAGTTTATTATAATGTTATTCGTGTTAAAGCTTGTTAGGAAGTAACTACTATGAATTATTCACAGTGAAAAGTGTGTAATGACAAGAGTGACAGTTGGACCAAGTCTGGACCCACCAACAGGTCCTGTGAGCTTAAATTTTTGTCTCATTTACACAGACATACTGTACAATGCTTTAAAATCATTGGCCACTTTTATATTTGATAGACTTCTGTGTAAGCATTTGGACCTGTGAGAAGTCAAAGTATGTAAAGCAAGTGGGAAGGTAGTAACTTCTCTTGCAATGGTATTCCTTGTCTTCTGTTTGAAAAGAATTTTGATGATTTCCTTCTGTGTGTGTGTATATATGCATGGGCAACATTTGTGCTTACAGAGCTGTGGACGGGCTTTAATGTTGGTTGTCGGTTGTGTAAGAGAAATATAGGCATTTGTGCATGAGTGCTGTTTCTTCATTCCTTTTCATATTTCTGGCTATTATACTAATATAACCAAATCATATTAATTCTTCGTTTTGTCTTTTCTCAGAGGTATAACTTAAGGATCATGTTTTTAACGAGATACTTTCGATCTGTACTTGATGTGGATCTTGATGTTGTACTTGATGTTGAATTTTTCTTTGATTTTTCCACTCTGTCTCATCTTTTAGAAGGTACAACATAATTCACAGGACAAGATTCCTCACGCACCTGGCTGTACATGCTGACTAATGTGGGTGTAGTAGCTGTAAGCAGGCCCATGCTTGTTTGTTTTTTTGTTACTGTGTGAAATCATCTTTTCCTAAGCAAAAGGTGTTAGCATCGGTGTTCTCACAGGTATTTCCCTGAGGAGCTTTTGTGTTATTACCATTGTTAAGAGCAGCTGACAAAGAGCCAGTTCTTGAGTTCTCTCTTAATTGAAGAGAACAAGAAAAAATAAGAAAACAAATTACCACTTTACTTCAAACCCCAGAATGACCTCAAATTACCTTCACAATTCACATTTGTACCTGATAAATACACTGAGTTAATAAATTGTCAGATATACTGCGAGCACTTTTATCTATTCAGAAATGAATTGGATCTAATTCTATCCTGGAAAAGGGATGCTAATCCATTGTAAGATTCAGTTTTATCATTCATTCATTCATCTTCTGCAATGTCTTTGTCTTGGTCAGGGTCACTTTGGATCTGGAGCCAGAAGTGGTAACATTGGGCAGAAAGTGGGGGAATTCAACCCATATTGGAGTCCAGTCCATTGCACGGCATCATGCACATTCTTTTTCATTCATTCACACCAAGAGGCACTTTAGCATAGTCTACCCACCTGTCGGAGCAAACCTGAGAATCTGATGGAAATCTGCATGCACACCTAGAGAACCTATTGAAACTGCATAGAATATAACCTAGATGAATGGAGGGGCTCAAAAAAGGAAATCCAATAAAAAAATAAATAAAATAAAATAAATCAATATGTTTTTTGAAAACTGTGAAAAAAAACCTTGAACCCACCACTAATACAATGCTGACCTTCATTTCCCCTCACCTCTGCACTTGACATCTGTATCGCCCAAAACCCCATGAGCTCCACTAACTCCCCCTCTGCATTGGAATTCTGATGAATTTAGAGAATTAGCAAGTTGGCAGGTGAGGAGTTAAATCAGTGAAGGTTGACATGTTTAACCTCAAAAGTCATTTGCTTCTCTTTATGGCTTTTTACTTTATGTTCTTCAAGTATTACATACCTGTATTTGTCACAGCTAATTCAATGCTGCTTGAATTGCTATTAAAGTGGTCAGTTTAAACGCAGTACTTGAAAAAGTTTACTCATCATATGTGCAAAACAATATATTATTATCATTAGGCAAAGACATATATAATTAATAAACCAGATGACTAAGAAATAGGAATATTATTTCTAAAATTTCACTTTGCTCTAGGATTTTGTAGATGATTTCAGGCAATACAGGGTTTTGACAAAATGGCAATAATCATGAATAATATTGTTATCGAGAGTTCTAAGACAACATCCAAGCTTGACAGGTTGTACATTACAGTAATATTGTTCTTTATCATTTATAATGTTACAAAAGTATTTAAGATTGCTTTCTCTACCAATGTTTGAAATTCGTTCAGACATAGGACAAATACACAATAAAAACACCCTCCCACCCAGTACACCGTGTGTCCCCACTGTATCCAGTATGTGTAATCAGATCTGTCTGTCCATCTGGGTTCTAATATTCTCCAATTATGAACACACACAGAGCAGGGGGGATCTTTTACAGCTGAACACTCCCTGCATCTCTTCTCCTGATTCATTTCTGTTTTCATGGCCATGGCTAGGAGGCCATTTTGTGTAGGTTGTAAGGTCTCCATTACAGCTGTTTGGGGACATGGGGGAGAGTTATGTGTTTGTGGTGTAATTGCTATCAAACTGCCCCTTGATGTTGTAGTAATAATGGCTCAGGCAACCCCTAGACATGTTGGCCTTTTCCCCCTAGCATAAAGCTTCTTCTCTAGGTCACCTTTGCTCTAAATTTGCCCCACATCACTTGGTATGGTCCATCAGGACTCCTCTTATAGCTAATACATTAATCATTCCCCAGACGGCTGTTAAGAGCAAGAGTGCTTAGTGGTGATTACCTGAACATGTTAGATCACCTGTAAATGCCAACAACATGAAAATATTGCCACTTACTGATGGTGGTCAGAGCAGTACGTCTCACTAGTGGTGCACAGTGCATATATACTACAAGAACAATGTATGCTCATAGAGACAAAGACCAACAGAGACTGAGGTTAACATTTATCAAATAAGAAAAAAGAAAAAAAAACTACTCAAGCACTTTCTGCATATACTGGTCTGGTTTTCTAAATTAGTGCTATTTAGGATGTTTTTTTTGTGAACCTTTAACACGTTTTACAGATGGACACATTTTACAAAATCTTTAATGTCCTAGATAAAAGTGTGTACACACAATAACACAAACGATTTTGATTTTGCTGGTATGGACATGAAGGAGATCCACATTAATGTAAAAAAGCTTCCTTTAGACTTTCTTCTGAAGCTTGTTTTTGAATAATGACCTTGTAAGAAATTACAGAAATTGCACCCAAATTCCACTCCAAGGTACTCATCTAAAAGAGCTCATTCCTAAGAAGTATCATAAGGTAATACGTTTAGGACTCTAAACGTATAAACGTGATTCAATTATAAATATGGGGACGGCAGCAGGACATTAAGGATCACCACGAACAAAGGGTCTACATGGCTGTGATTACCATTTAAAGTGACCACTTGGTTGATAACAATTGTAACAATACCAAGACAAGGTATACGTGACCATGATTAACATTTAAAGACATCAGTTAGACAACAAGGTGTAGCCCAGCCATTTGGGAGACATTCAGTTCTTACACTCAATACACATTCAAAGCGGAACTTCATTTAAATTACCAAAAGGAAAAACTGTATATAATGAACCCAAAGTACGCCATGTATTTTGTCACTGCTATGCTGGAATAAACTTCTTGTTCTTCATTAAGATCTTCAACATCATCCTCTTATTTTTACACTACGCATTTTTTATTTCTTACAACCTCATCAAAGATAGTTCAGCACAGAATTAAAGATGATGAATATGAGTTGAATAGTAATGTGGTAAGGTGCATATAGTCATATAATTTTAGTGACATTTAGCCCGTATTGCTTACTGATGGTATGCCATTTTACCTCCTGTTATGTATAACCAATTTAAAGCAACAACGTTTCAGTCTGAGTCTAATATTACTTGAATAGATAAAGTACAAGATGGGGACAAGGGGACTTAGAGTCTGTGTACAGTATGTTGTGGGATGTAGTGTCTGAAATAATTTAGTTTTAACTAAGGTTCCACCCACCCAATTTGGCAGTTTTCCTGATTTTTAATTTTGTTTTGGAATGGAAAAACAAGACAGGGATGCAGGAAGGCATTTTACATTGGGGCGCTGAAATTTTAAGTAGCAGACGTGACTGCAAATATACAGTATATATATTTTTAAATAATACATGGTAACAGTAAACAACTATTAAACCCTACAATATAATGCGTTTAACTCCTAATATGTGCTGCAATTGTATGACCATTCTAAGCTTTTCACTGATTTTTTTTTTATAACGGCAAAAATCATACTGGTTACTGAATTGCTTGATAGACCTGAATTGCCTTGTTAACAGCTACCAGACCTTTAACTTACTATTAACCTTCTTCTGTTATTAATTTTCCACTTGGTCCAGTCTTTTTGTGTGGCATAGATTTGGCCTATCAGTGTTAAACAAGACTGAACAAGGACCAGTTTATCATAGCATAGGCCTTTATCTCTCGCCTTTTAATGCATAGAGAATGAAACACTGTATTAATGGGCCATGCCACAATGACAGGTTTTGCAGGAGTAAAGAAGCGTGTAGCTGGGGGTCATGGATGCAGTTTCTGTGGAAACAATCAAACCATTATTTGCTTTTTCTAATACCCGGAGATTCATTTTCCATGCGATTTTATATCTTTTCAGGCACTATGTGTTACTATTGCCAAAAAGATACATTTCAATGCAGGGAGACAATTACAATCAGTCTTGAAACAGCACTCATGTCTGAGAAGAAACATTTCTTCTATAAAAGCAGAAGAAAAGAACCTTACTGATCTTCACAGCATGTGATAACATTTCAGACTTGTTTGTGTTGATTATCCTAGTAACACTAGCACAAGATTATTAAGTCTCATTATGTTGTCCTCCCTCATGAGTTCTGGCAGGAAAAAAGCTCCAGATTTCACTATCAGTGAACTGGTGCACCCTCAGCACCATCCAATTACTCTAATCACTGTTAATTAGCTTGATTATCGCAAGCCTCAGCAGCACATATCCAAAGGTGCTGACGATTTACAGCAACCCAAAAAGGCAAAGTAGCCTACGCACACTTGTCAATCATTTGTTCCTTATTGAGTTGAATGGCACAGACTCATATAGAAGCTATGACCCACTGACACAGTCTGGATTTTTCAGCACTTTCCTTCAAATGCAACACTTTCTGTAGCACAAATATCTTTGTAGAATATATATCCCATTTTCTTTGCTTTCATCACATCATAGCATGACTACTTCTTTTCCCACAGTTTAATATGATGTGCTTTTTCTTTCCTTTTTGCTAAAGCAGTGAGAGATAAATTGGGAGCAGACAGTGTTCCAGCAGGGTCTGGCTGTCCTATTTGATTGAAGGTTGTCTGGAGTGGTCTTCAGAAACTGTGCTCATCTTTAATTGAAAATTGAGACAGTGTAGAGATGAAATTATTGATTTGGGCATTGGTCAGGCTCAGGACTGACCTGCATGAATGTGTGGGCTTCAGGAGCCCAATGGAATAAGCAAAGTGATGAGGGTGGGCCTTTGATAAATAGGTACGGCCCTGCAGAGAAATGGGATTGGAAGTAATTTGGAAGGGGCATGGATAATGTCAGAGGCTGAGAATAGTATTAAATCCATACTCTCATTTCTATCACTGCCTTTGTCTGGGGAAAGAACATAATACTCTTACAAGAACATGATATTCTTACAAGATCCAAGGGTGTTAAATGTGTTATGTTTCATATTTTTATTTATTACATCTAATGGGAGTCCTAAAAAAACACAAGATGCTTCCATATCACATTCATATGCATTGCATAAATTGTTTATAAAGCAATGTCAGAGAACCTCTGAAAGGCTTACAGGTGGACTATATGGCAGAACCTGTGTGAGCACCCATATATGCTTGTTGTATATCTTATTCTAGATATTGCCAACTCTTTGCTGCTATAATAATCTCTATTCTTCAGGGAAGGCTTTCCACTTGAAGTTAAAGTGTGGCTGTGAGAATTTGTGATTCATTGAGCTACAAGAGCATTAGTGAGGTTAGACATTGACGTCAGGCAAGAAAGCACAGCATAGAGTCGGTGATCCAGTTCATCCCATAGGTGTTCATTGGGGTTGAGATCAGGACTCTGTACATGTCGCTGGAGCTCTTCCACTTTGACCTTAGCAAAACCATGTTTTCATGGGGCTTAATTTGTGCACAGGGGCATTGTCAGCCTGAAACAGGCTTTGGCTTAGCCCCTTAATTCCAATGAAGAAATTGCATTGAGTTCACAAGTAAAAAGCCAATAAGTTAGAGAAAAGGAGCAGAATAAAAAGAAGAAGAAGAAGAAGAAGAAGAAGAAGGAGGAGGAGGAGGAGGAGGAGGAGGAGGAGGAGAAGAAGAAGAAGAACAACAACAACAACAACAACAGCAACAACAACAACAACAACAACAACAGCAACCAATTTAAATCTTTGTTCTGAGTATCACCTTAAAGAAGTTGGCCGGGTTTGGTGGAGATAGCTCGAAAGCTTGCAGATTTATAAACCTCTAAATTTTATAATGGGTTCCTATGGCAAAAAAGGCCAATTTGAGACCCAGTACCATGAGTACCGGAACTCAGATTGCTTAGAAAAGTAATAGCAACAAACTTCAGACCAGGGTCTATGACATATCCAATTTTGCCCTAGGAGGAGTAGCAATTACTATATTTTTGTCTAAGAAGAATAAGCAAAACAGAATAGAAGACAACATAATTATCAATATGGGCAAATTGTACTTTAGAGTTATTAGTTCATCTTAACAGCACATTCATGAAACTTTGATACACTGTCCATTAAAAATCCATTCCATTTGCATTAATTTAACTGACATATCGCCTTCTTAGATTAGTGATGTTTTAGAAGGTATACATTAATGCTTTATAACACTATGATAAATGCATATTGTATTAATATTTACAGGAAAATCTTTCCAAAGCTAAACATTACATTGGAATTCTGCATTGTAAGAATGTTTTATTACAAATGGACCACGAAGACTTCGATTCATATTCCTTGCTTTTCTAAAATGTAGAACACAGAAATAAACTTTAATCATATATAGACATTTCATGGTCTACATCTAACAGCTTTATAAGTGTGCTCTTAGTCACAAGGAGTAACATGAGTGCATTTAGCCATTATGGATCATTTTGCCAACTCAGAATAATAATTTGGGTAATTTGTGGAAAGACAATTGAATACTCTGTAAAACCTCTAACCTCTCAGTTTTAACATACTTTTACAAGCCCTTTAGAATTGCATGATGATATATAATATTTTTTCATGTATTATCTTGTATGTAGACACACATGCAAGAAATCTAGTTTCTTTGGGCTTACATTCACACACACACACACACACACACACACACACACACACACACACACACACACACACACACACACACACACACACACACACACACACACACACACACACACACACACACACACCCCATTGTCCTTTACAGTGCAGTTGGTAACATACTGGAGCCAGAATGAAAGAAGGGGTATGGAGTTAATAATTTTAATAGTACAGTAGTATTTATATTTATAATTAGTGAAGCACACAAACCTGACTAAACCTGTCGGCATGTCTTCCTGACAACTCCATGTCGTGTCTGTTTGAAGTTTTTGCATTTTCACCCCATGGGTTTCCTCCTTGTTCTCCAAAGATGTGATTGTGAATGTGTCTGTTCATAAAGGATTGGTATATAATCCAGAGTATTAAGCCCAGAACTCTGGAGCCACCACAACACTGAGACAAAATGATTACAGAAGATCAATGATAGTATAATAAGCCTGTGTTAAATGAACATGCACTATTCGATTGTTCCATTGTGGCTCTAGTCACATCTACAGCTCTGCAGTGTTATAAATTACTGGTTTAATTAACTAGCCACGAGATAATTAAAACATATTTGATTTTATTGCACACATACTTTTAAATAAAAAATAGTACAAGAAATATCTTCAACATGTATAGGTAATGAACATTTGTGCATATAAAAATGAAAACAAGTTAATTACATAGGTAATGTTCCTAACAGTAAATGAGGCATGGCAATTTAACAATCTTCACACCATTGAGTCATTATACATTCAAACTAATAGAACAATTAGAACATGATCTGCTATATTTACTCTAATGAGCCTATCAAGCCACAAAGTCTAAAGCAGTACTGTTAACCTTTTATAGCTTTCATCTTTTTATTGAACAACAGATCACTGAACTGAATGCACATATCTTTTTTTCTGTGCAAGAATAATATGTTCCTTTACATATTCAGGATATTATGTAATTTACACCATATAAATTATTCCATACGTGACATGTAAATAAATTCTTTATATGCTTCATAAAAATATAAGACAACAGTCTTATACATTGCCCAATAGAAAGACCCATAAGGTATACAGCCCTGTGGCTGTTGTGGTTGTGTGAGGCATTTTTATTTATTTATTTATTTATTTATTTATTTATTTATTTATTTATTTATTTAATTGTTTGTTTGTTTTTGGCCGCAGCTCACACTAGTGTGCTGTTTTATGACCGATTGTCATGTTCATGGCCACTACCTGATATGAAAAATGCCTGTTTTTCTTTATGGCGGTTTATACATTTGCACTTCAGACTCTGCCAAATTCTTTTGTGCATGTGTTAAAATTGTAAAGAAGTAAAGTAAGACGTTTTTTATTTTGCAAATAATGATTTAAGAAATTAACATGATGTAAATACTTCCAAACCTCAGTAAACCAAGTCTTTTTTTTTTAGTTAAAAATGCCTTTATCTCTTATGTAGTATATTTGTAAGTGAGTACAACTTAAATTAGTAATTAAAACATTAAATTGGGATTTATTATATTATAATATTCTAATGGGTAATGGGTGTATAATGGGTTAAAGCATACACAACTGTTTCAGGGAACCATAAATTACAGTGTACAGTTGGATTGCTTTGGTTATTGCATCAACCAATTAAGCAATGAAAGACAGGAACAGATTTTGGTACAGTATTGTCTAATATAGTAATATGGACACTGTACAGTATATACTATAAAAAATAGAACATGTTAACACAGATACCAGGAGCTGGTTAAAGACAGGGCCGAGTCTTTGTTCTGCTGTCTACTACTCTATTATTATTTTGTACCAACTGTGACAGGCAAATAAGGAGAGAGGTCATTTTCTAAAACCGACAGGTTGAAAAGAAATGTAAATTTATGCGTTGACCTCAGTGTGTGTGTGTGTGTGTGTGTGTGTGTGTGTGTGTGTGTGTGTGTGTGTGTGTGTGTGTGTGTGTGTGTGTGTGTGTGTGTGTGCATGCATGTGACATGCATGCATGTGTATGTGTGTGTGAGTGACGCGTGGTATATTGTTTCAGAAATCCAAAATTACTACATGTTCCTTCATCCTCTGTTCATAATCCCAAGGGCACTTATATTGCATTGATGTCCTTATTATGTCTTTTTGTAAAGACATAAAAAAAAATGGATGTATGAATTTCAGTAGCTCAGCTTTATTAAAATAACAGACACACTGCAAAACACCTGGGATAGGTTTTGAGAGGGGGATTTCCACAAAAGGAAAAAGAGGAAAAAGAAGGAAGAACTTATTTGTTCCTGTGTACTTCTGTATATACATGCTAGGGTGGTTGGAGTAAACATTCATTACGTGTGAGAGTGAGTGACACGTGATATATTGTGTTTACGGTAGTACTATGAATTTCCACATTAACTTGAACAGCTACTGACATTTATCCTGGTTCTCTGATGTATTAATTGAGATATGCTGCATTTTAAAAATGACACCATACACCTCCTTACTGCCCTGCTTTAATAACCCTTTGGTGTGTCATTGACCCGTCATATAACCAATTTAAAACTACATGTTCTATTTGACCCTATACACTTATCTCTAAGCTCCATCAAAGGTAAACTGTGAAGGATTCACACGCCCGGTTTTATAGCTGTTTTTCTAATCTCTACTCCCTCTTTCATTTATCAGGATCAGTTTCATATGTGTGAAAAAATGTTACAAATAATAGATCAAGGCTTGTACACCTGGCTTAGCTGGTAATGTGCTATTACACGATATTGCCATGCGTGTTGTTTTTTGGGATTCTATGTGAAACCACATGAACTGAAAGACATACTGTGGAGCCATAGTGTAAAGGCTGAGTAAATGGTCTTATCAGGAAGCTTTAAACTCAGTAGGTTTAGCAGGAAATGTTACAGCAGTCCTGGGGCTGCGATTACAAGGAAATAGTAGAGCCAGTAGGATAATCGTGTAACCACCAAGCATTTTCCCTCCAAGCTGCCATCTGTTTCACACTCCATGCCATGCTTACTCTAGATATCAGCAGCTGCATTTAGATTTTTCCAAAAGATTGTGCCACATAAAGGAAATAACCATACTGTGCTTTATGCTTTCACTCAGCTGTATGTTGTGTATAAAATGAATAAAGTAACAGGTTATATTTTCTCATTTGTTTTCATCTGTGTTCTGCACAGTTAAATTTGTTTAATATGCTTTAAATCTCTGTAAATGACTATCATGTGCAAGTCCTTTCTATCCTTCTCCTACATATTGTATAAGAAAATGTCTTATTCATTTCATATACTTACAATACAACGATCTAATGTCATATTAGAAACATGTTCCCATGAACAGTAGCATATTTATATTATAACATATTCAACGCTTCATGAATTATTCTACCATGAACGATAGAATCAGTGTTTTATAAATACAGTACTTCCACCTGTCATCGCCTAATCCATGGCTTCCACAAGATAAGCCAGTAGTGATTCTCATGCAGTGAGCTGATATCTCTCCATTCATCTCTTCCCTTCACCGCCTCTTACCAAAACATCAGCATGGCCATTGCAGGCAGCCATATAAGAACTCATTCCCTTGCTTTAATGATATTATAATGGTGTCTGAGGAAAACAAATGATCCATCAGTGCACGTTAATTAAAAAGAGCCCCTTGGGAATTCAACATAATTGCCAGTGATATTCAAACGATCATTCCTTTGTCTTTCATTTCAAATGTCATTCATTTGTCTCACATTCGATGAAATACATTGATGTTATTCCCTTACTCGCTAAAAAAGGCATTGCCTTGCTTTGTCATGGATATATAAATATCAGTAGTAGCTGCTGATTAAGGAAAACCCCAAGCATGCTTCCCTCTGACTCTCTCTCTCTGTCTCTCTCTCCTTTGATATTCCCACCCTCTCTCCCCTCCTCTACTTGTGTAACGAGCGGATTGGATGTGTACTGTCTGGGACAATACCATTCCTCCAGACAGGGTCCTCCACAAACAAAATCCAGTGCCTTTGACTAGTAATACGCCCTGTGCACATATTCACACGTACACACACCAGGTGCATTAGTATGCAGCAGGCATCTCAGCTGTGGCTGTGCCAATCCTCTGTAACGCACAAATACAGACGCACATTCTGGTGGCAGTGTAGCTGAGCAATGATGTCTGAGTAATCCAGATATTTTCCATTTATTGCCAGGCTGGATGAGATAGATCACGTATGCACACAGCTGTTCATCCCAAAGTCAGAAAAAACTTTATGACCACTGCGCTACATAAACCTTGGTTTGTAATATTTGCCTAAAACATAATATACTGCCTAAAACTCTAATGTATTCATTTCAGAATGAATTAAAAAATCTTTTATTGGGTGAAACTTCATGATCGATTAACCTTTATGTAGTGATCATGGACTCCATGTAGAGTTGTTGACAACTTTGTTTTCACCTCACTTTTCATCTGGGAGGGTGGGAGTTGTGGAATATACACATGCCAGTATTTACTCTCCCCGTGAAGACTAGAACATGACCATAACTCAAAGCCCAGAGCTGATGATGGACAAACAGCTCAACAACGCATGGAACACAGCAGCTTTCAGCACAAATGGAAAAGCCGAAAACATTACTCCATTCTTACTTACTTGCTTATTAAATTCCACAGTGAATTCAGTCTTGCTTGAGGTGCTCTGAGGCTCTGGTATATCTTGCTGATTTTTTGATGCAGTATAGCCCTTCACAAGCAAAGAGCACTTTACTTAGTACTTGGATATTTTACTTTTAAGAGTATTTAATTTTCAATTCCTAATTCGATTTGTAGTTAGTTTATGAGTGATTGTACATTGCTTCTTTGATGTATGTTTATCATACTATTTTAATATCTTAAAATATCATATAATCTTTCAAATGCAAAGCACTTTCAACTTCTGAAATGTTGTTGTCCTTCGGCTGCTTCTTGTTTGGGGTCACCACAGTGGATCATTTAATAAACAAAGTTAATTTTCACACAGGTTTTACCCTGGATGCCCTTCCTGACGCAACCCACCCATATTATCCAGACTTTAGATAGGCACTCAGAGTTCCAAGAGTCCCAGGAATTGAATCTGAGCTGTAGCGTGAGATCCTGCCACTGGATTACAAGTTTACTTCAAATACTGAAATGAAAATGCCAGTTATTTATCATTTTTATTTAAGTTCTGTATATAACATCATACTTAAGTCTTCACACACACACACACACACACACACACACACACACACACACACACACACACACACACACACACACACACACACACACACACACACAAATCTTACAATAGTTTCATAGTATTATTATTTCTTTTACACTCTATTAGCTACCAAAGAAGCACCAAATAGGAGGGTTTTCTTGAACACTTTCTCCAATGTAATTCCATTAAGACTATCAGCGGGGCTTGAATGCACAAGGCATTCAATACCAGAGGCATAGCCTCTAGACACAGGAGAAACAAGAAATAGACCTTAATAGTCCAATAGTGACATCGTAAAAAAAAATGCTGCTCGGGCAACTTGAATGGCACCAATAATTCTTTCACATGACAATGCATCGCTGGCAGTCCATACAGGCAGTGGGTCAGTCTTTTCCTGAGGCCTTGACATATTCTGTGAAGTTTCATGCCTGGGTGCAAGTTGTAGGAAATAGATTTCTTTTTTTTAAACGCTATCTCCAGCCTAAGGGTATAATTGGCTATGGTTGTCTGGTGGAAACATTGCACTGACTTTGCTGAAATCTTATGTTCATTGGCTTCACACTTGTTACAGCTATCAGGTAAAGATGGGCCTCTGGGTCATAACCTAAGTCAGCAGCCTTGGAGCAATCTCTATCCAGGTAAACTACATTAGCCACCACCCTAGTAAGGACAAATGCCATTGTTGATGGAGATGTGACAGCTCTCAAACAGTGGACATTACAAAGATTGGTGGTTTGTGGTCAATGAATGCTTTTATCATCAGTCTTCTACAAGAGTGAAATACGGGCAAGCAGCCGTGAGGCACCATCAACTAGCTGTTCACAAACGGCTCCAACAACATAGCTTGGAGTAATGTTGAGACTGGAACATAAATGTTGTGTGTGTCTAGGATCTTGCAAGAATTCTGAACAATAGCTGTGATTAACAGACAGTGTTAGCAAGATGCATGTCTCATTTATGGGCATTGTGGTATGTGAGCAAGCCAGATATCTCAACTTTAGTCAGCACCAAAGTAATCCATCTCTGGAACAGTATGTGAGCACTGACTTTCATGGTGTTGTTATAGATTCATGAGCTCTAAATAGATTTCTGTTCTGAAAGAACAATACCTATCTTCTGGTTGTGAAATGACCCTGCTGTGGCTAGCACCTTCTGAGGTATAATTTGTGTGTTTGAGTGTTAGACAGAGAGGGAGTAAGAGGATCATTCAGAAGTCACTACATTCCACTCTTCGACTCCATTTCGTTTCTGTGTAGCAACGTGTCATTGTGTGTTTGTAAGTAATGTTGGTTAGAATGTTGCCTGAAAATTTGCAGGTGATAACATGTAGGAGGATTCAGTAGTTACTATTTCTCCCACTTTATCTGTATTTCATGCTTTTGTTGACCAAAAATAAATAAATAATGAGCCAATCTGACATGGCCCCGCTGTAATTGGGGCATATCTTGTTAGGTTACATCTCTTTCTTGTTTCTGAATAATAATCTGTACCGGGAAGCTCCTTGTTACTATCAGAGCAGTGACAGGGGTCAACCTCCAGCTTCCTGCTTATTAAATCATGACAATAAGGATTATATTTAGCACAGTGTTCTCATGCCTAATTGTATCTCTTATTAAAAAGTAATTGATTGTCCTCTTCTGAGACAGACAGGCAGTAAAGTGAGGGAACATAGTGTCCGGCATGAGGAAGAGACAGAAAAAGAGATGGGATCTCCAGAGAAGGCTTTCTAGAGGTCACCTTCACACACACTCACACACACAAAGAGACTCTGATTCAGGTTTTACAAGGTGGTTTAAGGATATACTACCAAAACTAACTAAAAGGGGTTAATTGGGGATTTTTTTCCCCGATAAGTCACTGTTATGAGGTATTATCATATTTGAGTATACAGTATACCAGATGATTCATGTGCCATTACATTTAGAGTGGAATTATTGGAGTTATTAAGGTCCTGGGATAATTATCAGCTGCTGGTAAAGAACAATTTTTATCTTAATAAATAGGTGTCTGTAAATGTGTGATGAAGGAGTGAATGCTACACACTTGTTACTCTGGTGGTAAAGAGCACTATGGTTTGGAAATAAACATGTGAGATGTTCAATAAAGAATCTGTTATATGCTATCACATAGCACTTGCTCTCCTTTTCCTGTCTCTCATCTGAGTGTGTGTTCAGGTATGTGCTAATCTCAGATTTCTGTCAGCACATACAGTAGATGAAATGTTCAGGAATGGGAAGAGGACACAGTCAATAAGTTATTTAACTGATGAAGAGAGCAAGCATTTTGTGTTCTGTCTCCTGTGAAAGTGTTAGACAATCTGAAGGTGGATCAGCAATAACGCTTAAAACAGAAATACTGAGTCGGACTTACAAAGGACAAACTTCAGAAAAACTTCAGCAAAATCTTAGTTGACAGTCAGTAAAGGGCAAAGCAGAGACTGTTCCTGCTCTATGCAATACCTAAGGAAGGAATTTTGAGCAACTGCTGTTAATATATGCTTCAGCTGGTCTCTGTGTGCTTCAGGGGAACACTGTGACTCTTTCTTAAATTCCTTTCTGAGCTGTGAATACGCATTAACACCTTTAGCCATTAAATGAGAAATAAACCCTTGGCACACTGAGTACCATCTAGAAATTTACTGCGGTGACAAGTTTAGGAACATCGGTGTATCATGAGACGGAGAATGTGTTATATGCATAATGTGTACCAAGCACAGAGTGGATGATTAAGCCTGGAAAAGGATTCAGATTACAGTTCATTGTAAATGTGTAATTTATGCAGTAAATTATGCATTTCATTTCACTGTGCATTTTCACAATTTCTATTAGTGAATAAGTCTAACCCTAATGCTCACAGTATGTAGGGGAATCTAGTGTGTAAAGATGATGGTGAGACAGATTCATGCTGTGGCTTTCATAACAGAAATTAGTTGATGTAGTTATGTGTTCTTAATGCTTACCTTCAGGGACTGCATATGACTCCCAGTGAAGCGGCTCTCAGCTGTTCTGTTGAGAGGCAGAAGTTTTACCGTGCTCCCAATTGAGGAACAGAACAGAATGCCCTGCACACCTGAGGTACATTCTGGTACTTTTCAGGTTCTTTCTGTTATGATTATTTTTTTCACTGCTGGTACCTGCTGTTCCTTTAAACTCAGTGTGCAAAGTTAGGCAAGGCAAGGAGAGAAAATAAAGTTTAGCATACTTTATAAAGCAGACAGCAAAAGTGAAAGGTAAAGAGTTTAATCCTTTAAAAGAAGTAGGTTAGCCTGACCCAGAACACTTTTATGGCTGGAAGTGCAGTTGTTTATCAGTGAATGTCTATTAAAAATATATATAAAAAATAAATAAAAAATAATCAGAATCAAATAAAGTGATCAGAATCAAATGTACAGGTTCACAGGAATTTACCTTGATCAGCCCAGAAACATACAAAGAGAAATAGGTACAATGATGGTGAAGTCTAAAATGACACATTTTTCTTTATTTAAATTCTACTTTAGAAATATAAAATAGAAATATATGTGCAACTGTAAATTCTTCTTGTTTGGAGATCTCAAGTTTGAACCTCGACGATGCCTTCAGCCATCTGTGACCAGGAGTCCAAGAGAGCTAAATTGTCTGTGCACTGACAATTTGGGTGGGAGGGATGGCACACTCTCTCTCTTCTCTGTCTTTCACAGTGTGTTTTCTCAGGCAGCCACACAAATCAGCGTGAATGCTGTGAGTGAAAGATCCTTCACTGCAGAGGACAGGCGTGCTGTGGTGTGTGGAGGATCATTGCTTTCACTCTGCTATATTATGTCCAAAATCAAAGGAATGTGGAGTACAGGTCTGTGGTTTACCAATCAGCCATATAACTAGAACAGCCTGCTATGCTGTGCCTCCTCTAGCATGCATTCGTATCCATGACAACAGGTACAGCGCTGCTTGTTAATGCAAGTGTTTACTGTTGGGAGAGTGTGAAAATCATTCTCACACATGTGGCCCTTAAACACAAACTGCCCAATGCAACTTGTGTGACCTCAGGGCTGAAGTGTCCTCAGGCTTGCTAACTGATCTGGGAGAGGTTTATTCTTTCCTGTTATAGTAATACATTTACAAGCAGGTACTGTAGGTGTAAACAGACTGTATTGTAGTCATGCTGAGTTACTAGAAATAGTGTGTAGCATTTTCAGGAAAGTTACATATTGTATATGTGTGTGTGCACTTTTGCACGTGTGTGTGTGTGTGTGTGTGTGTGTGTGTGTGTGTGTGTGTGTGTGTGTGTGTGTGTGTGTGTGTGTGTGTGTGTGTGTGTGTGTGGGTGTGTGGGTGTGTGTGTGGGTGTGTGTGGGTGTGTGTGTGCAGAACGCAGAAAACAAGTTTTTTGTATGCAGCTGGCTGACACAGGTGCTTACAGAAATAACTGGCATCCATCCAGATGTGGACTACATACACCATAGTGGAGCACACAGGAGCGACAGAGACAGAGGAAGAGAGAGGAGGTGGAAATGAGGAAAAAAGGACAAGATAGACAGAGACAGAAATTCAGACGGCAGCAGACCGACTGTCTGTCTAGATTGGTAATGGACGTGGAAGGCTGGTTTTGAAAAAAAAAAATCACATGCACTATAAATCCCCCCACCCATCCCCCCAAACCTCCTGCTTCTTTGGCATGGCTTGGCAGACAGACAGAAATGCATTAGCACTGGGACTAAAAATAAAGTGCTGCTCAAATTCCACGCCTGTCCTCCATTTGACTATTCATTGTATTGACAATCTCCAGTCACAATGGGTACATGTTCACTTCTTTTAACATAAATTTTTTATTTTATTTTTTTTCATTTTATTATCATTACTATTCTGGATATTAATCAGAAAATCATAACATGCATGCTGTTATGCAGGTATGAGGCCCTGATATTAGACAATGTTTACTTTCTGAAAAGCATCAGGTATTCCAGAGCAGTGCTATACAGTATAGCATATGCTGTGTTCACATTTATTTTACATTTAAACAGCAACATTTTTATATATGCACAAGGGCTACAGCTGAGCCATAATCAAAGCAGGTACTTTTACTCGTGATTAGGCCAGTAGGTTTCTTCCAGTCTTCCAAGGTTCTTTTAGCAGACACACAAGGCAGGCTGTGGTGTATTGGAAATCAATCAGGGCTTGTATAAAGCCTGAAGCTTTTACCCAGTTGTGAGTGAAAGGGGGAAGGGGTGCAGTGGGGTTGTGCCTCAGAACAAGGGATGGTGAGCTAAACAGTTACATATATATGGATATCGGAGACGTACAAAAGAAGGGCCATAAGGTTAGGCTTGATTGTCCAACTTAAGCACTTCGATCAGTTGTCTGAACAAAGGTGAAAACTGAAGAAGTAAAGTGGTGGGGAAATGAAACTTGTGTATCATCATATTATTTATGCTAATTTATTAATGAAAGCATTAAGCTATATGATAGCATCCTAATATACCATAAGATATAAACATTTGATACACCGTATGACCAAAACTTTAATGGTTAAATGACAGTTACACCCATATGTGGTTCTTCCTGTATTTTTGTCCTGCTACTGTATGTACTGTAGGATTGTTCAGGGCTGCAGGCTCTGGTGAGTGAGATCCCTGTCTTTAGGCTGCACATCTCTCATTTGAGGGCAGAGGTGGCTCAAACAGTTCTTGGTTGTTGATTGGAAAGCCCTTAGCCCTCTCTGCTCAAAGGGTGCTTAATCATTTCTGGCTACAACATCCTAAACTGGGCTATATGATTATTGCACTGTGCTGTAATGTATGTATATGACAAATAAAGGCATATTCTTATTCTTATTCTTCTTTGATCAATTTTTTTTTAATCCCACCATGCAAACAATTTCACACCATGACGATTAGTTGACTTGGACATACAGTACAGTACTGTACCACAAGTACACTGAGTTAAATTCAGTTATCATGACTTTTCAAATATTTAGTTACACAACCTTATGTCAACAAATATAAAGGTCTGTCTATATCATTAGTTGTATTGTTATAAAAAGTTTACTTAGGCATCATATAGTATTATGACTAGCATTATTTAAGCCATTACATTTTACTTCACAAGAAATTGTTAAACCCTGTTCTCTGTCTCTCCATGGCTGTTTGTCTTGAAGAAATACATTATGGTATAGATTACAAATGATATAATTAAATAGCTTTTAAATAATGTATGGAATTCTTTTTGCTTAACTGATCATATTATTTCATGATACTTCTGTTATAGAATAATCTGACTGGAAGGTGTTAAAACATTTTTAGCTGCACGTTTTATATTATTTTGCTCATTCAAATGTTTCATCATTTCCATAATAACTTACACAGTAACTTGTCTAGGATTTTATATTCTCTCCAAATAAACATGTGAAAAACAGAATACATGAAGAGTATAAGACTTCAGGGCATGATAGTACTGGAAAATAACTAATGTTCTGCCCTGTCCTGTTTTATTTCTAATCTAATAAAACATGAAAAAACATATACTTCATTATTACAATTGATTCTTTAAATGTAATAATTTATTATATTAATTCATAATTATAATGCTGCATGCTACAGACATTGTGAAAAAAAAGAAAATATAAATTTAATTTGATAAAATATATTAAGTATAATAGGGGGGGACGGTGGCTTAGTGGTTAGCACATTCGCCTCAGACCTCCAGGGTTGGGGGTTCGATTCCCGCCTCCGCCTTGTGTGTGGGGAGTTTGCATGTTCTCCCCATGCCTCGAGGGTTTCCTCCGGGTACTCCGGGTACTCCGGTTTCCTCCCCCGGTCCAAAGACATGCATGGTAGGTTGATTGGCGTCTCTGGAAAATTGTCCGTAGTGTGTGAATGCGTGAGAGAATGAAAGTGTTTGTGCCCTGCAATGGGTTGGTACTCCGTCCAGGGTGTATCCTGCCTTTATGCCCGATGACGCCTGAGATAGGCACAGGCTCCCCGTGACCCGAGAAGTTCGGATAAGCGGTAGAAAATGAATGAATGAATGAATATTAAGTATAATAATAAACATATTGCATGCCAGCAGATTTCATTCATATATATCGGTTTATTTGATAAGATGTACATTTTTTAATTGTTGTATTAAGAGCAAATACAGTACAAGACAGAAGTGTAACACCTCCTTCACTTTTGCCTTTTTCCTGCAAAGTTTATAGGTCATATATCTGAATATTCATGTACTTCTTCTTGATATAGTTAATCAGATTCTGCAATAGTTAATGCAATCCTGAACCCATTCAGTCCCCCAACACTGCTACCAAGACAGTGTAGAGATGCTGTTGCTTTTAATTTCCTCCAGGTGATCTGAATCCAAAAGGTGCCTCCAAGGCATTCCCTGTTCTCTTACCACAGCTTGTCTGAAACCCGTTTTTTTTGTTCCACAGAAAAACTTGCACACTCCTGTATTAACCGCCTAATGCAGCTCCAATCCAATACAGAAGTGCTATATATAACAAATTATCTGTTACCTCGTCATGTATGTGAGTTCTCCATCGTCGAATGTGTTATCAGTGTGGTCCAGCTACACATTAGGAAACTCAAACACACAGCCATGGGAATTCTACAAGACCTATGAGAGATCTTATCTTCTGCAAATAAAGCCAATCTCCAAGGAAATAAACAGGAGAAGAGTGTACAGGTGGCAGGTCCAGAGGGCAAACACATTTCAATAAGCAAAACTTTTTTTTTTTTTTTACTGTAACTGTGGAACGTGCCAATATACATAGAAAGGCTGTTTTAATAGATTCATATCTATCTATAACACTTTTGAACAATTCCCTTCAATCCCTGAATTTAGTATACAGATCAATCTTATATGTAAATTGCCTTATATGTAACTTGGGTCAATAAAGCATCATAAATATTCAGACTGCCACTAAAGACAAAGACATTATTTTTCCACCTGTTCCACACTATGGACGATTTAAATCAATTATATGAGAAACAAGCATCTGTGAATGATTGGCTGAATGGAAACTCTTTTCTCCCTGTGTTTTTATTCTCCTGTGAAGATTAAGTGTCCTTCTCTGACATGCAGCCACACCTGGTTTGTTTACATAACAGTTTTGCTCGTGGGATGATGCTATAAATGGCACGTTGCTGTCTCTAAAGCGTTCCTGCTGTTGTGTGATCCAGCAGTAATGAAACATAGATGACCTGGTGGTACCTGCATCTCAATGGAGCGTCAATGGACAGTTAAGTTGGAGAAATTTAAACTGACTAAAGCTCACTGAACCAGAGAGTGACTCTTTAATGACAGTTATTGTAGTTCAAATTGGACAAAGTAACTGATGGCTTAATCTGCGCATTTGTCTGTTTTAATTTGATTTGCCTCTCAGTTAAATCAAAGACATTTATGTATTGATGAAATTGAAGCCAATAGGACAAAATGAGCAATAATGTGTGTCTCTGTTGTCAGACAAATGCCATCACTATACTTAATGTGTCTGTAAAAAGCACTTTCACAAGATCTATTTCTGACACTCAACACACTCAACACACACACACACACACAAACTCAACACAGAAAGAGAGAGAGAGAGAGAGAGAGAGAGAGAGAGAGAGAGAGAGAGAGAGAGAGAGAGAGAGAGAGAGAGAGAGAGAGCAGTGTGCAACGGAAATTTAATAAATCAGATTACCAAAGCAAGACACTAATATTTCTACAAAAAAATTCTACAGCAATTGAATTTATTTCTGGAGTCTTAAAAGGGTTATCAACATACCAATACCAAATACTAACAAATTTGTGTGCGTGTGTGTGTGTGTGTGTGTGTGTGTGTGTGTGTGTGTGTGTGTGTGTGTGTGTGTGTGTGTGTGTGTGTTGAACCTTGTGCTTCCATATTTGTGTTAAGCAACATTTGAACAAGTAATGGTAGCAAACAGCCTCCTCTGTTGTGTGAGTCATTCTTTCCAGTTTAGCTCTAGGAAACAAAGTTATGTTACACATACTGTATTT
Source organism: Tachysurus fulvidraco (assembly GCF_022655615.1). NCBI lineage: Eukaryota > Metazoa > Chordata > Actinopteri > Siluriformes > Bagridae > Tachysurus > Tachysurus fulvidraco. Next base: position 19,522,017 of record NC_062523.1, on the reverse strand, counting down.
AGCATTTTACCCACTGTTGGCTAAGATGAAACTAAAAGTCAGGGATATTTCAGAGGGATTTTCAACTATTGTTTGATAACGTTCATGTCCTGTCACTACAGAAACGAGCAGTGTGCCTATCTCGGTGTATTGGATCAGATATCTGTTCAGAACAAACAGAACCACAGAGAAACACCATAGCAACACTATGGCAACAGCAAGGCGGAGAATCTGACACACACACACACACACAACACACACACACACAACACACACACACACAACACACACACAACACACACACACACACACACACAACACACACACACACACACAACACACACACACACACACACACACACACACACACACACACACACACACACACACACACACACACACACACACACACAGGCCCTCAGGTTATCGGTCATCTTGGATTAGAACCTGCCATACAGTACATAGTGAGAGGTTTAGAGTAATGTGTTAAGGAGGAAATCTTTCTATTGAATTTATTTAAACCTACCATTCCTTATACATGGCCAGATCCAGGAAAAGGGCCAGCTCATGTAAAAAGTATGAAGAAATACAGAACCCTGTGTTCCAGTATAAACATCATGTCTTATCTCCTATCTAAACGTAAATGCCGTATGAAGTGTTTAGAGAACACAGAAGAATTTTTCCAACATATACACACTATATGTTATAAAGTGCATGTCCTTCTGCTTCTGTTAAGTTAAACAGGCACAACATGCTACCATTGCATTATGATAACATTACACAACATTACACAACTCCTCAACAGTGTCTCTTGGTGCATATGTCTCTGGAAATACTCTATACATTAAAAAAAAAATAACGAAGTTAAATAAAATGCAATCTTCAAAATGGTCAAAAGGTCAAATAAGAATTTTTTAATGACCCTCCTGACCTCCGAGCTTGAAGATTTGATCATCAGATACTGATCTGAATTATAGATTATAACAGAAATGTCAAGAAGATGACCAAAAGTTACAATAAAAAACAATAACAATAAACAATAAAAATAAAAAAAACTGAGATGAAAACCATTAAGTTCATATATTTTTTTCATTTTTATTAACTAATAAAAAGTAAAATTGTTGTTGACATAATCTTTATTATTTGTGATAATGGAAAAATGTTTTGTCTATTTTGTCTTAAGGATATGCAACCAACCAATAAAAAAACAAAACAAAAAAACTTCTAGTTTATTCTATACTACATAAATGTGTGTAATAGGTTGGCATCTTAGTACATATGTGTATTAGCGCTGTAAGTGTAACCCAGCAGTACTCTGAAGACAGGCCAGCTCTCTGCAGCGTTGTGCTAGTGTGAAAACTGTGAACTTTCCTCTCATTATCCCAATTGCTTCCTCCGGATGTCCAGTGGGAAAGGGAGGGGGAACATTAGCCTTCACTGATCCTCTCAGAGCATTTGGACAACACTAACTGCAGCATCCCAGAGATTTATATGAATGGTTATTGCTTTCAACTCATCAAATAATGCTATTAACAGAAGATTTAGAATTCTGTATGGTTCTTTGGGTGAAATGCTTAAAATGACAAGCTTTACAGTATGCCTATATCATATCAGGCTTTATTACAGGCTCTTAATGGTAGCTGAAGAGCATTGTTTTAGCATCAGTTCATTTGGTTCATCTGTCCCCTGAGACCTACTGAGAATGAGCTGAGCAGTGTATTCTCTCCATCCCTCCCTTTCTCACTCTCATTCATAGTATCTCTCTGCTCTTCCCTCATGTGAATCCCAGAGAGCGGAAAGCAAATATGATCTGATGCTTCTAAAGTGTGTGTGTGTGTGTGTGTGTGTGTGTGTGTGTGTGTGTGTGTGTGTGTGTGTGTGTGTGTGTGTGTGTGTGTGTGTGTGTGGCCAGCTGGCAGAAAATGGCTTTGAACAGTCAGGGTCAGCTAATGGGAAGTCTGAAATATCCTGCTCTGAAAGAGGAAGTGAGAGTGAAAGGGAGATGTTAGGAAGTGAAATATTTATAATAAAAAGGGAACATTGATCTGGCCTGCACATTTCCTTTAGTCCTAACTGTCACTCGGGGAGCTGGCTGTTGTTTTTCTGTAGGCCTGTCACAAAAGAACCTATTGCGCATGGAGTTTAAAATAGATCTCAAGATGAAAAAGAATACACAAAGACTGGTCTTATTGTTTAGAAAGCATGTGAATGTGGCCTTGACATTTGAACAAATCAGAAATGATTGTGAATCTACTTGACATACACTTTTCCAAGGTCAGAAGGTTGTTTTTATGTGTGTCTGTATAATGTATTTGTATGTGGTCAGATGACATATGGAACCTATGTTTCCCCTTCAATCCGTCCTCTTTTCTGTTTGTATTATGTTAAGCACCTGCAAGGTTATAATCAGTGACCCTAATACTAACTGGTTTTAGTAAGCAGAGATATTGGAGAAGGCTCGCCACATCAAGTCTAGAAGTTAAGTTTTAGTGAAGTTTTTAGAAGTTTTATTGTCATTTCAACCATACATAGTGAAATGTAATGGCGTTTCTCAAGGACCATGGTTCTACATAGAACAACACAGAGTAAATTTCCACCTCTGTGACACGTTTTGCTCCCCGTTCATCTAAGTGGCCTCTCTGTGTTACTGGCTCATTTCTGGATCACTACTGCTAACATATACACACTCTCAATGAGAGAAGCACTACACATGTGCCTCACAATATGCCCAGGTTTGGCACTGTTTGGTACCCAACATGGGGTTGCATGCTTATGTTTAATCACAGCAATGGAAATAAAGAAAAAATGCTTTACGCAATGCTTGCACTTAGCGTTGTTCTTTCTGGATTAGATCAGTTAGGTTTCACAATATCTAAAATCACAAGACCTGCTATCAAAACAGTTTAAGCACATGTCTGTAATGTTTAATGCTTGCATGGATTGGATGAAACTCTCCTTACACATTTCACTGTCTGCTAATCGATTTCACTATCTAAAAAGAAAAAGTCAAAACTTCAAATCACCAAAAGGAAATTAACCAGTTTTCCCCTCTATGGTATCCAGGAAAATACAACCAGGTGTACAGTATGTAGGCCTTAGACTCAAACGTAGCTAGCCACATGTGTCCATTAAAATAGAAATTTATTCATGTGCTGCAGTGGCAGAGAAAGACCAGAGGGATTTGCTCATGGATTTGCCAGGGAAAGTTTGGAGATAATTAGGAGTCAGTGAGTAACACTGCTGTTGTCCCTTTCTACATGGAATTGAGCCCAGTTTCCACCTGAGGCAACACAGCACAGAACACAAGCTGGAAATTTTTCAATGATTTTCATTTCACAGCACAAGCATCATGGAGCGTCATTTATGTGCTTTTTCACAGTGCATAGTAAATGTACTGTGCAAATATGTGTATTGACTGACAGCTTAATAAAAACCCTGCTTTACCACTTATATATGATGAAATAAAGTTTACTAGCCCAGTGAGACTTCCACTTTTGTGCTCAACAGCAATTTCAGGAAGTTAAGAATTGTGACCGATTGCTGTGGGCGAATGCTGCTGAAGTTACATTATGTCTTATGTGCTGTTTTGATTATGGGCATGGACTTTACATAATAGCATGATATTATATTTCATTTTGTAAATTCATCAGCATACAAGCATTCAGTTGTACAGCAGTGACAAGTCAGTGTAATTACTGTGTCTGGTGTGAAAAGGGCTTTAGGCATAAGATACTTTATTAATAACTGATGCCTTGATGTGGTCCTAAAGCTAACTCTGGTGTTGAAAGCAAATTTCAGTTTTAATGTCATGTTTTCCTTGTAAAGTAAGAAATAATAACGACTTGTTATGGGGAAATAATTAGTGTTATATGTGAAATTACATGAAACAATGCAGACATGATTATTTTCCTATAACAGCATAACCAGAAGTGTTTCATTTATCTTATATCATTGCAATTTTTGAAACAATTACAGTTTATGTCATTATATACGTGTGTGTTTGTGTGTGTGTATGTGTGTGTGTGTGTGTGTGTGTGTGTGTGTGTGTGTGTGTGTGTGTGTGTGTGTGTGTGCCCCACATCAGCGTTTACTGAATTTAATAAGGAAAAAAAAATCATGTTACTAGAAAAATCATCTGTCTTAATAGATAGATAGATAGATAGATAGATAGATAGATAGATAGATAGATAGATAGATAGATAGACAGATAGATAGATAGATAGATAGATAGATAGATAGATAGATAGATAGATAGATAAATAAATAAATAAATAAATAAATAAATAAATAAATAAAAAGCTTTATTATAAAGAGTGGGCAGTGGAGAGTCTTAATACAAAAAAAAGTTTCTTTTTAGAGAAATATTTGCCATGGTAATAGTTAAATGATTTTCTTATTGCTAAATATTTTTTTAATTGTTTGTTATTATGCATAGATTGTGTAAAGTGTCTGCCATACATGTCTCTGTGAATAAGCTGCTATTGTAGAAACAACATTCCCTTTTGGTTCATAGATAGATAGATAGATAGAAGATAGATAGATAGATAGATAGATAGATAGATAGATAGATAGATAGATAGATAGATAGATAGATAGAAGATAGATAGATAGATAGATAGATAGATAGATAGATAGATAGATAGATAGATAGATAGATAGATAGATAGATATGTGAACAATTAGTTCACCCTGTTAAATATTTAGTTCTTTATTAAGAAATGTCACCATGTCGATTTCTGATCTTGTTTTAATTTGTTCCTGTAGATCAAAGTGATGTAATCGCTTCTAAACAAAACAAACAAACAAACAAACAAACAAACAAACAAAAATCACGAGTATTTCAGCTAAAGAAAAAGTTAGGAGTCCCTGTGCCCTAATAGCTCATATTTCCCCCTTTGGCTGAAATAAAAGGGGTCTACCAGTTTCTGACATCGACTTGAAAAAAGTTTTTCAAAATCAGAATTCTTTCAGCTATATGATGTTTAAGGGGTTTCTTGCATGCACAGTCCGTTTCAAATCACCACACAGGAACTCAGTAGGCTTTAGATCTGGGCTTTGACTTGGCTATTCCTGATTTCTCCATTTTTTAATTTTCAACTAGTCCTTGGTGGATTTATCGGTATGTTTTAGTTCATAGACAGATTGGCTCACATGTTCCCAAAGCAACTTCTTATACAATGTAGCATTCATAGTGGATTCTATGATGATGAGCTGGCCAGGTCCTGCGGCAGCAAAGCATCCTCAAACCATAACAATCCCACCTCCATGTTTCACAATTGGTATGAGGTTCTTTTGGTGAAATGCTGGATTTCTTTTAAATCAAACATGTCCTCTGTTATGGTCTCCAAATAATTCAATTTTATACTCATATGTCCAAAGCCCATTATTCCAGAAGTCTTGCCCTTTGTCTCTGCGTTCTTTGGAAACTTCAGTCATGTTTGTCTTAGACAGCAAAGGTTTCCTCCCATGATCATTAAAGTTGTGCAGTCTCTTCTGACTGTAGATTCATGCACTTTATCATCAACTCTAGCAAAAGCTTGCTGTAGGTTCTGTGATGATATTTTAGGGTTTTTGGAGACTTCTTTAAATAGCTTGAATGTCCTTACCTGGTCATGTTGGTAGTTGTTTTAAATGTTCTTCACTTGCAAATGATTTTCCTGACAGTGGAATGGCTGATTACAAATCATTATGAGATCTTTTTATATCCCTTACCACACTCATAAGCATCAAAAATCTTTTTTCTGAAGGCCTCAAAGACCTCTTTGGATCTCTTTGGATACCTCTCAATTAAGAGCAAACCAAACTAAATGTCTGAATGCCTTCAAAATGTTCTGTAACAATGTTCTAATATTTGAACCTGAGGCCATTTTATCCATTGTATGTTCAAATAATTCTTTGGCTTTATTTGTTTAGTTATATTACTTGAACCTTCCAATATTGTTAAAATGAAGATCAAATGCCCATAGGTTTAACTATTAAAATAACACAGGTTTTCATGGGTGTCCTAAGTAGATAATGAATACGAAGAACCTTGAGAATCTACAATAGAATTATGTTAATTGCTGTAGTCAGCTAAAACTCAGTAAAAGTGTTATCAGCTGTCACACACAAGTGAGATGTTGTACAATGTTAATGTGAATGGTAAGTTATGATCTCCTGTTATGTTCTCTGTGACAATGATTCTGAATGAATCTATTGGAGAATGAGCTCCGCTGACTCTGTAATGTCTTGTAGAGTGAGTGAGACCGATCATCCATGATGGAGAACAGTTTGTTCAGTGACCTCCAGTTCCTCACTCACTCAAATGAATGTGAAAAGTGATGTGTCCATAAGTGTGAATGTGAGTGTCTGTGATGCTCGAATCCCAATCCTAGTGCATCTCTGAACAAATAACTGTCAATCGATTATTCAGTTATTCATCTTCAAGGATATCATTAAGTAACTAAATGATTCAATACCTCAAGTGAAACTAATAAAATAAGGAGTGTACTTTGGATACAATGCCTTATTACAGATCCTGGGCTTTTAAGGGGTTAACCAAAATTCCTTTCTTGCTCCAAGCCCTGGAAATTTTCCCCTGACTTCTCAATATATATATATATATATATATATATATATATATATATATATATATATATATATATATATATATATATATATATATATAACATACTTCCTATGTGACAAGAAAACCCGAGGTGTCATAAACCGTTCAGCTTTTTATTTTTTTTTCTTTCGAAATTTTCACAAGGGGAGAACTATATATAAAGAGGAGAGATTGATTTGTCTCTGTCAGGTAAAGATGAGTGAAGGATGGGGTTCTTTTGTCTGCCTTCCCATTCAGAGGATGTCACAGATGGACAAGGAGAGGGGGATGGGAGAGATGGAGAGAGAGAGAGAGAGAGAGAGAGAGACACACGTTTATTTCATCCGTCATCACTGCTCTCTTCATGCATGCCACACACTCATTGTACTAGTATGTAGCTTTTCAATTGACAATGTTCGATTCTTCTACACCGGACCCTTTCTCATTATTTCAGACTTTACAAACATCATTGTTACAGTTCATGGATGGTGTCAAAACACCAGCAGGTGTTTCAAAGGCGAAATGCAAAACCCCAGTCCTAACACAACACGAGTAGACACCTAGAGAAACATGAAAGCAACAAGCTTTAGGCAAAACAAATACTCTGGAACTGCAGAATACTTATATGGAAGAACTGGAGGTAAAAAGAGCGAACAAATGAAACTGATGTCAGTAGCACAAAATGGAGACAATGACCTAATACGGTAGTGACGCTAACGGACAGAGCACTGTTGTGATATTCAGATTGCAATGCGATGAGAAGAGGCTTTTTGGGATTTGTGCAATGTGTTTCAGCAGACTCAGTGTTACCATAATCTGTGAAAAGAAATAAATACTCTTCTCTTTATTTTGCCAGTTCTGGTTCATTTGATATCCAAACATTGGCAGGTGACCCCCATGCTGAGTAGACTTGGAGATAATATCAACAGGAACATGCTGTTGTGTCCACAAAGAGCAGTCACGCGAGCAGTCCACGCCCAAATCCTGGAGAACACACACACACACACACACACACACACACACACACACACACACACACACACACACACACACACACACACACACACACACACACACACACACACACACAAATAAATTGAGGAGATGTGACAAGTCAAGCCATTGTGAGGAGTTGAAAATGACAGTGGCTAAATGTGACAAGCATGAAAGCGCAATAATTATTGTCATTCCAGTCACAGCTTCATTTGGATTATGTTGGTTTTTTTTTTTTTTTTTTGCCCTCATAGAGGTCAGTGTGTTTTTGAGCAACAAACAAGCAACAGAACAAAATGTGCAGTGCTAGTCAAGCTGTGTTATTCAATCTAGAAACCTGAACTTGATAAATCTTATCCACAACACGCTACTCAAATTTTATTCTCCTCAAAAACAATACCACATCTTTGAAAAGCAAAATGAGCTCCTGACCCTCTCACATATCACCCCATTTTTTCAACAAAGATTGAGATGCTTTTGATGGAAAGATTAGTTCAGTGCTATTCACCCTGTCTATATGGAGTGTGCTTTTCACTGTGAAAGAAGATGAAATATGGGTGTTGTCAAAATGGCAGCTGAGAGTCAGATCAAAATATAAAGACAGTGTTATGATGATTGATGGCTGGAAACAAGACAAACACTGAAAGACGCACATTGATGGATTTTCTGTTCATATACTTCTTCATACTGCAATCTGTAGATGTGTTTATGTTCCCCATTGGGGCTGGAGCCGGAGGCTGGGTTTGCCTAATTATTTATTTAGCCCCCTTCCCCCCTACATCACTACCTCACACAATAAAACATTAATTCCCCAAAGAGCCGTGTTCACCCCAACCCCCTTATTCACTGTGTGTGTCTGTGTGTGTGTCTGTGTGTGTGTGTGTGTGTGTGTGTGTGTGTGTGTGTGTGTGTGTGTGTGTGTGTGTGTGTGTGTGTGTCTGTGTGTGTGTTTGTGTGTGTGTGTGTGTGTGTGTGTGTGTGTGTGTGTGTGTGTGTGTGTGTGTGTGTGTGTGTGTGTGTGTGTGTGTGTGTGTGTGTGTGTGTGTGTGTGTGTGTGTGTGTGTGTGTGTGTGTGTGTGGTGTGTGTGTGGTGTGTGTGTGGTGTGTGCCACACTACACACACCTGATAATGGCAATCCTTTGTGACAGACATCACTTCCTGAAGAGAGTGTAGTAGGGATCAAGCTTTGGTTATGCCCCCCGCCTCTCTGTCTGTCTCTGTCTGTCTGTCTGTCTGTTTGTCTGCCATCTATGATCAAGCACAGGTTTAAATCCCATAGACAATTCTGTGCATCAGTTCTTCAGACACAGCACCTGGAAAGATTTGATAAATGTTATATATATAAACACCAAGCAATTAACTCCTAAATTAATAAGCACATCACAAATATTTCAGTCTAATCATATTTATGATTTAAATGTTTTCTTTGTGATCACTTAATTGCAATCCTCTGGGGTCCCTGGTGGTCTAGTGGCAGGATCTTGTGCTCTCACCACCACAGTCCAGGCCTGGACAGAGAACTGCCCCAGCCACTGAGAGGTTAACTGTCAGTGCCTGTCCCAAGCCCAGATGAAAATGAAAGGGTTGTGTCAGTAAGGGCATCTGGCATTAAGCATGTGGCAAAATCAAAAAGCAACCCGAAACAGGGAGCGGCTGAAACCCAATAACTGACTGACAGAATTTCAAAAATAACTGAATTTATTACTGAAAACTATCGTCTACTTTCTGTTTTAAGGCAGGCGAATATTAAGATGGTTGAGCAGCATAAAATGCTCTGAAGACCTTGACCTACAATGCACAATTTGTCAGGAAGAGCTGAAGTTACTGAAAGGGTTGCCAGGTTTGCATTTTTATGCCAAATTGGCCAACAGTCTGCAGTTGCTGAGATCTTATAATCTTATCGCAACGAATAATTTGAAACAAATCTATTAGAAGGGAAAAGTATAAGTTCAGACAGTTTGTTCAGTACAGAACAGCAGAATAATCTGCCAAAATGAATGCTGAATGTGGTACATTGTTTGACATTGACTCTTAATAGCCAATTATATTTACTCTAAACATTCACTAGATAGTCTTATAGCCTACAGTACATAAGTCAAGTGTGATGGCTCTCAGTCTCATTTTGTTTGAGGCTGTGATGTTATTAATATCCTGCCATCACAATATTTAACCGTTAAAGGCTTAAGCCGTTTGTCTGTGTATACATTTAAAACACAGACAGACACACAGGCAGACAGACAGACAGACAGATAGACAGACACACACACACACACACACACACACACACACACACACACACACACACACACACACACACACACACACACACACACACACACACAGGGTGATGGGAGGATAGCTGCAGCAAAAAGGTACATTAGTATATACTGTATAGTAGGAGTGCAGGTATAACTGATTTCCCAATAACATGTCATAGACACAATTGAAGTCTAAGGGATAACGACATAACATCCATTCAAAAGGGCACAACAAGACATATGTCCTCATTGTCACATCACAAATCACTTTTATGGGAAATCAGAAGCCTGTAGGAGTGCAGGAGAGCAGGTGCACTATCACACTCTTTTAGATGGATCTCTCTCTTTCTGTCTCTTATATCTGACTCACAAATTTGTTTGCTTTCCTGTTACAAAATATAACCACTGGTTGTTGAACATGCTGTACTTGGCACCCCAGGAAGACATGGGGTGGGGGGTGGGGTGGTCAAATGTAGAATCAGAATTGTAGAATTGTGTGCAGAGACACAAGAAGAGGCAAGGACATGAAGGAAAAAAGTGCAAGAGTGATAGAAATTAGGGTCAAATAGAAGAGGTCAGGGAATTCTAGGGACTTGAGACTCTCATGGTCTTAATATAGATGAAAAACATTCCCAAAGAAACAAATACACAAATGCCGTATCTGTATTCAGTAGGAAAGAAAGCAAAGGAGCAAAAAAGAAAAAAAAAACAAAGCAAATTCCTCAATTGCACAATTCACTCAGCCGGTAAACAACAGCAACGCCTTCGGTTTCATCATCATCCTTTCATTTGCTCCTTGGACTCTAGCCCAATCTGACAGAACAAAAACAACTTACTTTCCATCCCAAACACTACCCAGGTCACTGTTGTGCTTTTGGCTAATATATCAACTACGAGACCACACACTTGATAGATCATTTCTGGGTGTGTCCTGGTCCCAATTTTAATACAAAAACAAACAGTGTGAAACAAATACTGCCTCAATAGAAGCAAATGGAGGATGCATGATAATTTATTGAGGAGAGTTGATTTAAGGTGAGATGTACATCTAGTTTCATTTCAAGCTGGATTTGTGTTAGCTGATCTTCAGCATTAGTGCTAGTTTAGGTTGTGTAGTATCCCCCAATATCAGCCCCTTACCCTCGTCTGAGACCGAAAGCGGACCTTTAGCTGCAGCCAAGCGTTCACAAATGGGAAAGACCTAGTTATGTGAAAGGAAGAAAGAGGATACATTCCACAGACTTGTCTGAGCAAGGAAAGAAAGAATCAAATGCTAAGAAATGGAGGGCATGTGGTTCATTCTCACATTATGATCATATTTCTCCAGAAAAAAGAATAGGTATGACAAATAGCTTGTTTATTATCATAATCAACCACTAACTTTTGGCTTTGCCAATGCTTTTCTCAAAATGAAAAAAAAAATATGCACCATCAGTCAGTGTCTTTTACCCAGAGCAAAAGTGCACACCTTATAAACATCTTGCTTTAGCTGATATTTTTGCTTTATTTTAAAGACACGGGCACTTTTTTATGTTGTTGTACAGATATCAGTGTATGTTGTTTTTGTGGCCAGCTCCGGACTTTTTTATTTTTTTTTTTGTGAGAATGTGTGTGAAAATATTTTCCAGCTTTCCCAGGTAAATCTCCCGCATATTTTCTTGCAATTTATATAGTTCCTGTAAACTGGGACGCAGGGTGGAGAAAAAAACATGCACACCTGCAAGCGCACTCCCACACATCAGTGACTACACACATACACAACACAGGTGAGGTGTGTGAGGATCCTGGCACAGTCACACCCCTTCCTGCTGATGATGCTTGTTCTGGGAAAGACAACAAAGATCTAGGAGCAAAACAGCATGAGAGAGAGAGAGAGAGAGAGAGAGAGAGAGAGAGAGAGAGAGAGAGAGAGAGAGAGAGAGAGAGAGAAGGGTGGGAAAAGAGGGGAGCAAGCATGAGCTCACCTTCTGACTCCGTGCCAAACTGACAGTGACTCATCCCACACAAGACCTGCTCAGGTGTGTGTGTCTGTTTGTGTGTGTCCCAAGAGCCCTTTGTTTGTACCTGTCTGTGTTGGATTGAAGTAGCTTCTTCTTTATTATTTGCAGTTTTCTAGAGCCCTAAGGCTCCTTGTGTCATTTTATTAAACATTTCTGAAGTTGAGTGTCCGTGCATGAGTGACATTGAAGCAGACCAGAAAGAGAAAGAACAGAACAGAAAGAGTCTAAAGAACAGAAAGAGTCTAAAGAAAAAAAAAGAATATACACACAACAAAAACATTGTACTAACGCTTACAAAATGCATTGTTAAAGCGACATTGAAGAGGTACGTTCCTCTTTCTTCACTAGTAATCAGCAGAGGAGCGTAAAGCGTCACACACTCCTGTCTTTATCACATTCATCTACTTGACAGATAACACGCAAACAAAGGAAACACACAAAATCTTATATTGCAGACTGCATGTTAGAACATCTTCCTTCCTTGCACTCTAGCATGGCTTTGTTTAGGATCAGTATTGTGGCTTTTAAAAAGTCAGTGATTTCCTTCCTTCTTTGCTAATCAGCAGAAAAACACACCACTGTCTCTGATTAAATGGCTCCATTAAATGGCACCTTGTTACACCCCAGTCCTTTAATGTTCGTTTCCATACCGTGTGTTTGTCTTCATATCAAGTTTGAAAATTACAATTTGGCCGATTAATTGAGCCAGAATCTCTTTTTGATTGTATATCATTAAAATTACACATACCGATTCAATCGGAGATCTATTGTTCAATCCATTGGTACCTTTTTTAATGCAGACGTGAAAAATCAATTTATCATCTAACATCATCAAGAAAACCACAGAGCTTTTAACACAAAAGATACAAATGGTTGTTGACCTGCACGGGTCAGATAATGGAGATGAAAAAAATACAAGCACTTAACATAGTTTTGTAGCAAGTGGACCGGGAGCCCTTATAGAGATTTATAGAATCATGAAATTTGCTCAGGTATTGATATTTCATCCCAAAAACCTGGTAACATCTACCATGAGGTTAAGTATCTAGATTGCTCACTCAGTCACTCACTAATGATGGCTCCTGAGCAGTTCTACAGAAAAGTGCTTGCCCTACCATAAGGAGATCAGGGTGATGCAGTGGTCAAATCATCAGAGAAATGGTTTTCGCACTAGATGATCATTAGAGTTTGGTCTTTGGAAATTGAATCCTAATGAAATACTGTGGTATGAATCGTAGTGGACAAGCAGCATGGGTAAGTGGTCCATGTGTGTCTAGCCTACAGATGGATGCTTATCAAATATTAAACACAGAGGTACTGATCATTAAACCGATGGTATATAGTAAAACTTGGAATATTGTCTGACTTTACTGATTTGCAAAAAAAAAAGCTTTAATGTTAATAAAACACTGTGCATATACAGTATACAGTCTTAAGCAGAAAAGTTCACTCTTCATTTCTCTTTATTCTATTATTAAAGGATGGCAACAATTCTGAAGACTGTATATGCTGCACTACTGAAGTCTGTGATTCTTGCCCTTTTACTTTCCCAGCTTTTCTTTATTTTCCACAACTCCTACATTCCATTCTATAAAAAAGGAGGATTCATCATTTTGGAGTGAAATGGTTTCCACCCAGAGCTACAGCCAAAGTTATATTCCTTAGTTATTTTCCTCTCCAACATTCTCGCACCAAAAACTGAAGGTGTAGATAGCTCTCATAACTCAGATTAAATAGAGTTAGGGTTATATAGATTCTTATAAAAACATGTAAGAAGAAATTTGACTTTTGTGAAAGCATGTTGCTTTTCTGTGTTGTACAAAAATAGATCTATAGAATTTATTGATTTCGCATTTTCATCAAAACACAAAAACATCAAGACCCTTTGCCCACTGGTTCTGTGTGTGTGTGTGTGTGTGTGTGTGTGTGTGTGTGTGTGTGTGTGTGTGTGTGTGTGTGTGTGTGTGTGTGTACCGTGTCTACTGATCTCACAGACGTGGCTATCTCCATGGTGATGAGTTTGGGATGAGGAGCTGGAATTGTGGTGAAACGAAACACACCCACTCAAACACACACACACACCCCACACACACATAGTGCCCATATTTTGATTCAGCATCATTCTGTCACTGATGCACTGACCCACACTCACACATATGTAATGGACTAGACCTCTCTAATTTCAGGAAACATCCCATTGTCTTGTATCCTCCCCCAGCTGACAACTCGTGTGGTCCCTGAGGAAAGGAGCAGACTAGAGATTCTTCCCTTACACACAAAAACAAGCAAAGCACTCAGTCTAAGTACAGCTTACACTCTGTACACTTTCTCTATTTAGCATATAGCTGAAGACGGATGTTATTGCACATGCGATATAACAACTGTCATGACACTGAGCATATAACGGCTTGTGTCACATCATGAATATCGCCAATTTCTTGACATCATACATTATTAAATCTCCTTTTATCTTGCTAGGCATTAAATCTTATTCATTCATAATTCATTCATTCATTGAACTCCAGTAACCTTTTATTATTTTTATTTATTCAGATCTTATCCTGGAAATATTGTTCCTGCCTCATGCCCAGTATTCTCTGGATAAGATCTGGATATAGAAGGTTTGAGGCAGGAATACCACCTCCAGAAGACACCAGAAAACATGAAGGAGATCCCATAAAGAATGTTTTTTTTTTTTATATTTATATGTTATTTATTTTTTGCACAGTGACAGCAGATCTATACATTATTGAGAGCAACTTGGTAGTACATTAAGTACCTTCAGGGATTTGATCCTGAGCTCGGGTTACTCTCTGAGCGAGATTCCTACTGTACATCGCAAAATCGTGCCTGTAGGCGGATTGGTGGAAAAACCCAGCCTGAACAGACACCCGAGAAAAAAAAAGAAAGATGTAGAAATGTATAGCTTAGTTATTTTTATTTTGTCATTTTTCTCATCAACAAATAAGTTATAGGACAGTTATAGGACAGTTTAGTTCTAACTACCCCCTTATAAATAAAATTCTTTATAATATATTCCTCAAATTTACTTTTTTCTTTTCTGAAATGCTTTTAGAATATTAAGAATTATGATCATATAAAGATATATAGAGACACTATACAGAGATCGTCAGGTAAATCCAAACATTGGATCAATATTTACATGAGGAAAGTTATGTGTATTCAGAGACGGGCAATGCAGCTGTTTATGTGAATTTTCTGGGTGTGCCATTCAGATTACGGAGATTACCTGTGTGTGTTTTCCATGCCTCTAACGTTGCCAGATTTGTGAATAATAGCATCAAAGTTTGCTTTTTTACACTTTGATTTTACACTTTTGTGGAACTCTGAAGTTTGTCTAAATCTGAAGTATGAATACACATGTGCACAGTTTCTATCTTAAATCTTCTCTACATATGCTTATTGCATAATCATGGTGGTTCTCGTACCTATTTCTCATATAAACAGGTACCTATACTCGTACCTGTTTAAGGTTCTTTGTTGATATCATGAGACTGTTATACTGTACAAACATCATTAAAACAATGTGTTAAAGTTTACATCAAAAAGGTGAAAAGCCCATGGGATGTTTAGAGTTTTTTTCCCCTAAAATAATGTCTAAATTATTCATCAAGCCATATTCAATATTTTTAAAGAGTCAGATATCTCACAGCAGTATCATGCTGTATTGTTACTTTAATGCAAATTGTTTTGATTCCATAGGCTTCTTCTGCTTGGAGTCTGATCACTTGGAGGCCACCACTGCTGTTGAGGATGGAGACACATACAGCCTAAAGATACATGGGTTTGTTGTGATTGGTACCACTTAGAAACCACAAAGATGGCTTTATGACCATTACCATGATCAGTTTTGCACTCAAGATTCTTCAGTGATAACTTCAACAAGACAGATGTCATGTAACTAGAATGAATTTTCTGGTTGCGCAATTGCACATTTTGACCATATAGAAGACCGTTATAGAAGGGATATTATTTATAAGCACAGTATCCGGTGTCAGCCAGATGAGAATAGGTTCTCTTCTGAGTTTCGCTATATTAAAGCTCAGATCCTCATTCTGCTCAGATGCACAATATCTCTGTGTAATGTGTAATGATTAGAAGATCTCTCTCTCTCTCTCTCTCAAAAAAAAAAAAAAAAAAAAAAAAAAAAATTTTAATTTTTATATTTACCATTATAGCAGGTGTGTAGATTTTTTATATCCATTGTAGATGTATTTGGGGTGAATTTTCCTCCCATGTGCCCAGTGTATTTGGGACTGGTTCTGTATACAACGTGACACTGAGCAGAAAATAACAGTTACTAAAAAAGGGAATGAATGAAAGAGTGAATGAGCCTGTAAGTGGTGCCTATACTGCTAACCCGTCAATTCAGCAAAACCACTCAAGCTTGTGTTGCTTGTAGACTGTCCTACCTTACAGAAAAAAAATACTTATTGATATACATCAGATATGTTCTTTTATTTCTGAGTATTTCTGGCTTTGAGCCAGTTGGTGGTCAGGTGAAGGTGTGTGTCACTGAGACAGTTATTCTGGACTGCAGGCGAGTAATTACTTATGTGACATTACCATTCATCATCTGTCCTCTTCTAATTACATATGCTGAACAACTACAAGGAAGGACGTCTATTACTTTTAATAAAACAAATTTGTGGCCAAGTTGGCCTATAACCTAACTTGGAGGAGACATGTATGATGACAACCTTCGAATGATCGCTTTTAGTGAAAATCCTTCCTGGAATCTATGTGGTTGTCTCTCTCACATAGAGAGCTAGGGCTAGTTGACAAAATGATTGATATATGGGATTACACACTGAAACCTGGTTTAGGGCTGGGATTTGATGTCTGCCTTGTTGAAAAACATGCAAACTACTTACGGGCAAAGACAGATATATATACTGTATACATTATATGTCTATCAGAACTGGCACATCAGAACATGCAGGTGTGTTATTTAAGAGATGTTCCAATTCCAGTTGGATTCCATCTCATGAGTATTCCAGACATTCCAAGAGGAGATGAAGTCTTGCACACTGTGTCTTCATCACACACACTGCAGGTGCTAGCTTTCTTCTAAGGTCCCATTTGGATGATATAATGCACCTGAGGCTTACCAAAAGTTCACATGCTCTAGATTATATGGGCTGACTACTGTAGTATAGTACTTGGATGATGTTCACGTATGTGCAGAGATGAAACTATATCTGGGGAAAAAACATCATCGGAACTAAACTGAACATGAACATATGCTTTTTTTTTTTTTTTTGTAGAAATTTAAGTCTTAGATCACTCCATCACATCTGTGAGAAGAGTGAGAAGTGAGGCCAACCCTGTGAGGATCCTGAGGCATCTAGTGATGTACCAGCTCTAACAGGATTCAGATATTCAAAGAGAAGATGCCTACTACATTTGGTTTGTGAGGGCAACAACCTCCTCCAGACTGTAATCCATATGTAATCCATCTCAGAACAAGATCAAACAGAGACTCAATAATCATTTTTGCATGTAAGTTTGTATTTTTTTCCCCACCTCACCTAGACACACCCACTCCAGTCTCATTTAAGTGACCAAACTGATTTAATCTCATTCCAGACTTAATTATAATTTTAATTAGTTTGAGAATTAATAATTCTTAAACATATCTTTTAGCACATGAAATGATAATCCCACTATCTAATTACAAATTCTGACATAGTCTGGGTTACAAAGCCATAATGACCTGCTGTGTGCTTTCACTGACATCTGATGTGACTTCATCTCACGTTATCATTATAGTCCTTACCCTGTTAGATACTGTAGATTAATCAGAGAACAAAAGGTCTGTGTGTGTGTGTGTGGTAGCTCTGATGTTCCCTGGGAAGCAAGATGAATTAAGACATCTGCTGCCCTGAAAGACTGGACTGATTTTATGAAGTCTTTCATGACTGCTTTAAACCCAGGCTACAGACAAAAGTCCTAAATAATGACAGAACAGACGGACACTTAACATTTCTTAAATAACGTTACTGTTTTATTGCATGTGGCTATTCAGAATCATTACAATTTCCAAAGCAATACTAACTACACTAAGATTAAATTATCTCTTAATAGCATCACAATGCGTAGTATATGAAATATATACAATGGAAGACACAGAAATTAATTAAACCAAGGCTCAAAATAGTAATTTTTCCCTACTGAGAAAAAACAAATCATCAGAATAAGAACACTGCTCAAATCACTTGAATCACTGGTAAGATCCAATACCAAAAACAGCTAAATTTTTCATTTAAAAGTTGGCTGAAAAAAAAGTGTACAGCAAAACAAACCCATGTGTTTTAGGGTTTTATCAAACTTTATGAACACAGCATTTATACATACGGTTTCTTTCTGTAAACTAATCTTTTAAAAAAAATGTAAATATTGCATATGCCTTATGTTAATTTGTACCTATGTAGCTAGAGCTCTCGTATCAAGTATTGTTTAATTTTATTTGTGTTTTTATTTTTTTTTTAAATGTTACAGCAGTACAAAATATTTCCTTAGTGGCATTCGTCGTGCAGTTTGCACACATTTACAAACATAGCAAAGAATTAGAAAAGAAAACCTCCGGGTCAAACATTGTTGTTTGGCCAGTACCTTCATTAGTGCTTTAGCTTTTGGGGAAATTTATTTAAACATATACTGTGTCTGTACAAATACATTAATGTATTATCTTTAACTTAAAAAAAAAAAAACTTTCCAAGGTCACAACTGCACATCAGTTGCGTTACCATTATATATACATTATTTACATTATTTACAAGATTCCAGGCAAATATTTCATATACTTAAACAAGTCACGTGTATCAGTTCCACTTGTTTAGGTCATTTGTATAATGACAGTCATACTTTTGAGCCGGTTTTGTTTTGTTACGCTTTACTTTGTAGGGAGCTGCAGAATACTCTACATTCAAATTTGTCTTGTGTTACAATCGAACAGGTTTGTAAGTGCAAGACAAAGCACTGGTACAGACACGGTCCCTGTCTGACGCCCCATGCAGCAGCAATGCTTTAAAGCCTCCCAAGATGTCCCTGAAATGTGTCTGTCCCATTAACCAACTGCTTCACCAGTGTAACTCAGAGCCAACCAGAAGCAAGCACATGGAGCTTGTCCACATACTTGAGGCTGTCCTGCTCTAAAGCAACGGAAAGGCCGCAATTAAAGAGTAAAGATATATAGTGGTGAATAAGGGTTAGGCAGCAGGAATCATTATCGGATCATTACCCATTCAACAGTGGTGGATTAAACGGTGTCTGTGTGCTGTTTCTCTCTCGCTCACTCACTCACTCACTCACACACACTGCGTGTGTCTTGAGTGTGTATGATTAGTGTATGTTTCTTTCTGGATGAATTCCTGCTTTGCATATGTGTGTGTGTGTGTGTGTGTGTGTGTGTGTGTGTGTATGTGTGTAAGTCAGCATAATGCTGCATCCCCTGCCATCAACCAGTACTTATAAATAGAATAATATTAATATATTTTAAATATCTGTGTAATACTTAGAAGAAAAACAGTAATAGAGGAAATCTTTGATTGCAGAAGTCACTTTCCATGGTGAAAGCCACTTCTACTGCACTTAGAGACATTCGGTTTCAATGGCGAGCGGTCTGTCTTTGATACTTTGTAAATGTGTTTAGGTCCATAACAAAAGAAAACACTGTTTGACAGTCAGTAAGGCTTTGGATTGGCATCTTTTATGACATTCAGCACTGAAAATAAATAGTTTTTTTAATATATATATATATATATATTTTTTTTCATATGCAACTAAAACCTGGCTTTAATCTGAGGTAGGGTTTTTTAAGCGATTACTTGTTTCAGTTAACTGGTGAAGATGAAGACGAAATGCCACCGTGGTGCAGCAACCATCCATGCACACACACATATATACATACATACATACATACATACACACGCGCATACCATCTCTTAATGCACACATATAAATAAATAAATATGTGCCATGTGCAACATCTGGTTATGCCTGTATGCTATGTTTTGTGTGTGTGTGTGTGTGTGTTTGTGTGTGTGTGTGTGTGTGTTTGCATGTGTGTATATGTTTGTGTGTGCATGTGTGTGTGTTTGCGTGTGTGTAGGTGTTTTTGAGCATGTGTGTATGTGCACGTGTGTGTGTGTGTATGTGTGTGTGCACGTGTGTGTGTGTGTGCATGTGGGTATGTGCACGTGTGTGTTTGTGCACGTGTGTGTGTGTGCACGTGTGTGTGTGTGTGTGCACATGTGTGTGCATGTGTGTATGTGTGCACGTCTGTGTGTGTGTGTGCATGTACACGTGTGTGTTTGTGCACGTGTGTGTGTGTGTGTGCACGTGTATGTGCATGTGTGTATGTGTGCACGTCTGTGTGTGTGTGTGTGTGTGTGTGTGTGTGTGCATGTGCACACATTTGTGTGAGATATGCAGATGTTACACTCCAGGTTTAATTCACAGGTTTTTGAATGGGGGGGAAACTGGCCTCTTAACATCCAGATTACTCAAACAAAAACCAGTGGAGCATAAACAAGAAGATGATGAAGAAGAAGAAGAAGAAGAAGAAGAAGAAGAAGAAGAAGAAGAAGAAGAAGAAGAAGAAGAACTGTAGACTCTATGAGAATGAGTGTGGAGTGACACACAGACAGATGTGTGGTCCAGCCTTTGTTTTTTTGTCATGAGTTTGAGTCATTTTCAGAGCAGCACAGAGATAGAGGACCACATCGCAGGGGCAAAGAGCAGGTCAAGTGTTTATGTTGCCATGACGATAGGCATTCATACAAGTTGAGGGGTCAAAGATCAGGGGAGAGTTGAAGCAGCAGCAGCAGCGTGGCCCATCTGTCCACATCACCGCCTCTCCTCCTTCTTCCTTGTACCTCCTGGTCCAGAGGAAGAGCTGAGGAACCAGAGCAGGATTGGAGTCTGGATCTGTTTAGTCTGGGGAGAAGAGCAGATGAGAGGAAAACAGATTAATGTGAGGAACATAACCATGTCCAGACAAAGACAGACACATTCACATGAGCCAAAAACAGCAGAACCTAACAAGCAATAAATCATTGTTTTGTTTTGTTTTCTTCTGAAAACAATAATAATAATGAAGTCATTGCCTAGGCTTTCTACTCACTGCCTTTTATGGACTAACAGCATTTTAATCTAGTTTGCTGATTGCCAATTATTTATATGTACATGTGAATTTTTTCAGTAGCAATGGTTTCCAAATAGCATCACTGGTGATATAACTGAGAAGTAGACGTGAAACAATTACACACTCGAACCCCCTCTGTGTCCCTCCCTCTCTTCTTTACCAAGTAAGGAACATGCTCTCCTTTGCTGTAAGCAACTGAAAGTGGCAGGTGCTGAGACAACACAGACACTTGCATTTAGTATCAGGCAGCTGCGTGAGTTTTCTTAAGTCTCTGAACACGGGAATACAACACAACAACAAATCAGACACTCCTGTATTATCAGTGGCAGTTTGTCACCCAGATCATTGTCTATTAATATATTAAAATCCGTAATCCTGCAATTCATTGAGATATGTAATAAGAGACAACATGATAAATGAATTATAGAAGCAAGGTAAAGCCAAAACGTGGAGGACGTTCACGATCAAAACAGACCCTACGCAGGCCTCGCCTTCGTGCCACACAGCCAATCTTTAAACCCCCTCAAAGGCTCACTGTCCTTCTAGAATACAAGCTGTTTTTACAGACTTGCAGCTACAAGCAATAAAAACATGCAGTACTTGTGAAATCTTCACATTGGTTGTTAGGAAACTTGAACATTTCACTACGTAATGATCTGCCTCTTGAACTGTTTTGTTCTTTCTTTTTTTTTTTTTGGAAAAGAAAAAAAGATAGCTCTGGCACCGAACTCACATCAGATGAAAGGCTGGATTGCTGCAAGTGCTTGCTGTAAATGTAGTAAGTGACGTCAGAACAGCCAAATGAGGTGCTGCCACTTTAAGACATACTGCGTACTTAACGCACATCCCCTCTTCCCCCACCTGCCTCCAGAGGAAAAAAAAATTGCTACCATGTCTCTGGACTATGTAAATGCGTTGAGCCTGTTCTCATTACAAAATGTGTGTTTCTTTTTTAATACCTTTGGTGTTTGAAGTGATTAGTAGCTGAACCGCTTCACTTGTATTTTATAGATACACATAGTAAGATGCCACCTAGAAGTGCTGTGCGATTGATAGCTAACCTGCACATGGCACACCACTAAGAAAGTAAAGTAGCATCTATAATATTGTTGAGATTCTGTGTTAGAATGTGTTTCCATCTAGCTGCCAGGAGTAAAAACCAATTCTTCCTGAGCCAGTTCTACATACAGGCACAGCGAGTGTCAGGTAAATACCGGTGATCGGGTCTGTTTACCTCAGGACAACACCGAGATCAAACGCAGCATTCTGAAGAGTTGACTAGATGGAGCCAGACTGAGCATGGGTTTCTGATATGGGAAAGGCTGATCTCATAGCACAGAGACACAAACACCATGGCACTGTTTTAGTCCTGCTCATAAACGGTCATTAGCCCTTACACATACACTACTGACGTCATGGAACAAGAGTTATGAGTGTTGGTGACCGGTCTGTTATTCTGTGTATGTGTGTGGTGTGTGTGTGTGTGTGTGTGTGCGTAAGAGAGAGAGAGAGAGAGAGTGAGTGAGGGTTGAACCAGGACTGCAGTTTAAATTTCACATAGCTAATTAGGCAAAAGGAAGCTGAGCAATTCCAGGAGTGTCCTATGTCTGGAGTGGCGGAAAAAGTAACGAGTGAACGGGGGAGTGAGCCGTAAGATCATGAGGAAAAAGTTAAGACGGGGTAGGAGTATCAATCTCCTAAAAAAAACCTAACCTAAAAGTCATCTCACCACTCGAAACCTCTTCCTCTCTCTCTCTCGTTTTTTTTTTTTTTTTAACTCTCTTGACTTCCTGCCCTTTACTCCAAGCTGTGCAGCTGATAGCTGTAGCAGAGCCAAGTTGAGTGAGTGCACACATGCCTCATTATAATATCCTGAATGGACAGAGGACTTCAGAAGAGGGGAAGTGATATGGAGAGGTGATGCATATGCATAAGTATGTGTTTTTGTGTGTTGGTGACTTGGTAGAATCGGCTACACCCACACAGCACCGCCGCCCGGCAATTTTAGACATAAATGCATGTTTTGTTAGAGAGGCAATTTAACAGTGTAATATCATACAAGAGCAAGTTAAGAAAAATTGAATCTAAAGAGGTTTTACTTGTGTGTCTTACTCCATTTTAACCAGCATATAATCCTCTAGTTTTACACATGAATCTGTTTAAACCTATCTTTCCTGCGTGTTTTCTCAGATTCTATATGCTATGCTTTTTAAATTATATCCTCTTGTGCAAAATATTCATAAGGCACTGATACCCATTACACCCATTATGGTGACATTTAACAAGACTAAACGAGCCAAAGTGCAGAACCAGAATAAACAAAAGCAACCACAAAAACACAACATGCTGTGTATCCTGTGTCTCATCATATTTTTAAGCAAGCTGTGTTGTAATTACAGCTAACCCATGTTTTACTGTCTGCAACCTAACAAGAGCATCAACAGCTTTTCATTCATAAAACTGCTGTTAGCACACATGGAATGCCAGAGGGTGAGAGGAGTGTGTGTCTTAGACAGAAGATCATGTATACTATGCAACATGTGCTTCTTAAATGTCTCTTCTGGTGTGAATTTTCAGGGTACACATAAATGCACTTCCAATGGAAGCCATGTGAAAGCACAAGGCAGGCACATATCTAAAGCTTCTCGATTTCAGACCACCCCCTCTCCTCACATACACACACACACACACACACACACACACACACACACCACCAGAAGTCACCATCCGGTGAACTCGGTGACTCTGCCCCTCCCCCAAATTCACTTTCTCTCTCTCACACACACACACACACACACACACACACACACACACACACACACACACACACACACACACACACACACACACACACACACACACACAAGCTCATTTGTATATCACCCAGGCTAAAATTACTCAGCAGCACCGCAGCTCTCCCCTAAACACACACTTCAAACATACAGTAAGCCTAAGATTATTTAAAGGATACTGTACACGTTCATCATTTAGTTATATGTTATTCAATACGATGAAACACATTTGCACTGAAGCAGGGTGTGAAAAGAATGTGACCGGTGTAACGTGTGTGTATACACAGGTTCTGTCTGTGCAGTTAGAATGAGCTTTCAGCAGGATCTCGCTTCACATCCCACACTTCCTCTTTCTCTCATTCTGAGTAAGAGGCACAGAAAGCAGCCTCAGTCCAGGCTCTCAGTCCAGTCAAGTCCAGGCTCTTACTCAGGTAGTAACAGACAATTTTATTGGAAAATCAACATTATACAAGTGACAGTAATTAAAGACTGAACACATTTTATCCTAAGAGAGACAAACAGTGATTCCTTGAGCTACTTAATAATAATAATAATAATAATAATAATAATAATAATAATACAGTAGTAATAATAATAATAAACTTTGGTAAAATATTGAAGGTGTTTGTTATGTGTGTTATATCTTGAATATGTCGAGCGGATATTTATAAGTAAAAATCCAAGCCCTGTGTTTCCAGTAATGTGTACTTAAAAGCACAATGTCCGATCTATAACAAGCACAATCTTCAATCTAATTGTGTGACTACAGCTCAGAAGCGTTGTCTGAATCCAAATAAACGGCATTTCTGGAATGATGACTGAGATCAGCTGGCACACATGCTTTTCCACCCCATGACCAACCTGCTCAGAAAAGCAGAGCAAAAAAATAGACGGAGCCTTTAGACGTGTCCCGTATCAATGAATATAATGATGTCGTTAGTGCAAGAAGGACATAGGAAATTAGAGCGCTCAGTTTAGAACAGGAAAACGGACATGTTCATTTCACAGTCGAGTCACAAGGCAGGCAATTACTACATGCGCAGCACCCTCTTGTAAAAGCGACCAGTAAAAGACTCTTTCGACCGCACCAGCACGTGCTGCTCGTTTAGCCAGTGGAAATGTCATTTTCCTGACTGCTGTTGTACTCACGTGCTTAAACCACACACGCGTAAATACAGAGCATGAAATGTCTCCCTCATGATAAAGTCTCTGTCAGGAATTAGTACAAGCTTTGTGGGACACCACTTTAAAGAGTCACACAGCTAATCATGCTGAGAGAAGACTTACAATGTATGTTCTTTTAATGCACACAGACACAAAGGCAAATGATGCTGGTAGGGGGGTGGGGGGAACAGAAGGAGGAGGAGAAGAAGGAGAAGCAGTTGAAGAAGAAAGAAGAGAGGAATAAGAGGGAGAAATGTGGAGACTCTGTGCTATTTCCAAGGAATGACCTGATAATTTCTTAGCTACCAGGGAATCTCACACAGTGGTGTGTGTGTTTGTGTGTGTGTGTGTGTGTGTGTGTGTGTTTATTGCACTTACATTCATTTACTTGGACATTACACAAAGCTGCTTGACAATGTGTGCGTAATCCGACTTACCAATGCTACTGAGAGAAAGTAAGGTTTTAGCTGAACATCCCGACCTAGTTTAGTCTTTCCAAAGCACTCTCTCTTTCTCTCTCACACACACAAACACATACACACACACGCACACACACCATCAGTGTAGCTATAGCTAATTACCAAAACAATAACAAGCTGGCTGAGGGGAGGGATGAAGGGAGGACAGGAAGAAAGTGAAGCGAGAAGGCAGGGAGGGGAATGGAGGAGGTGGACTATGTGGCTGATACACAAAGTAAGCAGTGATGAAGAGATAAACACAACACTGACACAATAAATGCTGAAGCAGAGAGAAGAATTGCAAGAAAGAGAATACACAGAGCAGAGGATGGGTAAACATTGAAAAAGGTGTGTACAGCACACAGGAACAGTTTCTTAGAAAGTAAACGCTTAATCTCTCTCTCTCTAGTATGAGGTAGCAGATGGTCTGTAGTGATTAGTGTATTGTTAGTGTCTGTGTTTGGGCTTGATAACCACTGAGCACTGCTCCGAATGACAGGTGCATGACCCTGGCCCCCGCCATCTGCTCCCCCCATAATATCCCCAACCCACCCCACCCCACCCCACCCCAAACACACACCACACCCCACACACACACCCCTCATGAAGAAGACTTCTCTGCAAAAACCTGGCGCTAAACCTTTAATAAGGCTCAGTGAGTATTCACAAAACTGTGACCCCATTATGCAATTTTTTAATCAGACAGGAGGGAGGTCCCGTTCACCATCACACGGACCAGCCATTTCTGTAATATCTGATGGGATTCAATTACCAAGAGGATATAATTAGAGCAATTGCTCATGCATTTCTTCTATACGTGAGCCCCGAGACGTCGGTGAACATTTTAATCTCCTAAGCAATGCTGCGAATCCTTCACGCTTTCCATGTGCAGGTTGAGGTCATGGGAAAGGCGTTTGTTGTGCAACTAATTTCCACTGAGCATGTGCACGTGAGTGGGCCGTTCAGGTCCAGAGCGGCTGAAGGAAACTAATAAAACAATCGTGTCGTAAATACAGTTAGGCCTCCTCTCTTAAACCCGCTTAATATATCTGAGTAATATCTTTGTGTAAATGTGTTTTGTGGTCAGTGTATTGTGGGTTTGTTTAAACATATTGCAACACAAAACTTAGACCACATGAATTGTTTGCATTGTGTGTGTGTGTGTGTGTGTGTGTGTGTGTGTGTGTGTGTGTGTGTGTGTGTGTGTGTGTGTGTGTGTGTGTGTGTGCAGGGAGGGGGATGTTCTGGATATTGAGGGAATGATTTTTTTTTTATTTCAAAAGGAGTGATATTTCCCTGGTCCTCAAAAACCTTTTTGGTACAATAACTACAACTATTATCACAAAAAATATCAATGAATTAAATAAATAAATAAACAAACAAAAGGGAGGTTACTGAGGTAAGGTTAGGATTCAACCGAGATGCAGACAGAGAATAAATTACCTACAGTAATCATTATCCCAAATTAAGGTCCTCACAAAGATAGTAAATGTGTGTGTGTTAATGAGAGTGCAGAGTTCCCCACACAGTGTCTTTGGCATTAGTAAAAAGACTCCTCTCATCACTGCTCAGTGGAGTGTGCTGATTGGACTCGTATCTACAGCACATCAGGCTCTGCCAGAAAGAGAACAGCGCTGTGTTCTTTCACTTCAGCTGGTCTTTTGTTGTTGTTTTTTTGCAGAATACTGCTCCTGACCAATCAGAGGCAGCCAGATAATCATTAGCATATGTTTGTGTTGTCTTTTTTTTTCTCCACCCACCGATCCAAAAGTTCCTTGGCCGACGGGTACATCTTTCAGATCAGCTCAGTTTTCTGTAATAAACAGACGACTACAGGTACACCTGCTCTTCCCCGAAACTCGGCTCTAACAAAATCCACCCACACACGCTCCCAACAACAAAGACTTCCACACCCACATACACACACCACACTAGAGCTGCCCTGTCTGGGCCTTTGATCCATCCCAGAAGTGTTATTGTGTATGTGTGTGTGCGGGTTGTTTACATGAGAGGTCAGTTTCTTAAAGCAGCCATTCACTGGAGGCTTCTTTCTGCATGTCCATATGCATACTGGCTTAACTGGATTGTTTCAATGACTCGCCACAACCTTGTGTAGTCTCCCTGCAGACATGTACCCCATGTAGGCAGTGTCTCTCTCTCTCTCTCTCTCTCTCTCTCTCTCTCTCTCTCTCTCTCTCTCACACACACTACTGTAGAGAAGTAAATACCTCTATTCACATTTAAGCACCTATGCTATATAAACAGAGCATTGTTTGTCTAGGATCTGAAATTTGTCTGGCTGCCAGGCATACAAACCTAATAATCTCTCTGAGCATTAAAATAAAAGTTCAGCTTGTTCTGTGAAAGTTGTTTTGGTTCTTAATTACCAGTAGACATTCCTGTCTCCGAGATAGAGCTCTGAACAGACTGCATTCCTACTCTGAAACCTGGCACCTGACAACTGATAAACAGCGTCTCTGCCATTCACACACACACACACACACACACACACACACACACACACACACACACACACACACACACACACACACACACACACAAAATTGTTATTAGGTTATGAATTTATTTAATTGATGTTATGCCTACACCTTAATCTAATCCTGACTTTAACTTAAGTAACAGAAATAAACCTTTTGTCTCTTGTAAACAAAAACTGCAGTTTTTTTTTTTTTTGAAGAAGAAGAAAAGCACTTTTCTTTGTAGGAACAGGACTGATATCCCTACAAGGTCAAAACTGGCAGATACATAGATACACAATTTGCGCTCTCTCTCTCTCTCTCTCTCTCTCTCTCTCCCTCTCACACACACACACACTCACACACACACACACACTCACACACACACACACTCACACACACACACACACACAGGGAACGAGAAGGAATGCAAGAGACTATATGTCCAAATTTGGGGAATATGAATAACAGCTTGAAAAGCATGAGCATGGAGGCCACACTGCCATAAAATCTTATTGTAGCACCAAATCAGGTACCCTTCATCCTCATATTTAATATCAGGATTAAAAACTGTGCCACACGTTCAACATCACGTTCAGTAAGTGTAGCACTCCTACCGATGCAAACCTGTTTCAGTGATCACTGCTGCATGGAGAAGACAGAAATCAACTGCAATCAACCTTCATAACACATCAGCTAGACACGCATTTCATACATTTCCTGTTTTCTAATAGGAGAGCAACGAAAAATGTCCAGAATTAGTTTAAAACAAACAAACATCGACAACAATCAGAGGAATATGTCACTGGATGCTAATCAGAATAACCTTTCTAAATATCAGACTATATATTTAATCTATTAGGTCATTAAGTCATTCAGACATGTCTATCGAGTGCTGGCTAAATGCAAGACTTGGATAGTCTTCCGTATATCCAAGCAAAAGGAAATGCATTGAGGAAGCAATCTCACAAAAGCGTGACAGATTAACACTAAAAAATGCACAACAGTCACTAAACTATTTTTGAATGAAAAACACTGACACTCAAGTAATCCATATCTCTTTTTTCTTTCCTTCCTTGTTGCCGTATGATTCAACGTATTATTTCGCTTACAGGAAAAAAACAACACCTGAAATGATCAAATATAAAGCTATGGCTTGCTAAACATGCAAAACAAACCAGACATTAGAGGCTGACTTACACAGCTTACCTTTCACTGCTGTTGCTGTGTCCTTAAATCCATAAAGACTGGCATGTATTGCACTCAGGCTCCCTTTGCAGCAGCTGGCAGCTTTGAATCTAACCAGAGCATCGCAACTGGCCAGTCCCTCATCCATAAGGTTTAAGGCGATGTAGTTAAGTCCGTTTTGAAAGCCTGCTGATGTTTCTCTGCACATGGGACTGCCGTACTCCTCTTCTGAGCCTTCGCTGTTCCTCGCCAGCGCAGAGACATTTTCCACGGAGGCTGAGCCATGCCGCCTTGCATCATGTGCGAAGGAGGGGAAAACGGGTGTGACGGTGGTGGTGGAGGAGAAGGTTTCCGAGCTGTGCCGTCTTCGTCCTTGGGGGTCCGCACGTATCACCTTGGCACCGCGGTCTGGGTCTACCTGGTGAGTGTCGGTGCCACCCAGGAGGAATGACTCAACCGTTCGCACCCCCATGGAGTCGCTCAAATTTAACCTCCGTGCGCAGGATGATGGGCTGGCAGTCTTGGTACAGTTAGTGGTCTGAGATAAAGGCGGAGGAGGAGAAGCGGACACACAGAATGTCATTTCAGTGTACTCATCTTTCTCCATGCCAGCCTGGCATGAAGGTGCCACCTGTGATGTGAGGTTGTAACTGTTTACTTCTCCCTCCTCTTCACTTGGGGCGGGGCAGACTGCCAGCTCTGGCATGCCATCGAGAGGGCTGAACAGAGCAGCATCTCCAGACTTCTGTGTCTCTGAACTTAAATTAATGTTCATGTAGTCTGAAAGAAGGGAACTTCTCTGCTCACTGGAGGAGCCGACGGACGACACAGGGCTCTCTGTGGAGGGTGGGGAGTACCTCTGTGTAGCATGGCTAAAATCTATGTTGATGTACTCACCAGGGCTTTTGGGCTCAGAGGGCAAAGGGTGCTCATTCATGCAAGGTAGCGTACGAACCAAATCCAGAGACAGACGCGTAGGTCTGCTGATCCTGGACCTGTGGAGCATGTTGTCAGCTCTGCTTTGCTTCAGAGAAGAGGGATTTATTTTGGGAGCTGCCTTCTCTGGCTCCTCCACAATTTTCCAGTTTTGTAGGCTCATGAGGACATATTGATCACTGTCACCATTATCTATTTTCTGCTGGAGTTTGTAGCAGCATGGCAGAGAGCTGTGAGAGAAAGGTTGTCTGAGAGAAGGGTGCTGTTCTATGCCACCCACAGTCGTGGGGTAGTAATCTGGGGGGGTGTCGGAAATGCACGGGTCTACAGGAGACATGTTGAGGTACTCGGTGTTGGCTAGTTTCCCGTCTGAGCTGTCCACGGAGAGTTTAGAGCCACTTAGCATCCTCATGTAGCCACTGTCATCCAGAGAGCAGCTGCAGGGTGAGTTTGTCCTGTAGCTGTTAGCCACAGTGAGGGGGTGTGTCCTAGGGTTGACAATCTGTTTAGGGGCGGAGACACACATGGGGCTCATGGGCATGTAGTTTTCAATCTTACTACCCACTGTTGCCACACCAGGTGTCATTGGCATGTAGCCATCATCACCTAGGTTACTACTGGAGCTTTTTTGTAAGAATCCAATTGCAATATCACCATAATCCTCAGGGTATGCTACTTTAGGGGATGCAGTGTGCGAACTGCGACCTGAATGCCCAGCATTTTTGAAGGTGGCCCTCATGAGTG
Source organism: Tachysurus fulvidraco (assembly GCF_022655615.1). NCBI lineage: Eukaryota > Metazoa > Chordata > Actinopteri > Siluriformes > Bagridae > Tachysurus > Tachysurus fulvidraco. The sequence goes on along the minus strand of NC_062523.1, from coordinate 19,491,272 downwards.
TGTACTCGTCCAGCGAGGCAGAAGACACCTGTGATTGTACTCTTTTCTGGTGAGGCATGGTGAGAGAGTACGTCCGCTTTCTGTAGGCTTTCTCCAAGTCCTTGACACCCTCCTCCACCATGCGGGTACGTCTCCCATGGCTATGTGCAAAAACACCGTGCTTGTCCATGATCATGTAACCATACAAGTCACTGCCATCCCGTGAGGGAGGCGTCTCAGCAAAAGACTCTGGCGTGGAGCTTCGGTGAGACGGTAACGTGTGTGGTGCATCTCCTGGACTGGAACCGCACTCATCACAGGAGATAAAGCCGGCGTCACTGGGTGAGCCTGCTATGGAGGCTGTACAGCTGGCTGGCCGGGCACCACCATTCGAGGGCAGACTAACGGGACTGGCATCAACTGATGGAGGGGAATGAGACACGGGCATGCACATTGACTTACTGTGCTGAAGAGACGAGGTTTCAAACGTCCTACAGGGGCGGGCTGCCACCGTGTTGGATCGGCTCAGATGTGTCCGGTTTACTCCGGGGCTGACGGGACTCCCCGCTACTGACAGAGACACCGGCCGCGTCGTCGTGCCATCTCCCTCGCTCGCCGCGCGCATTCGGCATGACGTGAATTTGGCTCCGGGTGACGAAGCGGCCACGCTGTCTGTTCGCGAGCGCCGCGGCAGTCCCGTTTGACTCGGCGGTAAATGATTCAAATGCCGCCTCGCGGGCACAGAAATTGGATTCGTGCCCGATGACTGGCTTTTGCTGCGTGGCCGGAACTCGCACATCAGCTCCTTCATAGCCTTCATAGCTTCCAGTATCGTCTCGTGGATGTTTTGCGCCACCACCGAGTCGTCTGCTTGCATCCACAGTTCACCGGGGCCCGTGGCGGCTGACCTGCCCACCTCAATGAAGAAAAAGCTGTCCGAGTGACCGCAGCGCCGGATGTTCATTAGCTGCAGAATCACAGACGCCACGTCCGTATTCAGTTTCACAAAACTAATCGTGCGGCTCGACAAACACAGCCGGTACACTCCGGTCAGGTTCCGGCTCTGTCCAAGTCCCCTGGACTTCAGGTTCACTTGCCAAACCTCCTTGTAAGCGGCTGTGAGCGGCGTCACCACGCCGTAGTTCGCCTCGTCGAATCCGAGCAGTGAAGAAGCCGAGTGAGACGCCGTTCCCTCACACGCCCGGCCCTCGTTCATCAGATCCGTTAGGACGCCAAACCAGCTCTCCTGCTCCTGCTCGTTGTCGGCGGCCACGGCGAAGTACTCGTCCTTGGTGTACAGTGCGATGAGGTGCTTGTGCTTGGCGTCTGCTCGCTTGTTGATGTTTAGACACGAGTCCAGTGGTATGATTCGCTTAGCAGCCGCCTTGTTCCTCCATTTCTTCTCGCTCTCGTAGTACTCAAGGCGAGCGGGGAAGCCCTCACTCTGAGCCTTCAGCACGAAAAAGCGCTTGTGTCCGTGTTTCTGCTTCTTCAGGTAGCCACACTTTTTAACACTGTTGCTGGAAAGCGAGTGTCCGACCGCTGGCGGCGGACTCGCCATCCTTCCAGTGCTGTAGATTCAAAAGTGTCACTTTGATGCAACTTGGATCCAGAACCGACTTCTAAAGACTCCTCGGATTTGATTCTCTCTGCGCTGCGCTCAGCTTCGCGTCTCGTATGCGGAGCTGTTAAACAGTAAATAACCCGTATCTCTAAGTGGCTGGAGTGAAGAGGAGGAAAAAAACATATGACGTCCTACACATCCAGCTACGGTTACAAAAAAAAAACAACAAAAAAAAACAGGAGGGAAAAAAATACACACGCACTGATACGAGGCGGCGCAACGTTAGGTGAAGAGGCGTGTACGCCTATCTGATCGGGTTATTCGGCTCATTGGTTGAACCGACTGAAAGATAGTAAAACGCACATCGCATGCCACAATCAGACCACGCCCACTAGAGTAATAAGCTCCGCCCACAACTCTTTCAACCCAAAGGCTGCATCCCAAAGCGCAGATGCTTCTATAGCACTAAAGTGTACGATCACACAGATCTGGCTGTTAGTAACTATTCCAGTTTTTCCTCATTTCTCACAGTTTTACTTTTTTTTTTTTTACTCATTTCTACGCATTTTTTTTCCGCATGGATGTAATGATAAGTGTCATTTATTGCACACACTTCATGCTTGTGTTTACTTCCTTCCCGGTTATGGATGTAGGAGATTGATATGTGGGTCTATTCGTATTAAAATGACAAATCTTGCCAGGTATAAAATGAGGGTTTGAGCTCGTGTGTCTTTTCTTTATTGACTTTATGAATAAGATCATTTGAATGAGAACATCATATTCATGTCCCCACGCTGTGGGGCGTTCCTACATGTAGATTACAAAGGAAAAGCGCATCGGTTCCGGTCCACGTCGCGCCGTATCCTGCCGGAATCATCATGACGCACCCGCTTTATAAGAAATCATTCAAGCGAGAAATTGTAAACAAGCGAGCGGTCGTGACGTTGCGCAACCGGAGCTGCGTGTGTAAGTCCTGCATCTTCGGCGTTACTCCACTGCCTCTAGCGTCTCTATCTGAGGTTTACTGAGCGCTCCTGATTCTATGCCCACTGCCCATTACACGTTATAAAAATGCTTTTATCAACCTCTGATCTAATGCAGACTCAGCCCTGTTTCTTCTGATGATCTTTCGTCATCAGGAGGTGTCCGTTATTTTTGGAGGTGATGGAGGAGGAGAAGGATGATGGTGATGAGGATGACGATGGATCTCTGAATGCGTCACGGGCTGGATCAGTGCGCATGGGAAACATGGCACATTCAGGTCACTGACTGCGGATATGTAGCTGTGCACACATGAAGCCAAAATCACGGACTTCCGTCTGACTATTCACTGAGGGCACCAGAGACGATACTGCAGTCAAACCATAAAACAGCATCAAATCAGTGTGCGCCTTTAGTCCACATTTACTACTGCTGCTTATCCGGGCGGTTAATGCACCGGAACTGCAGCGCATATTTTACACCAACACGCTATACTTAGAAATGAAACAAATGTTCCGGATGGTATGTAAGTAACGCAGACTATAAATAAGGTGAATACGGAAGTAGATGTTTTGTGTAAAGAAGGATAGTGAAAAACACTAATCAGTAAATCAATTTCATTTATAAGTCTAGTAATATATTCAATAATGAAAAGAAGCAGATACGCAATTTTAAGGTTTAGGTTACCAAAGGTCGGTTTTGTGTTCACTGAGAACTATGCAATAGTGAATTAGGAGTTATGTGTTTTTGGGAACAGCCAGCCAGTATGTAGAACTTATTAATGTGCAAAAAAAAAAACATCATAGATTCAAATTCTGAGTCTGAGATGCCAAATTATACTTAAGAGTAATGGCCAGCTGTTTACAATGAACAGATGTGCTATATTATTTAACAATTAATTCAGACATTTCTCTGGTATGATATGAGCTCCATCCATACATCCCTTTTCTGTGTTGTTGTTGTTGTTTTTTTGCACAGGGTCATGGAACCCAGAATCTATCCCTGCATGGGACCCACACACATTCACACATTAAGGACAATATAGATGTGGCGATCAGCCTACGACGCTGCATGACCTTGTACAGGGGAGGAAACAGAGTACTTTGAGCACGGGAGGAACATGTGCTCACATGGTGGAGACAGGAATCAAACCTCCAGCAATAAAGATACTTTTGCCATTAAGCATGTAAAGACATGCTGGTAGTTTAAGGGTTTCACCACAGGTCACAGTGACCTGAATAAACTGCTGAAAAAGATTGATAACCAACTTTTATTATTTAGGAAGTGTAAGTAAGGTGGAGTAATCCACCATTCTCCACTCAGTTATAAACAAAAAATGTTTATAAAAATGCTCCCCAAAATGTGATAGCTTAAAAGAGGAATGGTTCCTAAAAGAATCATTTTATCAGTTAACACCTATTATAAGTTGTTACTGTTATATAGTATATACATAGAAAATAACTGGGTCACTATATAGGCTTGTTACCAGAATGAGAAACGTGTGGACCTTTAACAGACTGGTTCAGTGCAATATTAACTTACACATTTAAAATCCAGTGTGATTTCAATTTTTCTCAAAAGACAGCCTTTCCCTGCTCTCTCTCTCTCTCTCTCTCTCTCTCTCTCTCTCTCTCTCTCTCTCTCTCTCTCTCTCTCTCTCTCTCTCTCTCTCTCTCTCTAAACGGCACATTGCTCCATATCACCTAGTTTTCAGCCACAAGGTCAACTAAGCTCCAGTTATATATGGGTCAATAAAACCAACAGACCACTGATTTGGCTGGTATGGTTGTGGAAATGGAATCAAATTACGGAGTGACATCCCTCTGTACTACTGCTGTCCACCAGTCATGAATAACTCAATTGAGCCGGACAGATTCGGCGGCCAGCTGCCCAGGTTACACACGGGTCATACAGAGCCTAGGGAGTCTTTATTAATGTATCTGAATTTCACACTGTCACTTTGAAACAGCATGACTGAGCAATTGATTCATTTAACATCCTTAAGTGAGTACAAAACAGAAAAGACAGCCACTGTATTCTTTTGCTCTCCAAAAAGGTTAAGTGAGTAACTAAACTTTTTTTTCCAGTTACTCATATTTGGGCCATTTTTCTGTTCTTATATACATTACATAGTCCAGAGATGGTTTATTGTCATGCATCCTGGTTCGAACAATTCGTTTCTATCATTATTAGACCTTGTAGATGTAATTTCCTGTGATCTTGTCATCTGTTTTGTACATTCTCTGTATGTACTGATTTAATAGCAAGGTGGGTCCATGGATCACAGTCTGTTAAAGTTTATCTACATTGTAAAGTAATTAGGGATAGTAGAGTAAAAGTACTTCCCCACAGCTTATTATCAGAAGCACAATGTCAGCCCTACCCTCTCTCTTTCTAGGACAGCTTCAAAGTGGCCATGTGTTGTGTTTGCTCTTAAACCACACCACTCCACCATGCAAATCAGTCCACCATAAAATTGCAGTCAAATGCATGATTCTTTCAACTGTGAAACATGTTGTTAAATGCAAGCACACTCAGACACGCACCATACGGCCCATCTGCTCGTCCTCCTCTTCTTTGTTGGATATTCATTGAAAGATGGATGCGTATCATCCTTAGAATTATATTATACAGTGCTCCAATAATAAAGACTTCATTAAATAACAATCAAATTCTTATTTATATGATTGTAAAAGAGGCTTTTGTGAAATGGATGCACCACATGCATAATTCAACTAAAGGTGTAACAGTGGTAATTAAGTAATTTTTTGATTTTATGACTTTTTTTTAACCAGGTTCCTGCCATGTAACCAGGTTCCTGCCAGGTTCTTGCCAAACTTTATTATGATATGAACCATGGACTATGACTGAGTGTTGCATATTAAATGGTTGTAAATAAAATCACTGTATTCCTACTAGAATCCTGAAACCTGAAATCCTCTTTGTTGTTTGGTAATATGTTTATGAATTTATGAATAAATTGTATAAAAATAAAATGTACCCTTGTGAATAGTATTCTGGTAAATGTGTGTGCTTTATATACAGTACTGCAGTCTATTCTAATGCAAGTATCAAACATTGTATAAGAAGCTATGTGTTTAGATCAAAATGCAGTCTGTGTTTATAAGGGTGTATCTTTTATGAATATGTTATTGAGGTTATGACATTGAGCTACAAGGCCTCCCTGCCTCCCTGTTTTGTTCTGTTACTAAATACCACAAGTGCTAACCACATAATCTCTTGTGAAGAAGATTAGAATATTCAATCTGACAAGATAAGCTCAAATGTGTTTGTGTGTTTATTCATAGGGATCAGCTTTACCCTTTTAAGTGTTATGCTACCACAATCTCCTTCATTCTAAATGAACAATGACACACTTGTGCTTCAATCCCAGCCTTCCTACACCTCAGACCAAATCAGCATAAACATCTGTGTATCCACTGTGTCAAGCTCAGATTCACAGCATATCGTTTTCACTTTTATTCCATACAATTTCTTTATTGTTTTTGTACATCACATTGTTTTATCGGGTGTAATAAAATAAATATTAATATTGATTAGTAGACAGAGAGGGCCATTTATGTGAAATTAATGCGTAAAAGCCTATATCTGTCTTTTCAAGCTTTAAAGAAATACATGCATCTGCAATACCAATTAATATTAAAGCAAAAAGCAATCACAGTTTTTTTATGTACATGTCAATACATATATTCACCCTATAGTGTAGATCATGTAATCTGTCTCGTGTCATCATCAACATTCTATTACAGTTTAATATCGTCTCAATTTCTTCTAGGCGTTTCACAGCAATCCAACTAAATGTTACTGCACTTGTAATCTCCTTCATCGACAAAATGCATTTAACAGCCTTGCACCTTTACAGTAAGCGATATCTTTTACATCATCTTTGGGGTCTGCAAGGTTTCAGCAGTGTCCTTCCAATGGCTTATTGACTAGACTGATTATGTCTGGATTAAACCAGAGCAACGCCATAGAATACAATCAAAGGGGCTGTCTATGATTTGACTTGTATTGGACATGATGGCACACCCCAACTTTTAGCCAATACATCAGTAATTACACCATTGAATACTTCAATTTAGATTCTCACCCTATCTAGATTAGTCTGAAAATGTCAACTACTGAAGTCTTTCTCTCTCACTTTCTCTCTCTCTGGAATGAAAGAGGTTAATTATGGGTTAATTCACCTTCGTAGTTCAGCTGAACCTGATAAAGGAAGAGTGTCTGGGTTGGTAAACAGGTTTCTAAACAATGGTTGTCTTATGTATTTATGTTATTGCATGATATTATTGGAAAGTAATGCCATAGTTTGATTTAAACTAAGCAAAATGATAAATTATGCCATAAAAATATCTATCAAAAAAAGTTTTTTTAAACTTTATTGTATAAAAATGTATTTAAGAATGCCTTGCGATAGGTTGGCACTCTGTCCAGGGTGTATCCTGCCTTGATGCCCGATGACGCCTGAGATAGGCACAGGCTCCCCGTGACCCGAGAAGTTCGGATAAGCGGTAGAAAATGAATGAATGAATGAATGTATTTAAGAATATGCGATCATTTCTTTGATAATTTGTTTACTATGCTTTTTTTTAGATTCACTTTCATTTTTAATGACCTAAAATGTTAAACTGTACAATGCTCATACAGTAATATCTACAACTGTATTATTAGTAATTAAAACTTAACAAACCAGCCAGATGTCAGAAACCTTCAGCATTATAAAGTTGCTGTATCTGCTGCGAGGCAAATCTGAAAATTTTCTGTCAGTGAAATTCCCTTATACTTAGAACATTACAAATAATCTAATCTATGTGAATGAATTTTCCTTGGCTTAAGAATACCCCAGACACCCTTGGGAGCCATTCCCACTGTTTTGTTTTTGCACCTCATCAGGGCTTTAACTGCTATGAGTTATGGAGAAAACACCAACATGCCCAATTCACCATGGTGAAATATGAATTTCATTCAATTATATTGCTCCAAGAGCATTCAGCCCCCTCCTCACCTCATCAAATATTCGACCACTGACATCAATATGCATGTCCCCATTACTGAGGCATGTGGCTCCAGAGAAGCAATGAAATTAATCAATGGTATAGCCATGATGAATTCTATTAGAGCTCATTTGAATTGCTGAAGAAATATAAAACACCACACCTACAGCTGCTAATAGTCCTTATATACACAGACCTGCCAAAGCAGTCAGTCCAGGACTCACCTGCTGCTCCGCCTACATTTCCTAACTGGAGAATTATTATAAGTTGTTTTAAATCTGTATTGCCATTCCTGAGCCTTTCCTGCCTCTGGCCTATAACCTCTGATGTTTTTAGCACTTCACCCTGATCCCCATCTTTAAACTGATCTGTCTTATTTTATTGTCTGATGAGCACCTAGACATGACTGCTTGAGGATTACCTTATCATATACGTCACTAAACAGTCTGCATCCCAGCCAGTCATAGACACTTGGACTGAAAAGTGCAATACACATACAAACAGATTCTACAAAATGAGTACTCCTTTTAGAGTCCCTGATTTATGGCCTCTGATATAGAGCCGGGGAATATTTTGAAGCATCTAAACACATACCCTAACTACAGAGAAAACATCTGTTTCATCAGCCTCTCTTATAATAACTAAGCATTATTATAAACTTGTACATTAATCTTAAACCTAGTAAAATTGTTTTGACTTACAATACACCTCAAAAATATATATAAAAAAAAACATTGTTGACTTAATGTGCTGTGCTGTTGCTTGGTCTTATCTGAACAGTATCTTTACATCCACCATGTTTCATAAACAAGCACAAGGAGGCTTTTGGAACAGGCTGAACATTTCTTACTCATTAGCGGAAGCGTTTCTCTATGCCTTCCTGTTCATCCCACTCTTATCCTCCTCTCCTCTTCCTCTTCTCACTTCTCACCATCCTACATAATCCCAATCCGATCAACGAGGAAATGACAAATGCAGAACTTGACGCATTTAGTTGATTTGAGGAGATGAGGAAGAGAGTTTTTTTTTTTCCAACTTTCTTGATATTAACTTTAATACGAATGTAAGTGCTACATGTCAGTGAGCCTGAGTAGGAGTGACTGTATGTCAATGAGCAAGAGGAGTGAAAGATCAGCTGACAAACACACACAAGTTTGTTTCTAGGAGGCTGGTTAAAAGAGGTGGTCAAAATACTTATTTATTGGGAATGTACAGATATGTAGAGTACTGCATTAGTAATACAATGCCTTATTGCCCACTAGAGTGACAGAAAAGTGTACAAGTGTGCCTAAAGCTACTATTTCAGTGTGATATAAATGTATACAATGTTAGACAAACATTGTTTAGCATCGCTGCCTTTTTATCCTGTTTCTACAATTACCCTTCTCTTTCCCCTGAGGTCATCCCATCATGCCGATAAAAGACATTAATCAACAGTATTTATTTAGGGTCACATAACCAAAGACAATGCATAATAATGCGAGATGATGGATAGCAAGTTCATGGAACCCAAGCTTGACCCAAGGTTCTGTCCCCTACAGCTCACCTTCTCACAAATCATTCCACACATGAGCAAGCCCAAATCTGACATTGCATGAAACTGCGTATGAAACAGTGAGTATAAATAGGGGGAGAGACACAAGACGGTTTTGACCAAGACAGATGGACAGATAGCATTAAATAATTGTTTATATTCTGCAGATTTCACATTTGACAGTGTGAAACCTTTTGGTGAATATGGTTTACCACCTTATATGTACAGTACTGTATCATTTCCGAAAAATAAATAGGAATAAATAGGAGGGAATTTCTTTGCAAAAGGTCGACTGGCTCGTACCAGTAGGATCTCTAATCACATAACACCATTAATGTCTCAAGCAATATAACACCTCATTGAGATTATAGGTGTGTGTTTGCATATATGGACATACATTTGTGTCTTTGCATTTTTTTATACAGGGGTAAGAGTGAATTGGGTATAGAGCCATGTGCAACAAAAACAAGCCTATAGCACTGACATACCAATTTATCATCCATGGTCTGTAAACCTGGGCTGTACAGGCCACAGAATGTTAGCTCAGAATATATACATATATATAAAACAGGATTGTAATGTTTTGAAATTCAGTATATACAGAACTGTAGGTGTTATAGGTGCAGCAAGCAAACTTTGACTGGGAAGTAGCTTGATTTTTTTTAATGAATGGTTCTGTGTATTGTGAGAGTAAAATGTTCTGAAGAGCAAAACTATGTGATTCTTCATCAATGTTGGCAACAGAATGAGTTTGTCTGTTTCTTGATTAATGTTTACAATTTTAAAGTATCTGTATCTACAGAGTTGACTGTAAAGTAAAGAAGTGGAAAGGAAAGTTCACTGGCTAAAAGCACAGAAATGTTGCACACCTGTGGTAACAATGAGGTAATCACAGCTGGACTAGACTTTTCCTCCATTCTTAGACTGTCACTCACTCGTTTATATACTACTCCATCTGGGATCTCCTGGGCTGAAAGCACCCTCAGGGAAAAATGGTGAAATTCCAAATTCAATGCTTCCTGTCTTCTGTATATCTTATAAGTTTACAGGCTTCCATTCAAGTCCTAACCATATGCCCTCCATTTCCTAAACTCCCTCCTCCCCACCTTCTTGTCCTCTCTCCTGTAGTCAATTTGTGCATTACCAAGGATCACAATGCCCCTGTGACACATTTTCAAAAGTACTTCATTCCATTTTTTGACAGTCTTTCATAGTACTTACACACATACTTTATTTAGGTCTCACAGCCATCTACACAGCAAAACCCATAAACATAAGATATGGATCTGAGCATGTCATCTCATGCTGCACCATTACAGTGGCCAAGCCCTTTATTACTGGGTTAGTGAAATAAAGATTTCACAAGAATCCACCAACTGAAACAAGAGAAACATGGCAACAAGAAAAACACTGCTTTCAACTATGACATTTTTAACCAGTGAAGTAAGCAGGCAAAGTCCAGACAGGCTCACAGACAGTAGCCTGGAAATCTCTTAGTCACACATATGCATGTTAGTCACACACATATGGTAGATCCAAACACTCAGATACATATAAAAAGATCTAAAATACACAGATACAATGTGTTTATATAATGTAATACTTTTCTGCAGACTGTATGAATAATGCCTATAAGGCTGGTTTGAAATAAGAGGCAAGAAGGTGCACATTAGATACACTTTTGTTTAAACACACTTTCATGTTGTATATTTCACATACGCTGCTGAAGGAGTGGTATACAAGTGCAAAACATAAAAAAGGTATGGTTTATTGGTGGTTCATGTTTGTGGCTAGACAGAGGCTCTGATGATTCAACATAATTGCCTCTTTAGTCTACTAGATGACTAGTGTATTATGTCCAGTAGAGGTAACTGTCCCTGCATGGCGCTGAGAGACCTGGATGTGTACACTGCCCACGAGCAAGAGAACTGAGAGACAGAGCAGGACTATTTTCTCTTAAATCAGTGAGAAAGAGGTGTGTCTGCAGGGTGTGTACATATGTGGGAGTATTTGTGTGTGTGTGTGTGTGTGTGTGTGTGTGTGTGTGTGTGTGTGTGTGTGTGTGTGTGTGTGTGTGTGTGTGTGTGTGTGTGTGTGTGTGTGTGTGTGTGTGTGTGTGTGTGTGAAACATAGAAAGAGAGAGAGATGAGCTTTTAAAAACATCACCAACAACCAATGACACCCATGTTATGCTACACTGCAGCAACAGAGTCAAGGTGTCTGTAACATTAGTACTCAAAGGATGTAATTACACATTTCACAACAGACACAAGTCCTCTTTGTTTTAGGCCTTTTTTCTGCTGTGGTTTCCTTTTTTTCCATGTCATCTCCGGAGGTCACTTCAGGCTAAATCTTTCTCCCTTCCTCTTTTTATACACCTCCCACAAAGCCTTGCTTTGTCCCAGGACAAAATCTTTTTCATATTGAGGTAGGAAGCCATTTCATGGATGGTATATCGAGGGCTCTGTGTGTGTGAGGGGGGTGGGGGATATGGACAGAAAGGGGCAGAAAGAAAATGCACAAAAAGCAGATGGTGCCACGATAACGGTACACTCTGCCTAAATTAATCATGAGGAAAGATTTTGGTAAATGAATATTTTTAATTGAACGTGGGATGTTAATTAAAATGGCGATAAACAATCTGCTAGCCCTCTGGGTAAGAAAGTCAGTTTTTCTGTAATCTTGAGCGATATACTGAATCCCTTTCTTTCTTTCTTTCTTTCTTTCTTTCTTTCTTTCTTTCTTTCTTTCTTTCTTTCTTTCTTTCTTTCTTTCTTTCTTTCTTTCTTTCAAAACAATTACCAAAGTGGGTGAAAACGGAATTTAAGTGATGAACTCTATTGAATGAATGAATCTCAATTTTCTAGTCTCTGACACATATTTATGTCATTACACCACTTTGGTTCAGCACTATTAGCTGGAGAGGAGTCACAGGGAATTTATGTTTACTAAAGAATATTACTCATTCATGGAGACAGTCTGAATAATTTGTTGATAGAGGAGAAAAATAATGGTCTGCATGGACTACCTCTTTGTCTAACTGATGGAAATAGTAGACCTCAAGTTCCCACATCTCCATTTGACCCTGTGCTTCACCATTCAAGCAACTCATCTGAAAAATTAACATATTCAGCTTCATTTATTATGTGCGTTATTAATGTTAGCTGCTGAGAAGACTTTGGACATAGGCAGAGCCAATTAAACTGTCGCTGCAGATATGCTATGAATGCAATTTTCAGTGTTGCAGTGATATCAAGTTCTTGGCACAGCCATTAAAACAGTCATTAATCTGTAATGTCAACTCTGACCCAGAGAGATTGCAGAGAGGCAGACTATTCAAACCCTTCGGCCCCATTACTCAGAGAGCAGGACCTGTATTGACAGTCTGATGAACCCTCTAGCAGTAAGGTTTAACAAAGTGTATATGCAGATATATAGGAAGGGGTTTACCTTTTCGAATCCAATCAGTATGATCTATAATATGTCTTTATGATAATTACTTGTCAAATACACTTGGATGCACCACAAGTTATTTTTAAATATTTTTATTCTGAGTATCAGCTTCATTGTGGGATATGGCTTAGTGCTTTAGGAAGACAACCATATCATTTAAGATTAGAAGGTTAGAGCACAGCAGGAAGTTTCTTCTTCCCTCTGTATACCAAACACAGCTCTGCATTTCCCAGACATGCCAATCACATACACAATAACACGATTAGAAGCACAAAGACCATTTATACTATTGAAATTACACAGTATGTGTTTATCATGCTATATTTGGAGGCTATGTGTGTACACACAGCCCATATTTGGTATGGAGCTGGAGGTTGTGAATGTGTGTGTGTGTGTGTGTGTGTGTGTGTGTGTGTGTGTGTGTGTGTGTGTGTGTGTGTGTGTGTGTGTGTGTGTGTGTGTGTGTGTGTGTGGGAGACAGGTCTCGTGCTCTTACCCAGGCCAGAGTGAAGTTTTCTGGGCTGATTTCCAGGGATGCTGGGTGCTCAGTGTTTCAGAGCCTGAGACCTCCAGCAAGAGCACTACATGTGGGAAGAGTAGACTTGCTGAAATATTCCCACACTGCTGATTCCAGACATGGATTGAGATATGTACAAACATTATCATGGGCAATAACACCACTAGCAACAAGAGAAATTAGCTGGAATTGTTATGGAATTGTGCATAGTACAGAGAGGCCGTTCTATAGGTATTCATGTGAACAACATACATTTTTAACAAGATTCACAGAAATTTGAAGAGAATGTATCACACAACCATGACTGCCAATAACATCCAGTCCTCTTTCTTTGTTCTCATCAAAACAGGTGTATTTTTAGAGGCCTTTTGCTCCAGGGGAAAGCAAGGAATTTCCAGGAATGCAGCAGGCATTAATGGGAATCAGCCCTCTGTTTATCCTCCTGGGTGTTTTCACCCACCAAAGATAGATGGTAGTGGAACAGACAAGAGCTGGAATGCACCTGAACCCTGATTCACCCATTCCACTTCCTTGTGATATTGCCTGTGGTCTCCTCACAACGTTATGCCTTGTACTTTCACCTACATACTGTAGCAGCACCATGTCCAATCCCTTGAGTATAGAGTAATTTTCCAAAAATCAATAATTAATCACATCTTAATTGATCCTTTTTAAGCTTCACCCACTTTTCAGATTAGACATATAGTTTGCCATAATCAAAATAAAACAGTTACTATGTCAAATTCTTAGTCAATTTTAAAGTAATAGCTCAGAAATGTCAGTGAGGAGTAACCAAAATGTCCCTGTTAGTATGGTTATAAACTTTAACAGTGTAATTATGTTAAACTATAAAGGATATATGTGTCATGAAAATAAAACACTGGCAGGTGCTTTGCATTTTAGAAGGCTGGAATTTTCATATTTAAGAAAAACATTTAGTGCCCAACTGGTTCTTGTTAAATACCTCCTGTGACCACTTTTAATCAGCAAATCTCTCACATCCATTTTACAGCAAAAAGGGACTAAATTTAATTATTTGTCACTTATTGTTTAAAAAAGTCTACATAGAATGGTCATAAAATGTTGTTTTAGCTCCTTATACTGTATCATCTATATACATGATGTGATGTGAGATTAGATGATGATGTGACAAATGAGGCAAAGAATTTTTTTATGCTGATGTTGCCTTATACATTGATGTAACAGTTTAATATTTTTATTAATTATGCCATAAGTCTCAGTTGTTTTGGTTAGGTGTCCAATAAAATTGTACTTTATCTAATTTCTGATGAGGTTCAATGAATGAATGAATTTTTGAATAGAATATTTTCATGCTAATTTTAAATGAAGATAATATAATGAAGTGTATTATTTTTCTCTGTTGTGCTGTTAATTATGAATTTTAGTTGGCAGAGATGTGTTTAGAGTTCTGTTGATAAGACACTTACATTATAGGCTACATTACTGTCAATTAGACAAAAGTGGCACATTATTAAATTACATTACTGTATATCTGTTGAAACA